>NC_090927.1:842482975-842802225 GCF_040938575.1 Ambystoma mexicanum
GGGACCGCGCTGATCACCGCGACCCCGGATCCCCCGGACGCTGCACCGCAGGGGCGGTTGGAGCGCACCCCCCACACCGCTGCCATCATCTGGACCCGCCAGCGAATGTATACTAGGGATCACTGACTCCTGTGGAGGACGCTCCGAGATCCCTCCTCCCCTCAGGCTGGGACCGCAACATCTGCCTACACGTCGCCGCATCTAGGACCCGCTTGCGGCCTCCACACTCCGGCCCCTAGCTGCCAGCTTGACCGCGACCCTACGGAGATGGAGACCTGACATCCCGCCTGCAGGTGAGAGATTTGGGGCCCGGGACTGCCTTATACTGTGCCCCTGGGGGGCCCACTCGCCCGAACCCCCTGCGCACACCAGGTCCACGTGCACAGTGCGCTTTCCACGAGGAGGGTGGCCGTGGCCCGCCAGGCCCTCCATCATTCACGCTGACTTGCTTAGGTGGCCCCCCCTGTGCTTCATGATTCCGCTGCTTCACTCGTAGGGGCGACCAATCCTCTCTGCTTGGCGTGGCTCAATAACTGGACACCTCTGCGGAATCCTGGTACTTGTGTACCGAACCATTGGATCCCTTCGACTGTGCTCCTGGACTGCGTCGCCCCACGCCAGCTTCACTCTGCCCGCTTTTCCTACGCTGGTGCGACCCTGGGCGCTTCTTCACCCCCTCTTCTCATACTGTGCAGACACTAGCTGCGCCTAGAGGTCACCAGGTGCTCCTGACTGAGCTGCCCTTCACTGCTGGCTGTCGCTACCTGGCCCTGATCTACCTGGGTGGTGTGCGCTGCTTGTCACTCGTCTTCCCTGGTCGGGGTCACTCGAGGCACTTGGCCTCCCGCCCCAGGGTGAGCCTGCAACCTTTGAATCTACCGGGTCGGAGTACTGGTCGCCCCAGACCCCACACATTAAACGTCCCAGAGCTGACCGGGAACCGAAGATCCTTCTGGGACCCCACTGGTAACATACTGCATTACCTGCCCTGCTGTCCTGGGTGGGCCTTCAAATATGTCCGGCAAGGCTCGCAGGGCTAACAAGGCCGGGGCGATGGACAAGTTTGCTAAATCACTTGCCAAGCAGGATCAGGGAGAGCCGGCCCCCCCACTGGATGAACCAGATGTACCCTCATGCCCTCCTCAACCCGACCTCACGACGCTCATGGAATCCATGGCCAAAAACTTTGCAGCATTTCACGAAAAATTAGATGATATAAATGTAAATATCGCCTCTTTATGTACTAAGCTGGACCAAGATGGCACTAGGCTGGTCGAGGCCGAGACCAGGATTGGAACCACTGAGGATGAGGTACATGTGCTCCAGGGCACGGTCTCCGACCTGGTGCGGGACATGAAACAGGTCAAGGCGAAGTGCGATGACCTAGAGTCCAGGTCCCGCAGGAACAACATCTGCATCGTGGGGGTTCCGGAGTCGGCCCTCAAGGGCAAGAGGGAAATCGCAGTCGAGACCCTTCTAAGAGATCTTCTGGGGAATCCACAACTCTCACCGGTCTTCACCATCGAGCGGGCTCACCGCTCGCTGGCCCCACGCCCCAAGCCGGGCGACTTCCCCAGACCAATCATAGCCAAGGTGCTCAGCTACAGGGATAGAGACCACATCCTACGACTAGCCCGCGAAAAGGGGGAGCTGAGATATGAGTCCCAGACTGTTCGTATCTTTCCTGACTTCTTGGTCAATGTCCAAATGGAACACAGGCAATTTAATGGCCTGAAAAAATTGCTGAGGGAAAGGAAAGTGGAATATGCCATGTTATTTCCTGCAAGGCTGAAGCTCACCCACCGTAATAAAGTGTACTTTTTCACGGTCCCGGAGGAGACGGTCAAATTTATTGAGTCCCATATTCCTGTCCCTGATCCGGCAGACAATCCTGCTGACGAGGGTTGATTTGATCCGCCCTGCACTCACCACTTGAAGCATGTACTGGGTCAATGCCACGCTTACCGCCTGTAATTTCCTTGTCATCTCATGTATCTTTCTCTTGTGCATCCATTGTCTGTCGTAACTTGATTTGAAAACCTCATGAAACCCATACTGGTCACTAATATGTGATATACCTGATACGACACCTTGCCTGGGCTCTCCCATTTCAACACCCCACGCTTAGTGTATTATATACTGGTGGCCCCTCCAATACTTAACATGGTCACCGCTGCACAGTATTTCGTGTAGCCCATCGTTCAACCGCCCAATCGGGCTCACGGCAGCAGCTCCCCTGCTGCAGTTGCAACGCCGAGTTTGGCTTGTCATGTTCACTGGTTGCACCCCTGTTGGGTGCTAGGGCGTGCCTTGCCCCGTTGGGCTCGGCACAGATGCCCTGGAATTCTGGGTGGGCTCTTGGGCACTGCTCTGGTTGGGGGGGAAGTGTGGGAGGGGGTGGGGACACTGTTGGGGTATTATGGCAAAAATGGCAGGACAGTGGTGGCTACTGGTACGATCCAAAGGGCCACTGAACTGATGGTCGGCACTTATGTAACATACTTTCTCATACACTACTCGGATCCCCCCTAAAGGGCTACTGAATGGCTATTAAGATAATGTCTTGGAATATCAGAGGGCTCAGCAACTTCACAAAGGCACGTAGGATCACTGCTTATGTCCAGAGGCACGGGGTCAAAATACTCCTTCTGCAGGAAACCCATGCACTCGCTCATCTCTCATCCTCCTTCGCCCCCTCATGGGGCTCCAACAAGTACTATACAGTGTTCTCTTCACAGTCCAGGGGGGTCCTCACTCTGATTCACAAGTCCTTGGAATTCTCCCTTCGCACCAGCCACATTGATGGCCAGGGTAGATACGTTATCCTTCACTGTCTCCTGGCGAATACCGAATGCCTTCTGGTCAACACATATGCCCCATGCATTGATGCGCCCGACTTTTTCGACCACATCCTTGACATCCTCCTTAGATATGTTGGGGTCCCCATTATCTGGGGGGGGGACATGAACCTTATCCTGGACACTGACTTAGACAGATCTGGTGTTGCACCTAGAATTCTGTCCAGAGCCGCTCATCGCCTACATACACACATGATCACTGCTGGATTGGTAGATGCCTGGAGGGTACTCCACCCCCTGTCGAAAGAGTTCACGTTCTACTCTTCTGTTCACGACAGCCACTCCAGGATTGATCTTTTCCTTCTCTCCGCCGGGCTCATGGGCAAAACGCTCACCACACAGATTCTCCCACGCACACTGTCCGACCACTCCCCGCTCATACTGGACAGTCAGATGCACTGCACGACATTGTTTTCAGGGCTGATATCCTCTCAGACATCTCCTTGTACTTTGATAACAATAAGCACCACGATACTATGGATAGGGTGAGATGGGAGGCCTTTAAGGTCTACATCAGGGGCATGTGTATCTCCAGGGAGGCTGGTGTCCTGAAGGACATTAGAAACTCTCTGCGCCGCTCTGAGTCTAGACTCAAGGAGCTTGAGCGCGAATATGCGGCCACTCCCTCTCCACCCAAGCTTGCGCAAATACGAACTGAACTGGAGGCGTTTGAGGCCTTTGCTCTCAGCGAGATACGTTATCTTACCCGACCAGTTGCGGCTCGGAAATATGTTGAAGGAGAGAGGCCGGGCCGTACCCTGGCGCGCCTCGCCCGTGTCGAGGGAGGTAGAGCTCGGATTGACAGCATCGTCGACAGTGGCGGAGTGTGACACTGGTCCAACCAGCCCATTCTTGATACCTTCGCAGATTTCTATGCGACCCTTTACGCCCAACAACCAGAGCACAGCCCACAGGACCTGGACGATCTCCTGGACCGCATCCCAATGTCCCTTATATCCTTAGCCACTAAAGAACAATTAGATGCACCCTTTACCCTTGACGAGATCACTGCTGTCATTTCCGCCCTCCCTAAGGGTAAAGCCCCCGGCCCTGATGGCCTAACCGCCGAGTTCTATCAGGCACATGTAGCCCTCCTTGCTCCACGTCTCCACATGGTCTGGGAGGAGTCGCTGAGTCTATTAACCCTCCCCCAATCCCTCCGCGAGGCTGTCATCACTGTGCTCCCCAAACCGGGTAAGCCCCTGGATGAATGTGGCTCCTACAGACCCCTGTCCCTCATCAACACTGACACCAAAATCTTTGCCAAAGTCATAGCAAATAGGTTCCTCCCCATCATGAAATTCCTGATACACCCAGACCAGAGCGGTTTTGTCCCTGCCCGCTCCACGGCATTAAACATTCGGCGACTGTTTAACGTTCTCTCTAGAATAGACCCTAAAGCCAATGCTGTGCCTGTGACACTAGATGCCCAAAAGGCATTTGACATGGTCTCATGGCAATACCTCTGGGCGGTGCTGGAGAGGATGGGGATCGGCCCATACATGATGTCCTGCATTAAGTTGTTGTACACTAACCCCGTGGCCAGGGTCCCGGTTAATTCTCACCTGTCGGCTCCCTTTTTTCTCCACAGGGGGACACGGCAAGGATGTCCGTTTTCCCACTTGTTATTCGCGATGGCCATCGAGCCCATGGCGGACAGCGTCCGGAACAACCACGTGCGCAAGGGGATTCGCCTGCGGGATACCCCCGAAATTATATCATTGTATGCCGATGATGTGCTTTTATACATCAGAGACCCCTCAGTCCACCTTGACCCGATCATGCGCGAAATTATAAAAATTGGCACTTTCTCGGGCTTTACCATAAATTACACTAAGTCGGAAATCTTTCCCCTCACACCCGCAACTTCCCAACCTGCATGCGAATTTCCCCTCAAGTGGGCACCCGAGGGCATCAAATACCTTGGGGTCCAGGTGTCCCTCTCAAAATACTTGTTACTGTCTGAAAACTACATGGCCGCTGCGCAATACGCCGACGCCAGGATGGAAAGGTGGCAGAACCTCCCCCTCTCACTATCAGGGAGACTGTCCGTCATAAAAATGATCATAGTCCCGAAGCTCTTATACATATTCATTAACGTCCCAATTTGGCCCGGGAAACAGTACTTTGCGGACCTGTATGCGGGGTGTGCCCGTTTCCTATGGCACTCTGGTGCCGTGCGTAGAAAGTGGCAACACATGACCCTACCTAATGAGAGGGGTGGCTTCAACGCACCTGATCTCGCTCAGTAATGGATAGCCGCTCAAGCGCAGCACGCTACACATTGGTACCAGCACCAGGAACCCCCCCCATGTTAAGCTCGAGACCCTGGCGGCCGAGGAGGTGAACGTCATGTCACTGATCCTCTTTCACTCGTACCGCTCGGAGGCCCTCGCTGACCCAGTGGCCTCCACTATTAGGGCGTGGTGTCAGATTCTGAAGCCTGCCTCAGGTTCCCCCCGTATTACAAATGGCTCCCCCTCTGGTCGTTTCCTTGCCTCACCCCCACACAAGATAAGCTCCTCATGCGACACTGGTTGGAACTGGGATACAGATCACTCTCCGACTTGTTCCCTGATGGGAAATTCATCACCCCAGAGACGTGGAAGCCAGGGCACTCCAAGTCCTCATTGGAACTGCTCCAATACTTTTGTCTCAGAGCGGCAGTCCAAGACATGTGGCCTTCATACCCTGTCGAGCCCCCTGAGTCCCCCGAGGTCTGCTACATCTCCAATTCCGCGGGGGCCAAGGGCATCGTCTCCGCCCTATATAAAATGTTAATGGCGCGTGCTGTAGAAACCCCCCATATTGCCCGAGATGCCTGGAAACGCGATCTGGGATTAGACATTACTGACAAAATGTGGACTAAAATGTGCATGCATACACGCAAGGTCTCTCTTAATTCCAGAGTTAGATGTATTCAATACAAGCTACTCAATCGCTTGTACTGCACCCCCTATGTGATTGGGAGGTTCGTCCGTGACCAGTCCCACCCCTGTCAAAGATGCAGATCCACGGATGCGGACCACGCCCACATGTTCTGGTCCTGCGCGACACTGGTCCCGTTCTGGGATGCGGTGCTTGGGACCCTCTCTGAGATAGTGAGCTTTCCTGTCTGCCCTGACCCCCTGTCCCTTCTTTTCGGTCTGTGGGAGGGGACTGAGGCGAAACGGGAGGCTAAGTTTTTGAATGTGGCGGCGAGTGTGGCCAAGAAATGCATCCTGCAATGTTGGAAGCGTAGATCCCCCCCTTCCCTGGAAATGTGGCTGAAAGCCCTCACATGGACACAATCTTGTGAAGAAGACTATATTAACATGTTGCCCAGTAGAGCTCGGCCTAAGAACATTTGGACAGAGTTCTGTAGCTACCTGAATGGTAAGGTGGACCTGCAGCTTCTATCCTCTCCCCCATCTCCGGATCCGGGGGACGTTGCAAACCACACCATAAACACCTGTAGTGTTGTTAACCGCTGTTTGAACTGTATGTGGACCTTTGTTTAACATGCCCTTTACTATTCACGATTTAAGTGTGTAATGTATGTTGCCGCTGTAACCTGTAATGTGCCAGTCACTACTGCTTGCCAATAAAGACAAGTTTAAAAAAAAATAAAAGGATAGTTCCGGGACTTTTTTTTTATTGTCCCTACGGTTCGGCCATGTGTTTTTAAGCATAAATCGGTAGATCGTAGAAAACTTTCCTATGGACCATACCCGACTTTTCGTCCATTAACGCACTCGAAATCAGCCGCCATTTTCTGATAATCCTCTCACTTGCCGCATCGCCCTGGCTCACCTGCTTTTGC
Source organism: Ambystoma mexicanum (assembly GCF_040938575.1). NCBI lineage: Eukaryota > Metazoa > Chordata > Amphibia > Caudata > Ambystomatidae > Ambystoma > Ambystoma mexicanum. Next base: position 842,489,636 of record NC_090927.1, read on the forward strand.
GGCACTAAATCAAATCCCCCGCCCCTGAGCCTGACATCAGCAGACGCGTACCGCCCATTTCCCAACGCCAAAGCACGTTTCGTGTCAACAATCGCTGCGCCTCAGCTAATGACGTGTCGCCATGGAAATGGCAGGACGCCTCTTTCCTCAATAAGTATAAACACACCGTTTCACAACACACAGCAGCAGATTTTCGATTCCATTATTCTCTCTGTGTTACTCTGAGTATTCTGTGACTCGTTTCTGTGCTCTGGTCAGCTACCTTCGCCACTTCTAGGCCTTGTGAACACCTGTACCATCTCTGTAAATTATTTTACTTTCTTTACCACACAATGGCTACAATAATGCCGTATATGTACGAGCCCGAGTACACCGAGGAAGAACTACTGGAAAGGCAAGCACGCGAAAACGATGGGGATTCGGACGGCAGTTGGGAGGACCAGTCAACGGATGAAGAGCCTGGACCATGTCGCATGGACGGCGTCTCCACCTGGTGCACGTGCAATCGGTGCGAGCTAATGCCAACTGAGGAGGAGAACTGCTGCTGCCGTGAAAATTCCGGGTGCTTGGCCTACATTTCGGAAGGCGAGCCAAGTCCGCAATGCATCACCGAGCTGCCAGAGTTCAGGGAAGCCTGCCTCTCACGGACCGTGTTGAGGATGATGATGGTGCTTATGCACGAACTTCGCGGCACTGTTCGTCCGCGTAATCCGAGTAACGAGTAAGTATACTCTGGTTGTGATGTCAGTGATGCCACTACTATGTCATGGTCGTCTCCCACATATAAAATTACATCTACATATCATTCGAATGCATGTAAATTGGGTCCATATTGTGCATTTTCTAGAAAGAATTTCTTTCAAAGCAGAATGATAAGAAAGTTTTGTCATTTTAATACAGTTTGCATCTTTCATTTTCACAGGTGGTACAGGCTGGTGGCCTATCGTTGCTTCACTTGGTGGCTTCACGGGAGGCTCGGACACCGCGTTCGGAGAGTAATACCTGCCTGTGCGGTACTTGACATTAGACAACATTTCCCAAGCGACAGTGGACAATACCGCGGATTTTCCCTGCCCTGCAACCGGAACTTTACAATGTGTAATGTTTATTATTTATGTTCAATTGAAATTAAGATCTAAAATAAAACCCAACATATATTTTAACAATGGTTGTTTTCATTTTTTAAATGAATCTAGTGTGTCTCCATTGAATAGTCTTCCTGTGCCTTGTCTTGTCACACCACATGTCTCCGACCAGCATCCTCCCTCACGCTGGCCGCCCACCTTCAATCCACATAACCTTTGCACCCATATATTCTCCTGGGAGGGTGAGGTATTTATAAAGTCACCCCCCTGCCTTCCATGTACTAGATCCTGCAGCCTGCCTCTTACATGCAGTTAGATGGCCTCTCCTTGGTGAGGCCCTGCGGCAAACGAGTCTTGTCTGCACGACCACCGCCCCAATCCACCCCCCCGCCCTATCAAATGCAGTTCGCACCGGGGTACTTGTGCTGCCAAGTGGAGCTTTCAGGGAGCGATAAAGGCCAAGAGGTGCCAAAGACCATGTACACTTCAAAGTGGTCTATAGAGCATGGGTTGTTCTTCCCATGTCTACCTCCAGACCCCGTGTCTCCTGCCAAGCATCCCCCCTCACGCTGGACGGCCCCCTGCAATCCACATAAGTGTGTCTCCATTCACGAGTCTTCCTGTGTCTTGTCTGCACGACCAGCGCCCCAATCCACCCCCCGCCCTATCAAAGGCAGTTCGCACCGGGGTACTTGTGCTGCCAAGTGGAGCTGTCAGGGAGCGATAAAGGCCAAGAAGTGCCAAAGACCATGTACACTTCAAAGTGGTCTATAGAGCATGGGTTGTTGTTCCCATGTCTACCTCCAGACCCCGTGTCTCCTGCCAAGCATCCCCCCTCACGCTGGACGGCCCCCTGCAATCCGCATAATGCCACGACATATAGACGTCATTCATTCACAAACACACCCCTGTTTCGAATTCTTTATAACCCACTTCATATTTCTAATGAGCACTTCTTTGCGCTTTGCTAGTCAACCCGTGAAGGTGCTGGTTATCTGCTCTTCGTCTCTGTGAACTTCGTGACCACTCCGAGGAAACTCCTCAGTTTGCAACCGGTGAACTGCTCCCTGTTGTACGACAAGAAAGTACTCTGATCCCTGCATCTAACTGTTTGTTCGTCAAGGTAAGGCCATGTACCATAATCATTTTGCGTCCAATTTCTTTTTGTTCAAGACAGTACATGCAAGGAACTAGTCACATGTTCTGAGTTTACATTGGTATTCATAGAGAATTGTTGATCTTTACTTTTCAGAACTTTCCACAATGCCTGCCTGTTCCATTGGCAGTTGCCCTTCGAAGACCCATAATAAATCTGAAGGTACTATAATGCATGTTTTCCCTAAGACAATAGATCAGATACGAGAATGGGTCCGATATTGCGGATATCCACCGTCTGAGCTTGAAAGTAGAGTCCTAGAAGTCTTTGCGGACAAGAGGGGTGATCGATACCGCATCTGCAGCAGGCACTTTAGCTCAGACATGTACTCCACATCATTGCTAATAAAGAAGAACACACCACGAGCGAGGCGAAAATTGCTCTCAAACGCTATTCCCACTCTATTCGTCCACATCCCTCCACTGGTGAGTCAAGTTTACGTATTTATCTCTCGGCCTTGCGGTAGTGTGTAGCATTAGCTAACAATAATTTCCCCATTTATGTATCCACTCAATATGAAGGCGGAAGATTCTCCATCCGTGTCGTTATTGCAGTCATCAGCCACTTCAAGCGCCTATCGGGTAATCTTACTTGGCTATTCTGCCACTGACTTGTTTTAGGCATGTAAATCAATAGTTTTAATTTATCGTGTAATTATTTTACCTAATGGTACACCCTTGTACTCGTCCTCTAGTCTTTGTTTTCAGTTATAATTATTGTTATCCAAAATAATGCAAGTACTGTCTTTCAGGGAGATGCTGAGGAGTCCAACGTATTGACGACAACCGTTGATGTCACTCAGATGCTCGAGGTACGTTTCCGGACAGTTCCATCGATGGAGATCATCAGATCTTGCATTCTTGTAGCGTGATTGTTACACACAATGTTTCTTTCGTTTTTAGCCATTGATATGTCCTTCTGTCGTCGCCCTCCTATGTGTCTTCTTTTTTCAATATTGTGTTCATTACTAATGAAAGTCCTACGTTTCAGGGAGTCGATGGAGCATTAGTCCAAGAAGAAGGGGGAGCATGCAGTTACGGGTCGGCGCAACAGCTTGCAGAAGTGTGCACCGCAGTTACATCGTCCCTTGATGTTCTTATGCATTTCGAGGTATGGATACTGACAGTTCGATCAAGCGAAATCATATGACGTGATTACATCCGCTATACTTCCTTCTTTATTAACGCAAGTACTATGTTTCAGGGAGATGACGGACCTTCTTCTACAAGAACATCACCCCTAGTAGTTGATGCAGATCTCTGGGTGGTGACACTTTCAACGATCGAGCAAATCGAATCATATTTACATATCCATTATTTATTTTAGACAACTGATCGTTTGTGCAGGTCTATTTAGATGAGCCGTTGACGCCTGAACAAAGTTTCTGTTCTTTTTATCAAAATAGAAAACCATACTAATGCAATTTCTGTGTTTCAGGGAGTCACTGAAGCATCATCTTCAATAATATCATCAATGGAAGTCTATGAGGAGCCCGAGGTATGGATCTTGACAGTTCCATCTAACTAGATCAACAATGCGTGAATAATTGTCGTTTGAATGTTCTACACAAAGCGTTCATTCGTGTTTTGCTATTGAGATGTACGTGGGTATTGGTCCCCAAGTACATTTTGTGTGTTCGATATTATTATACATACTAATGAAAGTTCTATGTTTCAGGGAGTCGATGGAGCGTCAGTGCGTGATGGATGTGCTTATCATGAAAATATAGTCGTTGCAGCGCAAGAGGAAGTGGAGACATGCACACACGAGTCGGAGCAACAGCGTCCTGATGTTGAAGTTCGAGGCAAGAAAGTTTCAACGAAAAGAAAGCAAAAGAAGGTTAGTGTCCTGGTCACTATATTATGTTGTTTTTCACTGTTAATAGTTCAATACTGTAGTTGTGTTTAAACTGAACATCCCTTTTCCAATCTGTCCTCTAGTTGCGAGTTGGTGTACGAACTAGATCTACACAGACAGTGAAGCGAACGAGAGATGTTGCTTGTCAAACCTTTTGGCAGGGACTTGAGACTGGAGATGCATCGTGCCAATGGGAAGAATATGAAGTGATTGACAACGGAGCTATACCACCACCAGCCATTGATAGTGAATGTCCTCCTGGTAGTTCGAATGCAGTCGGAGATCAATTCACAGAATCCACACCCGCAAAAACTAAGACCGCGAGAAAGTTGAAGAAATTGTTTTATTCACCCATCGCCGGAGAAGGAACAGATGTTGCAATGGAAGAGAATGAAGTGTACGACAATGAAACACCATCAATATCACTGAACATAGCGGAAGACGATATCAGAGATTCTACCTTTCATGTGAGTGACATGTCCTCAACGTTACAGGCAGAACCAGCTGGGATGCAGAGTGACAGTATAAGGAAAGAGGCCAAATTCATTGTATTCGATAGTTGTTTGATTGATATTATTATTCGGATGAAATGTGGGCATTCGGTTGGTGGGGAAGTATGTGGGGAGCCATTGATTAATGTGACTCGTGCAATTCGAGGAACTAACCTTAAAATACATGCCACCTGTACAAAATATCATCCTTTCTCATGGTCTGCACAACCCATGCTGGGGCAACTGCCAGCAGGCAATCTACTTTGTGCAGCGGCTGCACTTTTTAGTGGTTCAAGTTTTAAAAAGTTAGAGTCTTTCTTTCAGTTTGTGGGAATCCATTTCATTGCGAAAACTCAGTTCTACAAATACCAAACCGATTATCTATTTCCAGCCATTAGCGAAGCTTGGAGAATGGAAAAAATGTCTATTGATAGTACATTCGCGGGCAAACGGTTCAGGCTAGCCGGTGACGGACAGTGCGACAGCCCAGGATTTTCAGCCAAGTACTGCACCTACCACTTTCAGGACATGGAAAGTAAGAAAATTGTGAGTTCGGTGGTCGTGCAGGTGTCACAAAGTACATCCTCAGTGGCCATGGAGAAAGTTGGCTTTGTAGCATCATTGCAAGAACTACAATCGCGGGGAATGGTGATCGACCTGATAGCCACGGACAGACACGTTTCAATTGCCAAGACAATGAGAGAAGAGTACAAAAATATAAATCACCAATTTGACGTTTGGCATCTTGCAAAAACAATCAATAAAAAAATGTCTGCTGCAGGTAAAAAAAAAGAAACGCAAGGTATTTCACAGTGGTCCAAGTCAATCAGCAACCATCTTTGGTGGAGCTCAAAAACATGTGGAGGGTCGTTGGAAATTCTACTGGAAAAATGGCGGTCAGTAATGCCACACTGCACAAACGTTCACCGCTGGAACACAAACCAACATTTCCACAATTGTGAACATGGCCATTTGTCCACAGAGGAGGCACGGAAGAAGAAGTGGTTGATTCCTTCATCACCCACTCACAAAGCCATTGAAAAGATTGTATTTGATAAAACTATAACAAGAGATTTGAGGGGACTCACGGAATTCTGCCACACAGGAGATTTGGAGGTGTTCCACAATATGTGCCTAAAGTACAGGCCAAAACAATTGCATTTTGGCATGGAGGGCATGATAAATCGGACTCTTCTAGCGGTCTTGGCACATAACCATAATGTTGGACGTCAACAAAGTAGGACGACCGGAACTTTAGGGACGCTTCGCTACAATAAGGCCTTCACTAAAAGAAGTAAACAATGAGTGATCAAACCAGTGTTTGAGGATATGCAATATGAGTTTATTGAGAGACTTATTGTTGACGTCCTAGATAGGCACATAAATGGAGTTGTGAACGAACCTGTGCAGGGGACAACTGCATTGCCACCCAACATTGCCTCTGTTCCATGTCCACCTAAAGAAGAGCTCATTGAGAAATACACATCACGGTTTAAATGATTGTAATTTGATTGTCTGTTCTCTCGAGTCTCCTCATGTCGCAGGCCCATTGAATATGTGTATCTATGTAATGTGTAAATTAAAGTGATTGCTCAGTGTACATGCAATGTGTCTATCCAACCTTGTTCATCTGCGCATTAAATTAAACCAAACAGTATTATAAATCATTTTTCAAAAAATATAGAATGTCTCCGTATTTATGGTTCTCTGGGGCTGCAAAGCACGCAGACAAAATGCAAAAATGGAGTGTAAATTTCAAGTCCTGTGAGATGGCCTTACACTGAATGTTGCTAAATAGGAATGTGCGCTCGTTCAAAGTGAAGGTCAGCTGCTTTGATTTTTTGATCGGGTGCCGGAATGGCCCACGACTCAGTATAAGGTTGTATTGTTATTTGACCTTGACAGGCCGGGACCATCCCGAAAGACTTCTTTTTGGGGGTGTGGGGCAATAACGTAAGAAACGATAATGAAGCCATTTCATGTTCGATCATTAGAAGAAATAACGTCGGCATAGAAGGAGTGGTATTTCGGGGCTGCCCTACGCACAGACACAATGGAAAATGCTAATATAATGTAAGTAACTCTTTAGATGAGTTTATACCGCAATGTAATTACTATACAGTAGCTTTAAAGACGGGTTAAGTTGTACTTGTTCGTTCTATGTGGCATATTGTTTTGTACCGCCACTATCTTGAGGAGAACCATCTCCTTTTACGGAAGCACCTCAAAACCTTCCTCTTTGCTTCTGCTTTCTCTCTCCCTCTCCCCTGCTACAACTGGTCCACTGTCTGCGACCTCGGTCCTGGGCCCTTCCACTCTCCACCTGCACTGCCTCCCTGTCAACCCCTGCACTGGGGGACTGTCTCAGTATCCTACAGCCACCCCTTGATGTATAATACCCAGTTGCACTGTCCTAGCTATGAAATAATTTCCAGACCTAATATATAAAATGAATAATTTTAATAAAGATCTGATGGTGAGACTAATTTCATTTTTTATGTTTTTCAAACAGGTACATCATGCATTACTGCATGTGTCACGAGTACCAGACACCGGCGGACGGCTTTTTTAACCGCCAGTTGCTTCTCCGCGTGAACAACGTTACCACCCTGACCATTTTATGGGACGATCGCCAAGTACAAGTATGCCCTTACGCGGTACTAATGGCTAGATGCAACATACATACCGTTGTGGTGGCCTAGTGCCTCGTTGTTGGAACAGCCATGCGATTATCAGTGCGACCGAAGAGCTTATTTTATCGTAAACCAACACCCTGTGTACTGCACACGAACATCGCTTGCCTCAAGACGAACTATTTTGGATCGAGAGCAAAGAAAAATGCAAATCCCAGAATATTCTCTAAACATTTGATGTCGAATAAATGTACTTTACCAAATTTACAATCTTGAAGTTTAATTTAAAAGTACAGTTTCATATTCCCGATTGTGGCGCGCTGTGTTGTGTGAGCTCATCTGTGTTGATTTCCGGGTTCTGTGTGGAGTCGCGTAGAAGACGCCTGGGCGCGTTTGCCTACGCAGCTCAGTCACGTCACGGATAGAGGCGGGGAATATGAATGTTTTGATAAAGTCTGTTTCAGGGGCGGGGGATTTGATTTAGTGCCGCAAAAGCAGGTAAGCCAGGGCGATGCGGCAAGTGAGAGGATTATCAGAAAATGGCGGCTGATTTCGAGTGCGTTAATGGACGAAAAGTCGGGTATGGTCCATAGGAAAGTTTTCTACGATCTACCGATTTATGCTTAAAAACACATGGCCGAACCGTAGGGACAATAAAAAAAAAGTCCCGGAACTATCCTTTAAACCACTGTAGAGCTTGCGCAGAAACCTTTCCCACCTCCTCAAGACATCTCAGCAAGATCTTATGGTCTACTGTATCAAATGCGGCAGATAGGTCCAACATAATTAGAAGTCCCCCTGATCTGCCATCTCAAGAAGCTCATCCGAGACCATCAACAATGCAGTCTCCGTACCAAATCCCGGTCGGAAACCAGATTGTTGAGGGTCCAGTAAATTCTCCTTTTCCACATACTCCTGTAACTGTGATGTAACTATTTTTTCTAAAATGTTTCCAGGTCATGGCAATCCTGCCACTGGTCTGTAATTTTGCAGGTTTGTGGGATCTAATTTAGCTTTTTTCAGCAATGGAGTGAAGAGAGCCTTTTTCAAGTTTGTCTGTACAATAACTGTAGTTAGGGATTTATTCACAAAATCTGTGATGAAGGGAGAAATATCCAACACCAGTCGTTTTGCTAGTGATGATGGAATAACAAATAAAGCATTGTTTGTGGGTTTTAAGTTAGAAAGTAAAGAGTATACAGTCTCCTCCGAAACTTTTGTAAATGTGAAAGGTTTTGGAATAACTGAGCCATCTGATTTAATGGCATCACTATCATCCAAATGCTCCTCCGATTCAATTGATAGTGATTGATAGTAATTAATTTTTTTTTTTTTACAAAATAGTCATAAAAATCATTTGCCTGTGTTTATGGCTGCTGCAGCATTGTCTGGTTCCACAAAGTTCGAAATTACAGAGTACAGTTCTCTCGGTCCATTGGTGGCTTTCTCAAACTTATCCATTAGAAATTTAGATTTGGCTTCAAAAATAGCCTTTCTGTAGTGGTTGTGAGTGGTTTTAACTGTAAATTAGTATGGATTTGCCTCTTCCCCATTTCTTTTCCAGAGATCTTAACTGTCTCCTTTTTAAAACGAGTTCCTGCGAGAACCATGAATTGAACACTTTCCTAGGTTTACCTGTTGAAAATGGGCCAGTTGTTTGCACAGATTATCCGAAATTGGGTAAATATGAAACTGTCTTTCACCCCATACAGTTTCTCATTCACTGCCAGGCCAAACATTCTGGCATCATGGTCAGTCCATCAGACTCGAAGAGTATCCAAAAAGTGTATAATTTTCCCTCTGTATAACAATAGGTCAAGGCAGTGACCGTGGACGTGGGAAGGAGAATTTACCAAAGATCTCATCTCATGAACCTCCAGGATCTCCGCCAACTCCTTAGAATCAGTCGAAGTCATGCCTCCAGTCCAGATGTTAAAGTCACCTAAACAAACTAATTCCTTATGCTTACTACCGGTATCTATAAGGAATTGGTCCAGTTTTTCCAGGAATGTTTTTGCTGGTCCTGATGGGCAATACCCAAACAGAATTTTAATAGTTCAGGTTGGGGTATACCAAATACCTGCATTCCAAATCTGAATAGAGTCATCGGAATCTAATGCTTGCAAATGGGAAAGCTTGACCACTAACTCGAAAGCCAAGAAACTCAGTGACCCCCCTTTGATCTGGATTTCACAGCAGGCATTCAATAAGACAGTACTCAGCCATGCCAATAATTCCCTGATGACTGCCCAACATGCCTGACTCTCCTCTAATCTCATCCTCCTCGATCTGTTATTGCCTTTGTTGCCTTTAACACTGTTGAACATGCCTCTCTCCTAAGAACTCTTCACCATGACTTTAAAAAACTGTCTTTATATGGCTTGCATCCTTCCTAAATCAGCACTAAATTACATTAGCTCCTCTTCTGACACCCCAAATCCCACTTTGTGTCCCTCAAAAGGAATGACCCGAGTCCTCCCCGATTTACTCTAAGATCCTTACTTGGAAAAGGATCTCCTCCATTGATTTATCCTATCATTTGTTCCCTGATGATGCCTAGATCTTCTCACCCCGCCCTGTGGATGACAGCTATGGCCAAAAGGCAGTGCAGAAATACAATGGGTATGGGTAAAGAGTCCGTAGAACCTGTGAGGCACTTGTTTCTGGAATGCCTGACCCTGCATTTGGAAAGACGGGCTTATTTTGGAAATGATAAAGGGAATAGGGCCTCGGATTTGAAAGAAGTGTGGAAGAAACTCTTTTAAATCCCCCATATATGACCCAGTGTTTGGCGGTGGCGTAATTGGTAAAATCATGGACATTCTTATAGAGTAAAATATTGAAATTATAAGAAGTGAAGAATGTTAATTGGTACTATGTAAGTCTGTGCTTTGTTTTTTTTGTAGGTTTTTTTAAGATGTGTTTTAACTGGGGCTTCTTGTTTTCTCTATTTTGTATTGCTTTTTCTGTTTTTATTTTTAAATTGAGATTTCAACTGTGAATTGTAAACAAATACTAATAATTAAAAAAAAAACGTTTGTGGTTTACAGAACATGGGCTTCCTGAAGTTTGCATTTAGAATAACATCACGAGGGAGCCCCGAGTTACATTTGCATGAACAGGAAAGACTTGGGGCCTGACATTAAAAAACACGTTGTGAATCAGGCCCTCTGGCTTCCATGAACCAAACAGAGGTGTGTGTTATATACATGGCACTTTATTTGTTGTGTCCAGGAGTGGAGAAGGGGTAGAAGCCGAATGTGACATGTGGCACGTGCCACAGCGTGCCACAGTGTGCCACCAGTCTCTGGACTGGGTAATGTAAAATGTACTATTTAAATGACTTCAAATACGTTAAACAAGTGAATCAATAGTGGCACAACCATTGTGAGATGTTATAAATTGAATTTTAAAGAAAAGAAAAGAAATTCCCGACATTTCCCTAGAACTCACAACCGCATGCACTGTAGTCAGGAGTTCTACCATTATACCAATGTTTCAAATGGGAAAAACCCATGGAGCTACTTCTTATAACCTTTTCTGACAGCAAGGTCTGCAAGTACCTTTTCAATGTCAATGTATTCCAAACGTGGCATGCCACCTAGATATTTCATCATATCTCCTTCAAATCAGTCTTTTGCTTGGTTAAAAAGTACTGCAGGCATCTCTCCTCTTAGCCTCTTGTCTTATATTAAATAACTTTCAGCAATTGAATGGTTGAAAGCGCTTGGAACTGCAGCATGCCACAGCATGTCACCAATCTCGGGACTAGCTGATGTAAAATATACTGTTTAAATGACTTCAAAGACATTAAACAAGTGAATAAATAGCCTCACAACCATTGTGATGTTATAAATCGAATTAAAAAAAAAGAATATAAATTCCAGACACCTTCCTAAAACTCACAACCTCATGCACTGTAGTTGGGAGCTCTACCATTACGCCAATGCTTTATATGAAACACTCAAAAGAGCTAGTTCTTACTGGTGTTCCTCTCCCTGGCTCTTCGGTTCCAGCAGCAACTGCTGTGGAAATACAACCGGCTTCGAGAGGATGTCCAGGTGGCTTACTTTGGAGTTGATTGGTCCCACCAACTCAAGGGGAGAAGTCGTCCTTGCTGGGCTTCTCTAGTCGAAACGAATTTGGAGCTTCAGCACAGCAGCAGGGCTTCACCGGGCAAACCAACGGTCCAGGAGTTGCAGCAGGCGTCTCTTCCAAGTTCTTCTTTGGATTCCTTCATCCAGTGGTCGACTCTGCCTTCCAAGCCAAAAAGCCTCGCCTTTTACAATGGTATTGTAATCTTGCATGTGAACGCATATCTCTGCAATGAGTGCTTAACACACTGACCTATCCTCTGAACCATCGGGACACTCGAATGTATCAATATTTATTTCAACATTGGCTATTGCACTTGATCAATATAATCCCCACAGAAAGGTGTTGTGCCATGCAAACTATGTATACAGCAGTGAACATAGCATTACAGGGCGAAATGATCAGAACAAAATGTACTTGTCAACAACAGACAGAATTAGGTTTATATCCATTCAAACTATTTATACAGCAGTGAACATAGCATTATAGGGTGAAAAGATCAGAACAAAACGTACTTGTCAACAACAGACAGAAAATAGGTTTAGACTTAGCAGCACACCATAGAAAATCCTGATATGTGATACTTCATTTTGTTGACTTGGGGAAACTGACTTTTTTTTTAATATGGCTCCTGCCCTCCCATAAAGACGTCTCTGCCTGCCATCTGTCTTGCATTTTGGACTCAATTTGAAGAGTCGAGGAAGACAGAATACGCAGATTTCTCCGCTTTTATTCCCACTTCACAGGCTGCATCTGTAAGCCAGCATCCACCTTAAAGCTGCCTGGGCTATTTCAAAGCCTTGTCCTTCAGAAGGCGGTCTTACTTGCCACAGAAACTACTTCTGCCTGGTGACGCCTGATGCACATGAAACCAATCAATTACGTAGTGGAAAATACCTAAAGCAAGCAACACAATCAGACACGGTTACCTCCTCGTCCTCACACATACAATTACTTTACTTTCTTGAAAGACTTGCTTTACAATTCTGGAGGGAATTTGAAACTTTATTTTCAAACATGGTTTACAACATGCACTTGATGCGTGGGGTCACATTCAGCATTCATAAGGCTCTTGGTGTTAACAACTTTGAATTGTTTTTGAAATATTTTGATGCCATTTGAATATCACAATGTACATGTTCTATGAATGATACTGTGTGCATGTCATCTACATGTGTGTGTGTGCGTACATGGGGGTGTGTATGTGTCCGTGAATAGCATTTAATTGTCAAAATGGATTACTTTCGAGTTGCTACGGCTTGCTGGCAAAGTTTGCACTGTGAATATTACAAATTAAAAACTCATGTTTGTGGCGTATTGTTTTATATGACAGGGATAATTTGGCTTTATGATGCAGCTGGACAGTTGCAATGGTATGGGTTGTTTTCGCCATTCTACAAAGTCCATATGCATATTTATTTAATTTCGCATGCGTGTGAAAAGACGCTTGCCTTTACTGCTCGATGTGCCTGGTTTGACGTGGCGCCTGTTGCGGCGTTGCATTGTTTCAAAAGCTTCGCCTCGTGCGGGCATCAGCTTGGAGCGGTGCTAGAGAAGGCGGCGAGCCTCATGATAGCTCAGACACGCCTCCTTACGTAAAATGCATACCTTGATTCGGGTGAAGATTAGAATTGCAATACATTGTAGAATTCAGATTTTTGAAGCATACCCTAAAAGCAAATATCATTGTTTGGAAATGGGTTTCTTTTGACGTTCAATGCATCGCCGGCAGTTTTTTAAGTCTTACCCATGACTGACATTTGCAAAATCATTCCTGGTACAGAATACTTTAGTAAAGTACAGGCCTACCGGGCTATTCGAGCTGTGACAAGAGATTTCAAGCGCATAGTGATATAACCGTCTTTTTACTGGCGAATTGACCCACACAGACCGCTTAATCCTGGGAGCCAGCCCCCTATCGATGATTTTGCACGGCAACTGAGGGGAATATTAGTTTCGTTACGATTCTCACGGATTATTACAGCCAACAGAGGCGTGGCTAGTGGGTATCCGAGGGGGCTATAGCCTGGGTCTTTTGGTTGTAGAAAACCAAAAGGCTAGCTAGTCCTGTGTCGCAACAGTCCCGACACTGGCATAGACCGTGATCTTTTCCAGACCTAGCAACACCCCTTACAGCCAATCAATTATGCATACATGCCAACATTCCGACAGACCTGGGAGGAAGATTTTGTCAGACAAATCGGGAAACATATATTTTTCAATAGGCATGCATAGGGTTTAGAATTATTTCAGGCGGGAGAACGTGAAAAATAGTGATATTTCTCACTGAAAAATCAGGAGTCTCCCACCTAAGGGGCTGATTCATGGAATTTGTGCACCTAAAAACGGATATTTGTGCACCATTCTGCCCGCATGTATTGTTATGCTTCCAGGAGGGAAGGACGTAAAGCCATTGGGAAAGGAGTCACCTTGCAGGAGTTCACTAATTAATCTTTTGTAATGCTCTTAATACTAGAGAGGGATTCGAATTTGTGTCGCTCTGTGTTGTTTTGCTTCCAAGACGAATGTGTTGCCCCTGAGCTAAATTAGCCTCGCTTTTGCTAAACTCTCATGGCACATCTTGTATGGGAACGTGTCTGCTTGGATGCTATGATGAAGTCCCCAGGCTGATTATTCATACTTCTAATGGGGTGATAAAGGAACCAAGGTACTTCCCAGAGCCGGAGGATGATCGGCCAGTGGAGTGGTATGGGGAGACCCAGCGTCACCCTCGCTTGGTCCACCCCATTGGGCTGGGAACAGCCACAGGCTGACTAACGCTAATACTGGTACTATTAGGAAGGGTCAGCGCTAATCAGACCACCAAGCATGTATCACTTTTGTCCTAATACCCTTCCTTACCGCCTGATTCAGACCCTTAACACCTCGGGACAGCTAACAGTAAAACTAGCCATGTTACATTAAGTGAGCAGGACTCACAATGTCAACAGAGTTCAATAATGTATAGCAGGAATCTTTCCAATACAAGCCCTCCCTTCCACAGTGAATGTGTTCTGAAATTTGCTATGTGGCTCTGCTATTAGAGTTCTACTGGTGCCACACTCTCTTGGAAATCTCACATGCTGCCTGACAAGTGTATTTGTGTATATGTCTCAGAAAGAATCACAATGTGGGCAGTACTCATTCCGCAATCTCTGCCAATGTGGAGAGGACACACACGAGAACAATGCTTGCCTTTTACTTACCTGAATATTTCAGTACAGAGAGTAGGAAAGGCACAAACAAATACAATCACAGCCTCACTGAGATCACAACAAAGGCTGGTGTGAAATCCAAGAGGACTAATGGCCCTTGAATGCAGGGTCTTTTCTCCACTGCCCTTGAAGGAATCAGGTGAAACCATTACCAAGAGCCAATCCCAGAACCTCTCTAATTCACAGGATCCCAGCACCGGGGAGTAGCAACCACGTTATATAAACCCCAAACACGAGTCATTTGGTGTGGTTATTTGGAGAAGGTGCTACTAAAGAGACTTCAGACTTTGTTGGAGGGAAGACAAGACGAATCGTGGAAAGAGATAAGAGCTTAAACCGGAGGTGGATGACTTGTGAGAGTGTAAGAGGTTGGAGGCTAGGAGTGGAGAAGGTGGTGGAAGGAGGATTTAAGGACGTAAGAGCAAAGCATCAGGAGTAGATTAAAGGAGGCATTTTGAGGAGCAAAAGCAACATCGGAAAGAGTTGGAAAAAGGGCTTTAGGAGAGCAAAGATCAACATCAGAAGGAGGGGGACTTAGGAACTGAGGGGGAGGCTTGGGAACCTCAGGACGAGGTGTTTGAGACAGACAAGAAGGAGGTTGGTGAAAAACATGAGACAGTGGGAAAGAAAAGAAGGGAAAGTGGTGTGAACATCTAGAAATGATCAGGGAACAGTAGGGGGAGGAGGCAGGAGAAGAGAAGCAGTAGGTAGGTACAATCTGCGGAGGTTGGCGAACATCAGGAGGCGGTGGCAAGAGAAGGTAAGGAGGAACGAGATGAAGAATAGAAGCAGCTGGCAAGAGGAGATAATGAGAGCTACAGTAGTTATCAGGAGAAGGTGGGATCACCTTCCCCATAGAGAGGCCCCATAGAGAGAGAGCCCCCTTGACAGCACTGGATTTGGACCCTTACAACAGGATTGCAGGGAGGAGGAGATGCCCATTCTGAATATGTAGCCTGAGGATAAAGTGGAGGTCCCATTAGAGAATGAGATCACTTTATTTCATTTATGCGCAATGTTCTTTCACAGGCAGTGGAAACATCTGTTGCACAAAAGCTGACTAATCTGGCTTCAGTCTCTCAAGCTTTGGCCTCAGGAAATCCAAGTACATCTCATACAGATCAAGCTTCAGGGGAGAGGCAGAGCGACATGAGGTTAAGGTCAGAAAAAGCTCCTTGCAAGAGAAATTACCCAGAGCAGGTGGCCCCTTGCAGTGATTATCCTGAGCTCAGTAACCTCAGGGCTGGGACGGTACTGGGTCCGTCCACGTGGTGTTGCTACAGGCATTCTTTGCTGCAGACCCTTAGGCCTGGAGGTTGTCCAGAAAAAGGCAAAGAGTGCTAGAATAGTGGCTGTGGAGCCATCACCAGCAGACTAAGTTTTAGGTTTGGATTGGCTGGGGATGATCCCCCTGGAGGTATAATGAGCCACTAGGCCTGGGGTGCTCTGTCCTGACCTTTTGTCACACCCCAATTCTAGGGAGTTGGTCCCTTCCTAGTCAGCAGGTGATTGGGCTGGGGTCTTCATTAGGAGTTCAGTAGGTTGAGGATTCCAGGTAGGTTGCGGAAGGTCTGTCTTTGGTCAGGGTAAGTGTATAGGCGGGACTGGGGATATCAGAGGTCCATTAAGGGGATGCTTGAGGTTTTTATTTTACAAGAAACTGGTTGCTTGTTTATCGAGAACCTTAATTAATGTAGACCATGCAGGAATTTCATTTGTAATCCTTTGCTCCTCCAATGAAACAGTATCCCAGATATATGGTGCTTATGTCAAGGGAGGATCAGACACAGCAGGAGATTAGAGACTTGTTGGCTAAGCAGATGGTAAATTGGACTTGGCAAATGTGTTGTGAAACCCTTTGACACATGCACTGGGTAATGTAATTAGGCTGAGAGCATGATCGCTCCAATAACAAATTTAATTATTATTGGTTGATTGTGTTATTTATGTAGATGACACGTGTTTTGATCCTCCTGGGTCGTTTTCAAGACTAATTAACATTCAAAGTTCAAAACAAGGTGAATCACCCAGATAGTGTGTTTCTAACCTGTGGTGGACAATACCATTAAATATGCCAAGTGCAGTGTAAACATAATTAATAGTGAGAGGTCAAGTTCATGTGTTGTGTTGAACAAACATTGGTGACGCAACATTTATAAGTTACAGTCATGTTTGATAAGAAAAAACATTGTTGGTAGCAAGCAGTAATTGCAAAGCATGTTTGTCAATATTTTGGTTGCATTGCATTGTTAGGATCATGTAGGGGAGAGAAGGGAGAGAGGGGAAGAAGGGAGAGAGGAGAGAGTTAGGTCATGTATAGTTGGAGTATTAGCCCTTATACTGGGCTTGTGCATAGGAATCATGGCAGATGTGGAGGGCTGGGCTTAACGATAATGGTTGATTGTAGTTAATTGAGGGATACGTAACTGCGGATCACGTTCCTAAGTTGTCAAGGTCGGGAGCCACAGCAGTGGCACAGGGTAGTCCCTGACAGTCCCACCAATTTCTGTAGAGCAGGAAAATGCCTGCACGGGTTAGGAAGAGAGAGGCAATTGGGGCAGATGTAAGTGCCTAGGTCCTGAGCTGTGAGCTTCTAAGGTAGGTCAACAATGCGGCCGCTAAGGTGCTGAGAGACCCAAGTGGCATTGTTGTGCAGAGAGGGGTACATATTGTGATCACAGGGATGGTGGGTCCTTATCTGCGGACCGTGCTTGGTGCCTTTTGCTTATGGGAGCAAATTAGTTAACGCTCAGCAATGTGTTTGCCTAGATGATTCTGTGAACGCAAATGTCCACTGTGAGGTTCCCTTGGAACCGCCAGTCAGCAGGGGACTGCTTCCAGGTGTGTGGTCATGGCGTGAGTGAGCCCAGGCTATCAAGTTTGAGTTGGTCCCAAGCCCTGAGTTAGGAGGTTCAGAGTTAGTGAAGCGCCGACCCCCCGGGGCGGATGCTCATAAAGGGCTGGTGTCAATTCATATATTATGTATGTGGGTCAATATCGCAAAGAACGTTAGGCTGCACCTAGAAACACTTCTGTACAGGCCCCTTGTAAATGCCACATCATCTTATATCATAACTTCCTAAGCGGTTTAAATGCCGCCCGATGCGTGCACTAGCTTGCGAAATGTGAATGTGCGGTTTAGACCCGGTAGCCATGTGGGTCCCGGTTGGTAATGAATACATTGAAGTTATTGGCATGATGGGTGTTCGAAGGAGAGTCTCTAGTGAATTTAATGGTCAAAAACTGGAGCGCCTCCCTGTGAGGCCCAGCAGGTCGTAAGTGGAGTGATTCAATAAAATGGTCATGACGTGCTGGATAGGCGAAGGAGTGTATCTAGTGATGCTTACCTGAGGAGCTTGGTCCGGCCTGATCAGTCAGCCGAGCAGCTTGCACTGGTGAGGCAGTGCTGGCCACCATGTTTTACTCTCTATTGTATGGTGCTGGCACGTCAGGTGTGGTGACGTTTCATAGCACGTTGAGATTGTTAGAACTGGAATGCACAATTAGTTTGGTGGGGTATCTTCAGGTTGCATGATGGCCCTCCATGTGGACAAGGTATCATGTAGCTTACAGTTATGGACCCCCCCACCCCTGCAATGGTTATAGAGGGGAATCCGGCATGGTGTCTGGATAGATTACCACAAACCCCACTGAGCAATTGGGCATCTGAGTGGAATAAGCCAGTATAGATGATAGTTATAAGGTTATGCTTGGCCAGGGCAGGGTATTTAGGATTAGGGGGGAGTGGCCCTGGTGAGAGCCCTGACCAGTCTGGAAAGTCAGTGGCTGCTAGCATGGAGGCTGATGGAAGGGGCTGGGAGGCGAGAGTTTACTAAATGGCCCTTGGTTGTGAGTCCTGGGTGACCAAGGTATCCTCATATGACAGTTGTGGTGACAATATTTGTATGTGTATTGTATCAATGGCAGTTTCATCCGTGTAGCTTTTAATTGGACTTGTATAGAGAATCAAGTCTGTAGAGAGGGTTTCAGACCAGTAATACATCTGAGGTAGTTGAACCGGTTTGTGGTGTATCATCATTTCAAAATGGAGTTGATTGCGACTCTGAGGATGTGTTGCGATTATAGGATTGGTTTGTGAGGCTCAACCTCAAACAACCTTCCCTCATAATTCCCATGTTAGTGCATCTCAGACGCTTCTTGTAGTTTATAAGGGGAGAGAGGTGTGACCAGTTTTTGGCCCTTCCATTTGGACTGTCATCCATGCCCTGATGCTTTACTAAACTGTTCACATTGGTTGCAGAATATCTCAGGACCAGAGGATTCACCCTATTATCTATTTAGGCGATATTCTTATCATGGTTTCTTCAGAGGGTATCTCCCAGACTTATGCCCACTTGGCAGTGGACATCCTTCAGTATCTGGGGTTTGTCCTAAATCTTTAGTAATCCAATCTGAGCACAGCTCAGAAAATACAGTTTCTGGGGGTTTTATTAGATTTCCGGTAATCAAACTCCATGTAGGCCCTCAAGAAATTAAGTCTTCTCAAAATGGAGCTCAGGGGGGCTTACAGTCTTTCCATCATATCCATAAGACATTTAGCTTTCCTGATTGGTCTCCTGTTTTCTTCCATTTGGGCAATTTTTTCCATACGCCTGCATTACATTGCTCTGCAGAGACTAAACATTCAAGTGCTGTGTGCAGTCCTAGGTGTTGTGGTTGTAGTCTCATTTTCTGCAGATTCAAAAGAAGACTTGCAAGGTTTGGGAAACTACCCAGACATGTGGAATGGCACTGCTATGTTTCCTACTTCAACCAATCTGCAATTAGAATATGATGCAAGTCATAGGGGGTGCACTGTGTGGTGCATTCTTGACTGGAGGCCTACGGTCTCCACAGGAGTCATCATGGCAAATACCTTTTTTGGAGATGCTTTCCGGTTCTTTTGTGGTAAGGTGCTTCACAAGCAAGTTATCCCATTGCGGGGTGCATCTGCTGATGGACAATGCAGTAGCAGTTTGCTACATTAACAAATTGAGGGTAGTTGATCATGGGCCCGGTGGAAGTGGCAGTAGCATTTTGGGAATTTTGCCACTGGTACTGGAGACCTTCAGCCTGATGGAGGATTGGTGCTCTCGACAGTGTATAAACAACAGTGATTGGAGCCTTCTTCCCATTGTGTTTCAGAGGTGTTGTTTCTCGTTGGGTATAGATCTGTTTTCATCCAGAGTGCACACCCAGTTACCAGGTCTTTTCAGTTGGTGGCTGGACCCCTTTGCCAGGGCAACTGACACTTTTTTCAATAAAGGGGGTAGGGTGCATTATGTGTTCCCACTGTTTTCTCAGATTGCATGCTCATTATTAGACAGCCAGCTCCAGGGTACACCGTTTGTTCTGATTATGCCTCTGTGGCGGGGTCAAACTTTCTTTTCATTGGTATTACAGATGTTATGGCACCACTAGTTCTCCTGCCGCTTTTTTCAGACCATTTGTTGGATCCATGCTGTGTCCTCATCCTTGGATTCTGAAAGGGTTGCTGCGACCGATGGTTTGGCTTTCGGGGCTAATGGTACAATGAGGGTTTTTCGCAGTCAGCTGTGGCACTCATCAGGTGCTTGTGGGCCCCCTTTATCATTTGCCCTCGTGAGAAGGCATGGGGGGCATGGGTGTTCTAGTGCTTGCCACGTCGTTTGGATCCCTTTCATGCAGGAGTGGTTAAGGTCGTAAATATTTTGGCATGTTTGACTCCTTCCTTGTCTTATTACCCTGTTCACACTTATTGTTCTGCCATTTCCTCCAAGCAGGCCCTATTGTTGGGCTTTCCTTTGGGTGAGAATCTGTTGATGTGGAGATTTGTTTTTTAAATTATTTTTATGATTAGGGTATTTATTGAGCGTGGGCCTAGCTTCGGGAAGCAACAGGGCACTTTACAATCATAGGGGGAAGAACACAGTGAGGGAAGCAGAGAAAAAAGGAGCAGGGAGCTAACAGGGGTGGGTGAAGGTAGGCAATTGGCAAGAGGGGATCTACAAGCAACCAGGGGGGAAACAATGGGGAGCACATCACCAAGCCTCAGATAAGGTCGGGAGTGCAGGGTTTGTGGACTAGGGTTTCTTGCCAGCCTGCCCAGATACAAGTATTCCTGTCTTTGGGATGTGGACGTGATATTGTCTTTGCTCAGGAATCAGCCTCCCAACTCTGAACTGTCCTTAGAACCAATCCCATCAATTTGGTGAGGCTGTGTTGTTTCGTTTCATTCAGGAGAGTGGGAGAGATCAGGTCATTGGATCTCTAGGGAAGGTTTTTTTCAAGGAGGATGTAATGTTTCATGTTCACCGCAGGACTAAGTCCTGTTCTATGGTTTTTACCTTTCCTTCCATTGAATTTGTGTCAACTGTGTGTGGTGTTTTGTTTCTGTGAGGATGAATCCAGGACTTTGGGTATCAGGTGTGCTGCTGATAAATTATTTGTCTCCTTTCATAAACTTTTTACCCTATGTGAGGCCCAGGTTGGCACAGGGGTACGGCAAGTGATGGAACAGGGTGGATTAAATGTCTCTCTGCTAGGGGGCTGTGGCTACTAAACATTTCTGGTTAGGGCTAGACTTGAAGATATTCTTCAGCTGGCTGATCGGTTTCTTGCAAGTATGTTCGACTTCTTTTATTGCAAACCTATTGTGCATGCTTCCCGAGCTGTATTGGCTAGGCTTTGAACATGCATAATAGGAAGTCCCCAAGCCATTGCATAGAATGTTGACTCAGAGTCAGGATCCTACTAATGGCACAGGGGCACGCATTATCCCTCCCATTTGTGCCCCCCCTAATTACTCTGTTTGTGTCCCCTGACAGAGGGATTCTACTTTGGGCCGTCATTTTACTGAGATCGAGCGCAGAGCTTCAGGATGGTCATGCTGGGTTTGGACACCTTCTAAATGCTTCCCTTTCTCCCACAATGTTCTTTGGTGTACGGTTGATAGTTTTGCAGGATGGTAAGAGGATAAACATTAACAACAACATATGGTGAAATCCCCCTCTTACTAAATTACATAACTCCATATGTTTTCACATTGCACTGGGTATTCAATGTGCAGCTTTTATGACAAATCCCAGAGTATCGTCACTGCTCGCATTGGGGGAGCCCCTTTCCATGGGGCCAGGGAGGTGAAGCTTCTGCGCAACAGTCCCCTTGGGGTGATACTCAGCTGGTGGATCTCATTGGGAGGGAAACCCTGCATAGAACCCGCGAAGACTATCCTGGGAGAACATGGTATGCATCCCCTCC
The DNA here is from genome assembly GCF_040938575.1 of Ambystoma mexicanum. NCBI lineage: Eukaryota > Metazoa > Chordata > Amphibia > Caudata > Ambystomatidae > Ambystoma > Ambystoma mexicanum. The sequence continues at coordinate 842,511,407 of NC_090927.1, forward strand.
ACTTCTGTCCCTACACTCTTCTCACACTGCACCATCCTCTAATCCTCTATAGTTACCCACAAGTCTAAATATTTCTGTAGGACAGGAAACCCCGTCCACAACAATACTTGGACAGGGAAGAGTGAAAACTACTCAGAGGGAGTACCTTTGCATACTTATATGAAGAGGATTGGGCAAGGAGGAAAAAGCCCACTGCAGAACCAACATAAGCAGTACAGTCAATCAGAATCAAACATAAAAAGGGAGGAAATACTTTGTCGAGAGGCATATCCTCCCTGGAGGAACCGAGATCTAGCTGGAGGCTTGCCGCCGAGTACAAGGGAGACCAGCGGAGCCTCGCTGAACACACATTGGGCCTCATTACGAGGTTGGAGGTAGCCATGGCACTATTAGAGCCATGGCTGCCTCCAAACTCGTTCCGACTCCGCCCTGGTGAATGGAGCAATTACCGGTCCATTCCAAGGTTGGCAGGACTGGTAATTCCCCATTCACCAGGGCCATTCCCCATTCCCATTGAGCCCTTATAGGGCTCAATGGGAATGGGGAAGGCGCTAATAACGGTACCGCAAATTGCGATACCGTTATTAGCTCAAGAGTCCCTTTGCGGGTCCCGTCCTTAACGCCTAAAAAAAACAGGCGTTAAGGAAGGACCCGCAAAGGGAACTCGTAGTAGGGCGGTAAGGGATTACCTGCACCGGTGCCCTTACCGGTAAACCCTTACTGCCCACCTCGTAATGAGGCCCATTGTATTCAAAGATGTCCTGACTGGAGAATCGGAGGTCCGGGATCTACTGCGAGCTGGACTATGCAGTCAGAGCAAGAGACACAGGCCGAGAGACACCAGACCTGGAAACATGGCGAGGAGAGGCGAGAGCACAGGAAACTACGTGGAAGCACAAAGCAAGCAGAGGCAGTCCCACAAAGGCAGCCGATAAACCGATAATGCCATGAAAAGGTACCTGGGTTACCGTAGCGGATGGTAGTGATTACAGAGAACGAAGGAGGCAGTTGCGGGAAGTCAAGGAACCCCTTCTCCCTCATACCAATACTTGGGGAAATATACAAAGAGGACATATGAGAAACAGTGCCTGCAGGCTAGTGAACCAGGCCTGGCTACGACATACGATAAACCCAAAAGAGCATCTGGGACCCATATGAGACGGGGAAGCCCGACAAGTACAGCGTACCAGGGTCTGGGATTCAATGGAGATCGGGGAAGCCCCACCAGAAGAATACACAAGAGTCAAGTAGCCAGTATCATTTAAATAAGCACACAAAGAACGGTCTGAGACCCATGACAAGTCGGGGAAGTCCCAAGATAGTAAAAAGGGGTCAGATGTTGTGATGTCAGTGATAACATCATTCTTTTCTGGCTCTCTAGCCAGTCAACCTGATCGATCAAAGTCAATTCCATGTTGTCCAAATCATCAATTGGTTATGGTCTGAATGGTTGTTTTAGATAATACTGTTTTTCACAACTGCGATACATCGATGACTGTGGTGATGGGCCTAAAAGGGAGGCGCATTTATTGTTTCTCTGTCTTCGTGTAGAGAGTCATGTGGGGGAAATTAAAGTCAGATTTGTCTCCTCATCTACAATCCCCCTCTGGTCGATGATATGATACGATAGGTCATTTATAACGCGCTTAATATCCAGAGGTTTCTAAGCACGGACACAGGGATCGAACCTGTGTTGCTCTGTGTTGTCTTGCTTCAAAGGCGAGCACGTTGCCCCTGAGCTATCCTCCCGAGATGAATTGGTCCCACTACCTACATGACTCTCTCTACTTATCTGCAGTTTCGAGAGTCACACATTCGTTATCCCTCTGAGGTGTCCATAGAACATGGCATGGTCATCCAGGCTCCAGGTGATATAACTGCAGTCTCTGTCGGGGGTGCACCAAGCCCACTTCCCCCAATTGTCACATGTATTGTAGGGATACTCGAACATTGCTCCTGTTGCAAACATAGGGCACTGCATCAGTTGTGTTTTTAATGCATTTCGTGCTTTCATAACCTTATCTTCTGTCTTTATGTCCATCAGCACCTTCAACCCTAAAGTCTTCTTAGCTGTTTTTCTGCATTGTGCTATGATTATCCTTATGACACAGAGTGCTATCAATAGTAGTAGTAATGCTCCGGCCAGCACCTTCAGTTCATCCTCCATCCATATCGGCATCCATGAGAATATGTATAACAGTCAACCTTAATCTTTACCACTATATTACGCTTCTGCCTCCATCTTCGTATGCACTTCAGAAAGCCTGGTGATGGCCTCTGTCATTGTGCCATTGTCTTCACCATTGGCAGAAACGATTGTACAGCAAGAAGACACGATCTAGGCGCAAATGTCTCCTTCCATAGCCGTGAGGAGACCCAGAACATATCTGTTCTGGAGGGCCATCAGCTCTTCCATGATGCCGTTGAATCTCTTGATGGTTGAGTTTATTGTCTGTATTAGCTCCCAACGGGTGCTCTGGAGGCATTTGTCATGTGGGCGTGTCTGTACTGCTGGTAAAAAAGACGCAATAAGCATCTCTGCCCTGCTGAACAGCCGGTGCTCATCTCTGCTCTGCTGAACAGCTGGTGCTCTGTTGGTACTGCATCTAATGCCACATAGCTTCCTCTTTTTATTCTTGTCAGATCTGCAGACCTCTTCTTTCTTTTGCTCTTGTCCATTTTAGGGAACCCTTCTTTGTGTCCTTCTGAGGCACTATTCAGATGTATAGTGAGCATACCCCCCCAAGTTAGGTGACAGTTGTAAGTATGCTCTCGAGCCACAGGCCCAGTAGTGATCCATGAGCACTGCTGTCCCAACCTTCATGCCTGGTAACTTCAAAATCTGTTTGCATCCTTCATTCTTTCCGACCTCTACTTCATAATTCTGGAAACATAGAGCAACTCCCTTGAGTGGTATGATGGGCATGGGTCCTGCTTCGTTTTCTACCCATGTAAGCAATTTGGCACTTGCTTCCCATTCCTTGAGGGACTGGTCATTTTCTTGCTGTACTACCTCCACTGGAACCATTAGGAGAGCATGTGCTTTACTCCAAACTAGTCCCTCTTTCCATCCTTCTGAGGTCTATACTAGTCCATACACCAGCATCTGCAGTCTTTCCAGACATCCTGGCATTCCTCCTATCTCTGGGTGTCCTGTCTTGTGTAGGGAAGGCATTGTATGACAAGTATTGACATTGACACAATGGATAGAATTTGTAAAACCTTTCTTGAAAATTTTGGGGTTAGAGAAACTCCAATTCTGCCCTATAACTAAGATGGGAGCAGTCCCAACCATCAAACGATAAACAAAACAGTCCTAGTGGAGTCTGTCAAAATCAAAATGGAGAACATTTATGCATAAGGAAAAGTCAGTGTTCAAATGATAATGTGGCTGAACCAGCTCTCCTCCCCACATTAGGCCTCACAAGGTAAGGCGATCCCCTGTAGGCAGGATGACACACTCTGGCTCAGCCTCCAATACAGTTCACAGTTCAAAACCGTTTATCGAGGCTCGCCTGCTCTTCCATGTTTAAAGTTCCTTTCTCTGACTTTCAAAATAATGTTTCACCAAAATGTTCACAAAGGTCCCCCTCTGCCGAGCTCAGACCTTTCACCACAAAGTACTTGTAGGTCCCCCTCTGCCGGGCTCAGATCTCTCATGATACAGTTCACACAAAGTTGCAAGGGGGCTCCCTTCCCGAAGGTTAATATACTTTGGGTCTACCTCAATCGGGCTCTGACCACTTTGGGACGTCAAAGTCTTTCAAATGTGTGTGGATTTCTTTACAGACCACCGCAGGACCACTTAGACTCTCCGATCTTGCAGCTGTATTTTACTTTAAAATTCATTCACAGGTCTGCCTTTCTTCGTGTCACATCCACACACATGCAGCCTTCACTTGTGATATGATGTTGCTACTTCATTCACTTTAACACACCCCGGTCTCTCAGTTTGTTTGCCAACTCACCGGCTGTGTGCGCTTCTTTCTTGTTTTGCGTTTTCTGATTTTTGAGTGCAGGTTTGTACCACAGGCTTGACCTCGCCTCCCCAACTCTGCCGTTCATCCAGGAGTGTTGCTGGCATCGTTGAAACACAATCCAATCTTCACTTGTGGGATCTGGCCTTCTCCACATGTCTGTCAGAGGCAACGACCTCCAGTAGGGAAGCCTTGGGGTTTTCAGCCCGCTGCTCTCAGCCCTTTGTATGTTGCTCTGCTCCAGTAGGTGTGCCTTCATCTCGGAAGTTGTGCTCGATCTCATGTTCTGCCTTGCTCAGTGTGTCTTTAGGTGTTACTTATTCATGTGAGGAGAGCTAATTAGTATTTGGTGTATGCACTTAGGGTAAAGTGCCTGACTTTGCCTGACCCGATTAATGGGACATCTCCAGTACGATGTGAGAGGGTTAGTCTGGTTACTCTCAGTCACCCTCTTCCTCAGCCCAGTGTTTGCGTAAAAAGGGGGGGAGTTAGGATTTCAGAAAATCCTAAAAAATAGGATGGGGTAGATGAACAAAAAAGGGGAATGCAGCATCTCACCATCGGCCATCTCACCCCCACCCCCCGAAGACCCCTCACCCAGTTGATCCTCCTGCACTGGTCCAACGGTGATGGCCATGCCCTGGCCACCTGAGAGAGATCACAGGGACTAGCGGGTGAGATACCCTCTGATTTCTCACATACCCTTCTCCTATGTGAAGTAGCCACATCTGTTTCACAGAGGAACCGGGAAAGGAAATCGACGTTCCCCTGTTCTTTAGCCTTTCGATCTTCCACAGTGAAACATTGACGTTGCAGGGCTAAGAACCATTGCATGACTCGAGGGTTAGAGTCCTTCCGTTGACTTATCCATACTAATCGTGAGTGGTCGGTGACAAGTGTGAACTTTCTCCCTAAAAGATAATCCCTTAGATGGATGATTGCCCATTTGATGGCAAGAACCTCTAATTCCAACACAGAGTAGTTATTCACACATGGGCGGAGTTTACGACTGGTGAAGAGGATGGGATGTTTTTATCCATCATATATATGCAATAAAACTGCTCGTAACTCTGTGAGAGAGGCATCCGTTTGTAACACAAATTCTTTAGAAAAGTCTACTACCTTTAGGATTGGGCTCTGACACAAAGCTTGTGTTAAGTTGTTGTAATGTGCATCATCCTCCTCATTCCAATGAATCTTCTGAGGTTCAGCATTCTTAAGTGTGTCTGTTAACCTGGCCGTTCTGTCTGAAAAATGTGGGATATACCTACAGTAATCACCAATCAGTCCTAAGAACACCTTGAGATCTCTCTTGGACTTGGGCGTGGGGGCATCTAGAACAACTTTCACTTTTCCTTGTTAGGGTTGGACAATGCCATTCCCTACAAATAAGCCTAGATATTTTACGGCTGATGGAGCCAGCTTGCATTTGGATGGATTAGCAGTTAGGCTGGCATCTCTGAGGGTCCTCATAATAGTAGAAAGATGAAAAAGATAGTCTTTCCATGTTCTACTATGAATGACTATGTCGTCAATATAGGCCCCACAGAAATCGGAGTAGGGCTGTAATAGCCTGTTCATAAGTCATTGAAACGTGGCCTGGGCACCATCCAGGTCAAAAGGGAGGACTTTGAAATGGAATAGTCCCAGGCCTGTCAGGAACGTTGTCTTTTCCATATCAGGTCCATATACTGGGACCTGCCAATATCCCTTGGTTAAATCTAGGGTTGATAGGAATGTTGCATTTCCAAGTTTATCTATTAACTCATCGAAGAGTGGCATCAAATAGGCATCAAAGGCGGAGATGTTGTTAACCTGCTGGATGTCTATTCAAAACCTCCAAGAATTATCGGGTTTAGTTACCAGCACAATAATGTTTGCCTTCAGAAATGTTTTCACTTCCTCAACCACTATTTGTTTTCGTGCTTCTGGGAGTCTATGTGGTTTCAAATGGACTACTTTTCCCTTTGGGGTTCTGATATAATGATAAGTACCATGTACTCTCCCAGGTTTCTCGCAGAATACATCAGGGAATGCCATAATAAGGTTGTTCAAATTTTCTTGTTTTTGTTTAGATAGTTCTTGGGGAATAAGTTCAGAGTTATCTATCTCCTCCAATACCAAACAAGACAATATCAAGTCCCAGTCCTTCACATCCTCATCTAGCAATTTTCTCAAAATCATTTTAAGGGTCTTGTTAAATCTCTCTACCAATCCGTCAGTTTGGGGTGGTAAACTGAGGTTCTTAGGGTGGTAATGTGTAGGAATTCCTTGACGTCACTCAAAGGTCTGCTCATAAAGTTAGATCCTGATCCTTTAGAATTTCCTTGGTAAAACCAACCCTATAAAAAATGGTAGTAGGTGTTTCAAAATTTGCTGGGTTGTGCTGTTCCTCATGGGAAAATCCTCTGGGTACCAGGTAGCGTATTAAATGATTACTAGATCAAATGTATTACCTAGTCTAGAGGTTTCCAACGGTCCAATGATATCCATCATAATTCGGGAGAAGGGAACTTCTATTATCGTCAAGGAGTTTAGAGGGGCAGGTAAGGGAATATGTGCACTTGTTTTCTGGCATATCTCACAAGTCTGAATGAAGTTCTTTATGTCAGCATGGATACTTGGCCAGTAGAATTTCCGACTGATGTGAGCTTGGGTTTTAGATTGTCATAAATGTCCCCATGTCAAGAGAGGGTGCAATCCCTAGCACTATCTTGTGATGAGTTTTGGGTGTTATTGAGTTTTACTTTGGACTTCTCTGGAGGGTTACTTTCTATTGTTACGCTCAACTGATATCCCCAGGGGCGTCTGGAAGGCTCTGAGATCTGGAACCCTGGATGCGTGGTTGCCCTGTGCTGAATAATGAATCTGCAATTACAGAAGGGAGGATTTGTAAAAACTGTCTCTAGTGGAAGAATCTCCCACCTCTCTCTGACCGATCCCCTTCCCACTGAGTTTTTCTAACCTTAGTTATTTGTAGGGTGAGCTATCCGTCTTGCGTTTGTTGTGCATGGGCGCTTGACGTTTGTTGGCGAGCTGCCTGAGTTGCTTCACTGGTGCAGTTCGCCTTCCTTGGGCCCAGGCCTGCTGTGACCTTGATTCTGCTAATGGCAGGTAGGTTTGTTTATTGTTTGTTCTGTTTATGGTGGGAATTCATTAAAGTCTTTATCTCCTTCTTTCAGGTGTGGAGGTCTTGATCCTGGCGTGCCGGATGGTGAGGCACGTTTTTAGGTAAGAGAAAGCGCAGAGCGCGGCGCCTTTATTGTCTTTTAAAGCTAACCAGTGTTTTCCTCTTCTTCTCCTCACAGGCCGCTGTGATGCTGTGAGAGGATGAGAGCGCGATGAAAAAACTGGCCCTGGGATCCGTTAAGGTAAGTAAAGTGCTGTGCGATTGTTCAATATTACAAGCGAACCAGAACACCTCTCCGTTTCCTTTGCAGGATGTTGCTGTGGTGCTCCGGATGGCAGCGCAGCATAGCACAATGGAATTCAGGTGAGACTAATGAAATTCGATGTTTTGGAAGCGTACGCATTCTAATGTTGTTTTTCCTTTTCTCGTTAATGCAGGTCACAATGTTCGAGCAGCAGCTATGGTAGCGGTTCGCCAGAAGTCCTTAAGGTAGTACTCACAGGTGAGTGATGTTTCTTCTTCTCTCGGTTTCCACAGATTGCAGCCCGGTTCAGATGCTGAGTCTTGGATGGTGAATTCTCAGGTAAGGCAGAATAACCTTGTTCTTGTTCTTGCAGGAAGTTGCTGAAGACCAGGAGCTGGACACAGTGAGCGTCACGCTGCTAGATGCAGAATAACGCAAAGCGTGTTCTGCAGCCTGGGTGTGATTTATATACCCCCTGTAAAATAGTACCAGGTAAAGTAGTTCCAGGCCCCAGCCACACCCAAGACATCAGACCGCATGGTTTGGTTCACAAGAACTGAGCCATGCGGTTGTATCCATGTTGGAATTAAAGGCCCATGTACATAAATGGGAGCTAGTTTGAACAGCCCTTCCTTTCTATATATGAGCCTGGTGCCAAAGGTACCAGGACTTGCTCCAGGAGCCCTTTTGCAGTGGTTTTAAGGCCCTCAGGGTTCTGGTGGGAGCCTGCTTGTGGTACAACGTGTGCCCCCTCACAATGGTCATGACACTATATAATAATCCCTGTTTCAGGACGAAAAAGGCCCCCCCTTTTTCTTGTCCTTCTTCCTCAGGAATCACTTGTAAGAAGACCTCTGCAAGTGCTGGATCATTTTGCTGAGCAGAGGCTAAATCGGTAAGGATGGTAGGTTCTTCTTCCCTAATTGCCTGAGTGATAGGTGTTTCATCATCATCCTCTCCAAAGCCTAGGCTACCTCTCTCAGTTTCCTTTGGTTCACTTTCTTCCTTAAAACAGGGAAATAGAGCTTTCTTCAGAATTCCCTGTGCAATGTTGTCCCCACAGTGTATTTCAAATGTAGTTTCGCCATGGTTCTGTAGGAGAACCTTTGTGTCTGCCCGAAAGTCTGGATCTATGACACCTGCCAGGACATCTATACCAAACTTCCAGGCCAGGCCAGATTTTGGGGCCAATCCTATACAACAACCTCGAGGGGGTATTAGGACTAAGTCCGTGGGAATCCTCCCTCCTTTCCCTGGAGGGATAGTGGACTCTCTACTGTTACAAGTTACAAATGTCAATGCCTATGGCTTCGTTTGTGGTGTTAGAGGGGTGAGAGACTCTGTGGCTAAGTTTCTGGAATTTTATGGACCCCTAATTTGTCTCAATTGAGTTGTACCCAACTCCTGGCACCATATATAGGGACGGCATGATATCACAAGTATTGGCACTGAAACAATGGATACAATTTGGAAAACCTTTATTGAAAATGTTGGGGTTGGAGAAACTCCTTTTGTGCCCTATAACTAAGATGGGAGTAGTTTCTACCATCAAACAATAAACAAAACCATCCTAGTGGTTCTGTTAAAATGGGCAATATTAACAAAAACCTAAAAAACCTAATGCCTACCCTATCTCTTGTACAAAAGGTGTAAAAAGGAGAAAATGTATGCAAAAGGAAAAGTCAGCGTTCAAATGATAATATAGCTGAACCAGCTCTCCCCCACATTAGGCCTCATAAGGTAAGGCGATCCTTGTAGGCAGGATGACACACTCTGGCTCAGCCTCCCATGCAGTTCACATTTCAAAACCATGCATCGATGCCCGCCTGGCCTTCCACGTTTAAAGTTCATTTCTCTGACTTTCACAATAATGTTTCTACCAAAACGTTCACAAAGGTCCTCCTCTGCCGGGCTCAGACCTTTCATCACACAGTTCTCGTAGGTCCCCCTCTGCTGGGCTCAGACATTTAACGATACAGTTCACACAAAGTTGCAAAGGGGCTCCCTTCCCCAAGCTTAATATACTTTGGGTCTCTCTCAATCAGACTCTGACCACTTTCGGATGTCGAAGTCTTTCGAATGTGCATGGCTCTCTCTACAGACCACCGCGGTACCACTTTGACTCAACGTTCACTATTTACTTTCACAGTTGCTGTTGGTTCATCCTTTAGCTTCAAACAATGCACCTTTCACAGAGACTTTTGAATCGGCTACTTCCTTTGCCCGGACCACTTTGTATCACCGATTTTGCAGCTCTATTTTACTTTAAAGTACATTCATGGGTCTGCCTTTCTTCACGTCTCACCCACAAGCATGAAGCCTTTACCTGTGATATGATGTTGCTACTTGATTCACTTGAGCACACACTGGTCTCTCAGGTCACTTGCAAACTCACCGGCTGTGTGTGCTTCTTTCTTGTTTTGAGTTTTCTGATTTTCGAGTCAAGGTTAGTACCACTGCCTCGACCTCGCCTCCCCAACTCTGCCATTCACCTGGGAGGGTGGCTGGCGTCCTTGAAACACAATGCAATCTTCACTTTTGGGATCTGGCCTTCTCCACGCGTCTTTTGCGGTCTGTCAGAGGCAACGACCTCCAGTAGGGAAGCCTTGGTTTTTTCGCACCACTGCTCTCATTCCTTGGTCTGTTGCTCTTCTCCAGTAGGTATGCCTTCGCCCCAGAAGTTCTGCACATGCCCGATGTGTCAGAAATGCATGCGTCATGGGCTGATATTGGCTTGTTTGCATGTCCTGAGTATGCATCTGTTGTGGTGCGTGTGCCTGTGGTTGCATTTCTTGGGGGTACATCAGTTGTGGCACATATGTTTGCGCTGATACGTAGTCTTGAGTGTGTCATCCGTTCTGCTCAGTCTGATACATAGGTTGTTGTGGCATTTCCCCGTTTTGATATATCGGTCCTCTATCCCTACTCACTTGGGCTATGTGTCCTTGTAGTCCACAAAACCAACATATTATGGGAGCCCTGTTGACCTTTGCTGTCACCCTTGAAATCCTCCTGTGTTCTGATGCATCAGTTGACCGATCCCTCTTCCGCAAGACATCCCTCCTCATCCTCTTGTCCATTGGTTCATGTCTCCTTGTCCTGCAAAAACTCCCCCTGCCATCTGTGGCCTGTTCTGCACGAGCTAAGAACTACTCCTTCTCTGCTTGTTAACACCGCCCCTTCCATTGTATATTAGGATAATTCTTTCTGTACTCATTTTGCTTCCTCCTGTTTAGTCTCTTCCTGCCTTTTTCCTGCATTCTCTTGCATTAGTCTGCAATAATGCACTGTAGTTAGTTGAATTTCTGACCACGGTTTAGCCTCCAACCCCACTAGTTTATTAAGCTGCTTCTGCACTTGGTCTGATAATCCTTGACATGATACATGATAAAATAACCCCATTGTTTTGTCCCATGTTTCCCTCATCTCAAGGTGCCATTTCTCTTGAATTTGTTGAATATATTGGAGCGGGTCTTCATCCTCATGCATTTTGCGTGCCATAATGGTGCTTATGTCTGACGTGTCTAGGTACTGTACTCTTAGAACATGCCATACGGCTGCTTGGCAATTGTTGAACAGCACGCCATTGTGTTCCGTGTTCTGTGCTGTTACTTCACTATACCCTGGTCTTTTCCATACGTCGTCAGCTACCTCCCCAAGAATGGCGGAGAATAGGCTTTTCGTGTCTCTTACTGCTAATGCCATACTTGCTGTCAATCTCTCTTTCTCATAGATCGTGTTGCCCGCCCCAGCAAACAACAACGGTAGCTTGCATCTTAAATTGTCCTTGTCCATTTGTTGCCATGGTATTTATTGGGGTCGCCCACCTCCCTTCTCCAATAGTGGGAATTGTGTGAGTCACCCTCCTTCGTCATGCCCTCCCATATCTTAAGTGGCAGTGAATGCCCTTGCAATCCCTGTGCTTTTTGATCCTGGCCCTTAGCCTCTGCACGTACGGCATGATATCGCCTGTGTCTCGCTGTCCCCTCGAGGAACACAACAACTGTCCTTCGATGTCTCCACCTTCTCTGCCCAAGCCTTCCTCATCTCCCCATGCTGTGTTTCGATCTACGCTCAGTTCCCTGGAATGGTGAAAGTGTTATCCCTCCTCATCATCCTCTCTCTTCTGTGAGTCTTCATCTGACCCCATGGTTCCGATACTGCTGTCACTGTCTCCCTGTCCTTAAAATTACATTTTCCCGCTGTTTTCCCTTCATTCAGTCTGTAACTTTGCGTTCCCCTCTCACCAAGGGTTCATTGCTTCATCTGCTCATGAGGCAGCTGTGCTGCTCCTCCTGTTCCTATACAGTTCCCCCACACTTCTCTGTATACCTTTCCCATCCTCATCATTCAAACGTGTCAAATCCGTCTTAATCCCTACTACCTTAGTAGAGTACCTGCTCTTGTCCCTGTTTCTTTCGTTTCAGCGCTCTTCCACTTTCTTGCATCAGCTTTCTTTAATGATCTGCTCAACGTCTAACCTCCTCCTCTCCTTCTTTAGCTGTACTTGTCTTTCTTGCTCCTCTTCTGCCAGTTCTAGCTCTTTCTATTTCCTACACTCCTTTTCTTCCCTTTCTCGATATTCTGCTTTCTCTCTTTCCCTTTGTAACCTCTCCTTTTCCTCCTTTGCTTCCCTCTCTCTCCTTTGCATTTCCTCCATTATCTCTGCCTATTCCTTAGCTTCCTCCTCCTTGTCTTTACTGGACGCTGTTTCCTTATCCACGTTCCCTGTTTCCTTTGCTGGCTTTCTGTCTAGTTTGAGTAATATCTGTCCACCTATCCATTTCGTTGTTGTTGCCAATTCTTGGTCCTGTCTTCCCTGTGTCATTCTCCTGTAGTTTCGCTTGCATCTTGTTGCGCTCCGTGCGTTTGCTGTTATTGTCTAGTGCCGTCTTACTCGCTTGAGTGCCGTCTTACTCACTTGGGTCGCGCTATAAGCGTCATCCCTGCTACTATACGCTGGTGGCGCAAAAGTAGGATTTGTGCATCCTGCCGCTGCTTTTAATTCTTGTATGGGGTAAAATCCCTTGCTTTCTGTTGCTGTATCTGCATCTACTGTTTGAGGAGGAGGAGGAGCCGAGGGCTGTTCGCTCTACGCATCCTATTGGTTCAGCATCCAATGCCGCTGTGTCAAATCCCAATCCTTGTCCTGAAACATCCTCCACAACTCTAATATGGCTAATCGGTTGCTTAATCTACTCCCCTTATATGCTGCCTGCAGATATGTGACCATTTGTTGATGCGCACATTTGGAAAAACCTCTATTTTTGGGCCATGGCTTTGCCAACTTGCCCTCTGTGCCACGAGTCCATTCGGTGCTATACTTGCATATTGTATCTTGATATCACCAAAGAGACTTGAATAAGTGTTGGAGAGGCGTATCCCCCATTATTTTACCTTAAAACAACACTTTTGTCAAAAACTTACTTGACCTCAAGTCGTGGTTTTCGACACATCCAATGAGCAAATTACCTTCCCTCAGGTGACCTTTGTGGGCTTGCCATACTGTGCAGTTCTGCAATGAGTCCCTTTTCAGGCCAAGAACTGCTCAATATATTTGTTCAATGATTGCACAAACTCATGCTCTATGAGCCAGAACACATTCATGGACCACCGGCTGAGTTCTTGCATCCCATTCCCAAGGGCAAGAGGAAGCTCCACCGGTGCGTGGTGAAAAATGTGTCAAATACCCATCACAGAAAAAAGTTGATTCTTGATAAACTATTGTAGACAACATCAAAAATGAATGCATAGTGTCTCACTCGTGTTCACAAGGCGCCATGTAGCCATGTGTCTTTCCTCCAGTTGATGCCTCAAGTGCCAGCTAACTAGATTTTTTCCTTCCCTGAGTCCTTCAGTTCCCCGGTGAAGAATATATTGCAGCTCTTCCTAATCAGGATGCTGAGATCTCTTAAAGCTGTGGTAATGCAGTTATGGTGTGTTTCTCCTTCCCACTGATTTTCCAGTCTCATTTTCAACTCTTAAGAGAGGTCAGTCTCGTGTGGCAGGATTAAGTCCTCTCTGAGCCTCTGAGCCTCTTAGGGTGTAGAAGACACTTAAATCTTTCAATCGCATCATTCAGTTCATTGACATTTCCGATGGTGAGCCTCTTCACTGTCATGTTGCAGGAAGACTTGTCACGATCCACATCCAAAAACCCCTCTGGCAAGCCCATGGGCCAGGAGGGGTCTTGGCTCTGGTCTCCAATAAACCTAGGTATCCACTGCCTAGGCCCTCTTGGAGCCAGTCCTGGCGCCTATGGCGCCAGGCTCATACACAGTGAAGACGTGTTTGGGGAACTACTTTATCTTGAAGCTGCCAACCAACATGGAGGCATCCACATAGCTTGGCTCCTAGGAACCAAGCTATGCAGTATAGTGTTTTGGGTGTGGTAGCCTAGGAACTACTTTACCTGGACTACTTTCTTGAAACTATTTAAACCACACCCGACTTGGATAGCACGCTTCGCGTTACTTTGCAAACCTGCAACGTGACGTTCACCGTGTCCAGCTATACCCGCGAACCTCAGAGAAACAGCACCTGTAAGGAGACAAAAGGAACATTGTTAGCAGCAGCATCTTACCTGCAATTTTCATCTTTATCTGCCCAAAGCTCCTGCGAACAGCTTCCTAGGATCAGCACGTCTCCCGGACCGACGGATCTGCAAAAAAGGAAAGAAACAAGGCATTAGAGGCATTACAACATAACAAACTGTGCCGAAAAGCTTACCTAGCAGGTCGCCCCTCGACCAGCATCGCCACGGAATTCTACACCCTGGGTGAACACCGCGATCTATGGGAAAAGAAAAGAAAACAGGTTAGCAAAGGCAAGGCATCACTGTGCTGCGCATAGCGCCTACTTACCGCATCATAGCGCTCATTACACGCCATCATTTACCGGCGAGACCCAATTCAGCCAATGCATCACACTGGACTTCCGCATATCTAAGGAAGAGAAAGAGACATAATTAAACCAAGAAAGGCATGCAGGAATAACAACAATATACAACAGCAATAAGACCTACCTGAAAGACTTCAAACGGGCCGGCATCAGTGAAGTAACTAGATTGCATCCGCCCACAAAGGACAACGCGCCCCTGCCAAGAAGGCAGGACGGAGAGCACACCTGAATCAGCAATAAGGTGAGGAGAGGCCTCAGAGGGGCTGAAGGCATACGGGGTGGTGGGAGGCTAATTACCCCAGTTGGCCAGTCTGAACATAGCCCTCCTGTATTACAGGCAGAACCTCCCCCACTGGCCACATCTGGGAATCGCAGAGAAGGATACCTGTGTCCATACTGCTGGGTGGTGTCCCCGTGGATACCAGGTGAGCGTAACAGAATGCGAAGCCTGCCAAACCAATCCACCTGGGCGCCATGGAGACATCAGAATTAGACCAATTGGCCCAATTGTTAGGGGAACTTCGTGCCGAAGTTCATTCTGCCCGACAAGAGACTAATGCCCTCCGGAGAGACCTATTAGTGACCAAAGAGCGCACTGAAGAGATTAGCAGGCAATACTTGCAATCACAGGCAGGATAGACACCACTACCTGGAAGCAACCCAACGATGCAAAACCCCACCATACCATCCACTACCTCCGCTCCGGTACAGATCATGTTACTGGGAACAGTTCCTCTGGCACCACCAGAGAAGTTTGCAGGCGACCCACAGAAGTACGCAGCTTTCATGAATCAGTGTCGCCTTCACTTTCTTTGCCGGCCTGGAGCATTCCCAAATGACCAAGCTCGGGTAGCCTTTGTTTTATCATACCTGATTGGTAGCGCAGCAGATTGGTCGGTGCCATTGGTGACCCATGTTGATCCTTTGTTACATGACTTTGGGGGGTTTCAGAGGGAAATGGAAAAGCTTTTTGCTCGCCATACCCGAGAAAAAGCCATAGACAATGAACTTCTTTCCCTCCGACAGGGGAATCAAGACTTGTTAACGTACATTGCTACTTTCAACAGATTGGTTGCCAAAGCTAGGTGGCCTGAAAACAAAAGAACCACGTTGTTTCATCGGAGCTTACGAGGCGAGTTAAAAGACGTTCTAGCCCAAGTGGTTGATCCTCCCAGAGACTGTTCTGAATTCATAAATTTGGTTGTGGAACTAGACCACCGGTTGCAAGACCGAAAAGCAGATCGTTCCAAAATGGACCCTCGGGCCGTGTATATTCGACCAAGAGACAACGCAATTCGAGTGCAAGAAAACACTGCAAAGTACAGACAAGTACTGTTGGCTGAGGACTGCTACGGGACTGCTCCTTGCCGTTGGATTGTTCTGCAACACGCCGCTGTAAACTCGCGCTAAGCCCCCACTCTGCTGCCAGAGCGTGCAGCTTCTAAGAACAGGGTCTGTTTCTTCGCTTGGAGGAAGTCTTACAGGGTAACACCCTGCTTGCCCGGCCCTGCTTGCCGGATAGAGGAGGTGATTGTTTGCTCCCCCGCGAGCTGAACTTGCCCCATTGACTTGAGGTGCCCCCTATGTCAGTGTACATTAGTGCTACCTGAAACGCAGTGTGCTTAATTCCCCCTCATATCTTTCCTTTTCTTAAGGTTAGCTTCCCGTGGGAGGCTCGGCCCCCCCGCGGTGTGAGCCGCCCCTCCAGCCTCTTCTTAACCCAACCTCCCCGCGCACCCACGCCGCACACCAGCAAAGTACAGACAAGTACTGTTGGCTGTTCGCGGGTCGCAGGGAGTTGGTGGGGAGGGGACTTTGGAGGTGTTTGCTCATCGAGGGTATCCCTTTGTTGATGTTCGTGAAGACATGCCAGCTAATTCACTGCCATTAATTGTCAGCTGAGGTGGGCACACACGCTGGTCTCACAGAGGGGCTACTGTGCACTTCCCTCTCCATCTTTGGTTTTCCCCCTCCACAGGAGACTGCGGGCGTTAGGCCTTTGATCCTGTGGGTTTGGTGGGATTGAGGAAGCTTGAAGTGCCTTGCGGTTTTCTCTTTTTCTTTGTTTTCATTATGTGCTCAAAAGATGGCCGCAAACCTTAAGTTTTGGAGAGTTACTGATGTCACTTGAGCTTTGGTCTATCTTACAGCACCGACTATGGTATGACCTCGCGTCTATGATCTCTTGTTTATTGCTGTTCACTCTTTCTGCATGTCAGGTGTATTGTAAATGACAAGTTTTCTGATCCAATGATCCATTACCTTACTCTACTTTGTACTAGTGTCTGTAGAGTCTTATCTTAGTTACAGTTGTTAAAACAGTGCGGTTGTGAAGGAAGGGGAGGTGTCCTGCCTTTCCCTGAAGATACGGTGCAAGGTTTGGGTTTTTCTCCCCCTCGATTCTTTGGTCTTGCTCCTGTTCAAACACAAAGGGGGTTGGCCTATTTGTTGTTTTTGTGGTGGGTACTGTGGGTGAGAATGAGCCCAATTCTGAGAAGTGGCTGTAAGACAAGTCCTCCATCGAAGACAAGCGAGTCACAACCTGGTAAGAATCTTCCAAATAGTACCCTCCCTCTGCCACCTACTACCAAAAAGTCTCTTTTATCAATGTCTAGTTCATTGGTGGAGAGGGCTGCTGGGCCGGCTCAGGGCGGGGGCCCTGAGATGGCTGCAATGGTACCACCATCTTCTGCTAAGGCTCCTCCTTTCTCTGGCCCCCCTCCTGTCTCGGCACCGTCAACCTTCTCTGTTCAGGAAGCCAACGATAATATGGGTGAGGTAGGCGACGCGGCTGTTCATGAACCTGAGTTACACTGTTCCGCTGTACATGACTGTGGAGACCTCCCCCGCATTTCAGACACCTCAATGTTGGCTCCCACGATTGTGAGTGAACTAAGTAAAAGAGTGCTGCTTTCTTTGGGCCCCTCTTCTCCAGCGTCATGTTCCTTTCCCTTTCGTGAACAAGTCCACTTTCATCTTCCATCGGAAAGTAGCTGTAAGAAATCTGGTGATCATGGGCGTGCCCTCTTGGCGACTCCGAGAAGGGACTTGGAAGGGGGCCCTGCCTCGCATTATTCCATGTTGATGAGGGTATGCCGTCAGCGATTTTGCCTCCACCTGGAGTGGACCCTTTTACACTTGCGAACGAAGACGACGACTTTTCTGCCCCACAGGGGGAAGTAATAGCGGCTTCCACTCCGGAAGATTTTTCTTCCTCCCCTCATCACAATGAGCCCTCCAATTTCTCGGTAATCTTGCCTATTCTTAATCTGTTGGACAAGGGTCACGAGTTAACCCATTGCTCAATAAGAGAGATCTAGGCATCTCTTGCGCTTATGAAAGGCAAAATGGCTAGATTAGAAGGTTTTATCTTAGCAGAAGAACAATCTAAACCTTTCTATCTGGCTCAATTTGAAAAAATGTTGGTGAGTGTTGCCTCCATTTCGCAACAGCCCCCGTGTAGCAAATCGACTTGCTCACAAGGCTCCCAAACTGACTCTGGGATCCGTCCTACTCATCCGCCCCAGAGATCTTACTCGCAAGTAGTGCAAGGTGACTTGTGGGATAAATTGGAGCCCGGGGATTCGAGGCAATAGATCTGTTGGAAGTTCTTAAACTCGAGCATGATCGCCTCCTGCAGGTGGAGCTGTAACGCTCACCTGATTCCCACGGAGGCGAAGGTCTGGCTTCGAGTGCTGGTGCTTCTTCAATGGTGAAGCGCAGGACCCTGAAGATGGACAGGAAGGGCCCCTCTACTCTGGCTTCTCTGGCTTGCAGGAATATTCCCCTGTGCGTGAAAAGGGAGTATTACCTACTGACTGAGTTATGCTCAAGCCTCCCACTCTCCTCCAGCCCTCCACGATACCCTTCCACGATTCCCCGTGAAGTCTCACCTTAGGGTCAAGAAGGATGAGCTCTCCATCCTGCTTCTGATGCAGGGGCGCGTTGAAACCCAGTTACTTCACTGGATTGAGCATTGATGGGAGTTCAGGTAAGCTTGACTATTCAGGTAAGGCACTGTAAAAGTTCTGCTGCAAGTTCTAAAGTCCAAGCTTAAAAATAATGTTCATTGTCTTGTTGCAGAATGCCGGAGATATGGCGCCGACCCGAAGTGAAACGTGCAGTTCCAGTAAATGACAGGTAAATTCCGGATGAGCGCTCGGGTAATGTCTTTGCATTCGCTCATTCAATGTCTTTGTCTTTTTTCCCCATAGGGGCCGGGGTCCGGAAAATGCCTGGAAGCGCCAAGACCCGAAATGAAATGGGAATGACCCAACAGGTAAGTCTTAGAAGGAAACTGAGCTTTTCCTATTCCTTTCCTTCTCTCACCTTGTTCTTGTCTTTTTCTCTCTAGGCTCTGGGAAGTGGCTGTGGATCCGGATGATCGTTGCTGAAGATGGAGGAGTCCAGGATCGGTGAGTGAAATGCAGCGCTGCAGCGATCGTAGCGAAATGCTTTTAAAATGATGTCTTCCTTTTCAGGATCGTCGGTGTGATGTCTCCGTGGTGCTGATTTGGCAGGTAAGGTCTTTTGTCTCCCTTTGCAGGTGACCCAGGATACTGACAGGCGTGGCTGAGGTCCAGATGCAGGAGCTGACACGGTGAGCGTCCAGCTGCGAGGAGCAGAACAACGCGAAGCGTGAGTTGCTGATCGGGTGTGGTTTAAATAGCTTTGGAAGAAGTTCCCAGTGTGTATCCTTCCACCGATCAGGTATGTATCCTTCCCCGACCACACCCGAGTGGAAAGTAGTCCCACAGGTAAAGTAGTTCCATTCAGGCCTCAAGAGGGCCTGGATGTAGCAGCATGGTCTGCATCAGGTAAGTGTACATTAAAACACTTGAACACATGTCTAGCTTTATGAGCCTGGCGCCTAAGGTGCCAGGACAGGGATCCAACATGAGCCTGGCGCCTAAGGCGCCAGGACTGCGTCCAAAGGGCCCCAGCTTGGGCCCGCTGGCACTCCCCTGGGGGAAATGATGCCTGCCTCTGGGGTTGCTGGGTCGGACCTGGCTCCTTGGAGGTAGGCATCATGACAGTACCCCCCCTCAAGGCCCCTCCCAAGGTTCTTTCCTCCGGGGATTTTGGCTTGTTCGGAAATCTCCGGTGAAACCTTTGTACTAATCGAGGTGCGTGGACATGGTTACTAGGCTCCCACGATCTCTCCTGAGGTCCATATCCCTTCCAGTCAACAAGATAGAAGAGTTTTGACTTTACCACCTTGGAGTCTAAAATGTCTTTAACTTCGAATTCTAATTCCCCTTCAATTTGAACTGGATCTGGAGGTTTGGACAATCGGGTTCCTGGTTGTACTGGCTTCAAAAGTGACGCATGAAGAACTGGATGAATACGCATGTTGGACGGTAGATCCAGTTTAAAGGCCACTGGGTTGATTATAGCCTTGATGGGGTAAGGTCCTATGAATCTGGGATTGAAGGTTCGCGGGCCCTTGAGGGGTAAATGTTTAGTTGCTAGCCATACCTGGTCTCCTACTTGGTAAGGAGGAGTTTTACTTCGGTGCAAATCAGCGTTTTCTTTATACTTTTTCTTGGCTTGCTGTAAATGACTTGCAGCTTCTTTGAAGGCTCGGGTTATTGTGGAATGCAGATGATTTACTGCGGGCATTTCCAGGGTCAGAGGTGGATCTAGGTCAGAGGTCCGAGGATGGTGACCATACAAAGTATAAAAAGGGGTTTGTCCGGTTCCAGAATGCACTGAGTTGTTGTATGCATATTCTGCGATCCAAAGAATGTCTTTCCAATTCAACTCAGATTGGTGTAACATGCACCGAAGATATTGCTCGAGAGTCTGATTGGTTCTCTTGGTTTGTCCGTCGGTCTGGGGGTGGTGGCTGGTGGATAACCGCACATCTATTTGTGATAATCGGCAACACTTCTTCCAAAAATGGGAGATAAATTGACTTCCACGATCCGAGACTAATACGGAAGGGAAACCATGTATGCAAACTATATTCTCCAGGAATTCCTTGGCCAAGGTGGAAGCTGAAGGCAAACCTTTTAAAGGGATAAAGTGGGCCATTTTGGAGAATAGGTCCACAATTACAAGGATTGTGTTGTAACCAGCACAAGGAGGCAGGTCGGTTATAAAGTCCATTGACAGGGTGTGCCATGGTGCCGGTGGAATATCCAAGGGTTGAAGTAGGCCGGCTGCCCTTTTCTTTTGAGCTTTGTTTTGGGCGCAAATTCCGCAAGACAGAACAAAAGACTTTATGTCTTTTCTCCAAGAAGGCCACCAGAAGTGGCGTTTGATTTTTTCCTCCGTTTTAGCGATATCAGGGTGTCCTTCCATTAAAGATTCATGATGATGGGCAATAACAAGTTCTTGCAATTCTTTACTTGGCAGAAACAACCGCTCCTGGAAGTAGGGTAAGTCATCCTTAACGGTGTAATGAGGACCCTTTTGACTCCATTTCAGTAAGGTTGAAGAGTCTAGAAGTTGTTTCACTTGCGTTTGGATGTCCTCAATAGTTTGCAATGAAGTTAAGCCTAAGATTCTTTGCTCAGGTATGATGGGCACAGGTTCTAAGCTCGAATTAGGTTCTTCCATGCCAATCCGGGATAAGGCGTCCGCTTTTCCATTCTTGCAGCTAGGGCGATAGGTAATTACAAAATCAAATTCCGCGAAGAATAGAGCCCATCGGAGTTGTCGTGAAGATTGAGCTTTGGCCGTCTTTAAATACTGTAAGTTTCTGTGGTCCGTAATTACGGTGATGGTGTGTCTTGCCCCGAGAAGGTAGTGACGCCAAGCCTTGAAAGCAGATTTGATGGCCAGTACCTCTTTATCGGTAATTGCGTAGTTGATTTCAGGAGGAGAACATTTTCTGGACCAAAAGGCCACTGGCTGTAGTTGGTTAGTTTTTGGGTCTCTTTGCGACAGAACAGCTCCCATGGCCGAACTGGATGCGTCGGTTTCCACAATGTACGGGAGATCTGGGTGCGGGTGCTTCAATACAGGTGCAGAGGTGAATTTGGTTTTCAGGTCCTGAAAGGCTTGTTCGGCCTCAAGAGTCCATTCGAAGCGTTTGTTTTTCTTTAGGAGAGCTGTGATGGGTTGGACTGTTTGGGAAAATTCCGGGATGAATCTTCGATAGAAATTGGCAAAGCCGAGCATGCTCTGAACTCCCTTAACCGAACTAGGAGATGGCCATTTGAGGATGGCGTCCACCTTTCGCGAGTCCATTCGGACTCCTTGAGGTGTCAGGATGAATCTGAGAAACTCAACTTCAGTGGTATGAAAAACGCATTTTTCGAGTTTTGCAAATAGTCTGTGCTGGCGCAATTTCTCAAGAACTGCCCTAACATGTTTTCTGTGATCCGATTCTGAAGAAGAGTACACCAGGATGTCGTCAATGTAAACAATGACACAACATCGATAAGTTCCCGAAGAACATCATTCATAAAGTACTAAAAGGCGGCAGGTGCATTGCACAAACCGAAGGGCATCACCTGATATTCGAAGAGCCCAAACTTGGTGCGGAATGCAGTCTTCCATTCGTCGCCTTCTTTTATACGCACCAGGTGATAAGCTCCTCGGAGATCTAACTTGGTGTACACACAAGCGTCTTTCACCTGGTCGATAAGCTCAGGGATCAAGGGCAGAGGATAACGATTCTTAACCGTTATTAGATTTAGGGCGCGATAGTCTATACACGTTCTAAGGTTGCCCTCTTTTTTCGGCACGAAGAACAGAGCTGAAGAGACAGGAGACTTGGACGGGCGAATAAAACCATTGGCTAGGTACTGATCTAAATACTGACGCAAATGCAGGTTCTCAGGTTCCGTAAGAGCATAAATCCTACTACAAGGTAGTTGAGCATTGGGTACCAGATCGATTTGGCAATCATAAGACCGATGGGGAGGTAACGTGTTAGCCTGTTCTTTCTGAAAAACGTCTTGGAATTCTTGGTATTCAGACGGTAACTGTACAGGGGTGGAAGTTGCTGAGGCTAGACCCATAGCTGGATTTCTTGGATAACAAGTTGGTTCACAATCAGGAAAACTTATCTTCTTTGCTCGCCAGTCAATTCTGGGATTATGTGTTTCTAACCAAGGAATTCCAAGAATTACTTGAAATTGTGGGGCCTTGATCACATCAAACACGATTGCTTCCCGATGACCGTCCTGACCCACCAGTGTCACTTCAACAGTGGAATGCGTTACAGGCCCTGAGGCTATTTCGGTTCCATCTACTGTAGTAATGACATCTTGGGTTACTTTCGGGCGGAGAGGAAGCTTAATCCTGGAAGCCAATTCACGGTCTATGTAATTTCCAATAGCTCCACTGTCGATGTATGCTTTTATAGCATGCAACTGCTGAGGCTGTTTTGGGTCCACAAGCACCATTGGCATGACAAAATGCGAGGTCAAAGAGTTTGTTTTCAAGCTCGGCAAGCGGACCCCTACGCTTGTCGGGCTAGGTCGTTTCCCGAATCAGGTGTCAATAGTTTGTTATCAGTAGCTACAACCACCTTCTTAGGTGGTTTAACTGGACAATTTCGAAGAAAGTGACCGGAAGTCCCGCAATACAGACAAAGTTGCATTTGCCGCCTTCTCTCTCGTTCTTTCTGCGTTAATGGTCCTTTAACACCACCGATTTGCATAGGTTCGGATACGTCGGTAATCTTGGAGTTAGCGTGGGTTTTGATCGGTATTCGGGTTTTGTGCTTGAACCGATCTGGTTTTCTGTTTTGAAGTCTGTGATCAAGTTGAACCACCAAGTCAATGTAGTCTGCGCAGACCTGGGGTGGGTTTACTATCTGGGCTAGAACATCCTTAAGCTCTCCGCTCAGGCCTCGATGAAACAATGTGATGCTTTTGTTTTCTGGCCATCCAGTTTCCACAACCAGTCTGTTAAAGGTGGCAATGTAGGGCAGAAGATCCTGATTACCTTGTCGTAAGGATAGCAGTTCGTTATCAAGGGCCTGTCCTTGAGAGTGTCGAGAGAACAATCTTTCCATGCTGGCCTGGAAGCCCTGAAAATTCTGGAGAATGGGATCATCCTGATTTACCAATGGAATAGACCAATCGGCAGCACTGCCACTGAGGTAACATAGTATAAAGGCTACCATGGTCTGGTCGTTAGGGAAGGCTCCGGGTCTGCATAGAAAGTGTAAACGACATTGGTTCATAAAAACGGCATATTTCTTGGGATCCCCGCAAAACGTTCAGGCGGGGCCAAAGGCATGTGTCCAGGTAGATTGATTTGTACCGGGTTATTCAAGCCCATTGATGTGGAAATGTCTCCGGAATTAGGTAAAGGAGTGTGCCCTGCCTCGGCCTGTAATAACCTTTTGGCTAGGTCATCTGTTCTTTCCTTGGATAGGATCAGTTCTCTTTTGAGAGCGTTAGTCTCCTGGCGGGCTGAGTGCACCTCTGCCCGCAATTCCCCCAAAAGCTGGGCCAGCTGGTCAGTCTCGGAAGTCTCCATAGCGCCCGGGTGGGAAATTGTGGGTAGGCTTCGCGTTCTGTAACGCTCACCTGATTCCCACGGAGGCGCAGGTCTGGCTTCGAGTGCTGGTGCTTCTTCAATGGTGAAGCGCAGGACCCTGAAGATGGACAGGAAGGGCCCCTCTACTCTGGCTTCTCTGGCTTGCAGGAATATTCCCCTGTGCGTGAAAAGGGAGTATTACCTACTGACTGAGTTATGCTCAAGCCTCCCACTCTCCTCCAGCCCTCCACGATACCCTTCCACGATTCCCCGTGAAGTCTCACCTTAGGGTCAAGAAGGATGAGCTCTCCATCCTGCTTCTGATGCAGGGGCGTGTTGAAACCCAGTTACTTCACTGGATTGAGGATTGATGGGAGTTCAGGTAAGCTTGACTATTCAGGTAAGGCGCTGTAAAAGTTCTGCTGCAAGTTCTAAAGTCCAAGCTTAAAAATAATGTTCATTGTCTTGTTGCAGAATGCCGGAGATATGGCGCCGACCCGAAGTGAAACGTGCAGTTCCAGTAAATGACAGGTAAGTTCCGGATGAGCGCTCGGGTAATGTCTTTGCATTCGCTCATTCAATGTCTTTGTCTTTTTTCCCCATAGGGGCCGGGGTCCGGAAAATGCCTGGAAGAGCCAAGACCTGAAATGAAATGGAAATGACCCAACAGGTAAGTCTTAGAAGGAAACTGAGCTTTTCCTATTCCTTTCCTTCTCTCACCTTGTTCTTGTCTTTTTCTCTCTAGGCTCTGGGAAGTGGCTGTGGATCCGGATGATCGCTGCTGAAGATGGAGGAGTCCAGGATCGGTGAGTGAAATGCAGCGCTGCAGCGATCGTAGCGAAATGCTTTTAAAATGATGTGTTCCTTTTCAGGATCGTCGGTGTGATGTCTCCGTGGTGCTGATTTAGCAGGTAATGTCTTTTGTCTCCCTTTGCAGGTGACCCAGGATACTGACAGGCGTGGCTGAGGTCCAGATGCGAGGAGCAGAACAACGTGAAGCGTGAGTTGCTGATCGGGTGTGGTTTAAATAGCTTTGGAAGAAGTTCCCAGTGTGTATCCTTCCACCGATCAGGTATGTATCCTTCCCCGACCACACCCGAGTGGAAAGTAGTCCCACAGGTAAAGTAGTTCCATTCAGGCCTCAAGAGGGCCTGGATGTAGCAGCATGGTCTGCATCAGGTAAGTGTACATTAAAACACTTGAACACATGTCTAGCTTTATGAGCCTGGCGCCTAAGGTGCCAGGACAGGGGTCCAACATGAGCCTGGCGCCTAAGGCGCCAGGACTGCGTCCAAAGGGCCCCAGCTTGGGCCCGCTGGCACTCCCCTGGGGGAAATGATGCCTGCCTCTGGGGTTGCTGGGTCGGACCTGGCTCCTTGGAGGTAGGCATCATGACAGTACCCCCCCTCAAGGCCCCTCCCAAGGTTCTTTCCTCCGGGGGTTTTGGCTTGTTCGGAAATCTCCGGTGAAACCTTTGTACTAATCGAGGTGCGTGGACATGGTTACTAGGCTCCCACGATCTCTCCTGAGGTCCATATCCCTTCCAGTCAACAAGATAGAAGAGTTTTGACTTTACCACCTTGGAGTCTAAAATGTCTTTAACTTCGAATTCTAATTCCCCTTCAATTTGAACTGGATCTGGAGGTTTGGACAATCGGGTTCCTGGTTGTACTGGCTTCAAAAGTGACGCATGAAGAACTGGATGAATACGCATGTTGGACGGTAGATCCAGTTTAAAGGCCACTGGGTTGATTATAGCCTTGATGGGGTAAGGTCCTATGAATCTGGGATTGAAGGTTCGCGGGCCCTTGAGGGGTAAATGTTTAGTTGCTAGCCATACCTGGTCTCCTACTTGGTAAGGAGGAGTTTTACTTCGGTGCAAATCAGCGTTTTCTTTATACTTTTTCTTGGCTTGCTGTAAATGACTTGCAGCTTCTTTGAAGGCTCGGGTTATTGTGGAATGCAGATGATTTACTGCGGGCATTTCCAGGGTCAGAGGTGGATCTAGGTCAGAGGTCCGAGGATGGTGACCATACAAAGTATAAAAAGGGGTTTGTCCGGTTCCAGAATGCACTGAGTTGTTGTATGCATATTCTGTGATCCAAAGAATGTCTTTCCAATTCAACTCAGATTGGTGTAACATGCACCGAAGATATTGCTCGAGAGTCTGATTGGTTCTCTTGGTTTGTCCGTCGGTCTGGGGGTGGTGGCTGGTGGATAACCGCACATCTATTTGTGATAATCGGCAACACTTCTTCCAAAAATGGGAGATAAATTGACTTCCACGATCCGAGACTAATACGGAAGGGAAACCATGTATGCAAACTATATTCTCCAGGAATTCCTTGGCCAAGGTGGAAGCTGAAGGCAAACCTTTTAAAGGGATAAAGTGGGCCATTTTGGAGAATAGGTCCACAATTACAAGGATTGTGTTGTAACCAGCACAAGGAGGCAGGTCGGTTATAAAGTCCATTGACAGGGTGTGCCATGGTGCCGGTGGAATATCCAAGGGTTGAAGTAGGCCGGCTGCCCTTTTCTTTTGAGCTTTGTTTTGGGCGCAAATTCCGCAAGACAGAACAAAAGACTTTATGTCTTTTCTCCAAGAAGGCCACCAGAAGTGGCGTTTGATTTTTTCCTCCGTTTTAGCGATATCAGGGTGTCCTTCCATTAAAGATTCATGATGATGGGCAATAACAAGTTCTTGCAATTCTTTACTTGGCAGAAACAACCGCTCCTGGAAGTAGGGTAAGTCATCCTTAACGGTGTAATGAGGACCCTTTTGACTCCATTTCAGTAAGGTTGAAGAGTCTAGAAGTTGTTTCACTTGCGTTTGGATGTCCTCAATAGTTTGCAATGAAGTTAAGCCTAAGATTCTTTGCTCAGGTATGATGGGCACAGGTTCTAAGCTCGAATTAGGTTCTTCCATGCCAATCCGGGATAAGGCGTCCGCTTTTCCATTCTTGCAGCTAGGGCGATAGGTAATTACAAAATCAAATTCCGCGAAGAATAGAGCCCATCGGAGTTGTCGTGAAGATTGAGCTTTGGCCGTCTTTAAATACTGTAAGTTTCTGTGGTCCGTAATTACAGTGATGGTGTGTCTTGCCCCGAGAAGGTAGTGACGCCAAGCCTTGAAAGCAGATTTGATGGCCAGTACCTCTTTATCGGTAATTGCGTAGTTGATTTCAGGAGGAGAACATTTTCTGGACCAAAAGGCCACTGGCTGTAGTTGGTTAGTTTTTGGGTCTCTTTGCGACAGAACAGCTCCCATGGCCGAACTGGATGCGTCGGTTTCCACAATGTACGGGAGATCTGGGTGCGGGTGCTTCAATACAGGTGCAGAGGTGAATTTGGTTTTCAGGTCCTGAAAGGCTTGTTCGGCCTCAAGAGTCCATTCGAAGCGTTTGTTTTTCTTTAGGAGAGCTGTGATGGGTTGGACTGTTTGGGAAAATTCCGGGATGAATCTTCGATAGAAATTGGCAAAGCCGAGCATGCTCTGAACTCCCTTAACCGAACTAGGAGATGGCCATTTGAGGATGGCGTCCACCTTTCGCGAGTCCATTCGGACTCCTTGAGGTGTCAGGATGAATCTGAGAAACTCAACTTCAGTGGTATGAAAAACGCATTTTTCGAGTTTTGCAAATAGTCTGTGCTGGCGCAATTTCTCAAGAACTGCCCTAACATGTTTTCTGTGATCCGATTCTGAAGAAGAGTACACCAGGATGTCGTCAATGTAAACAATGACACAACATCGATAAGTTCCCGAAGAACATCATTCATAAAGTACTGAAAGGCGGCAGGTGCATTGCACAAACCGAAGGGCATCACCTGATATTCGAAGAGCCCAAACTTGGTGCGGAATGCAGTCTTCCATTCGTCGCCTTCTTTTATACGCACCAGGTGATAAGCTCCTCGGAGATCTAACTTGGTGTACACACAAGCGTCTTTCACCTGGTCGATAAGCTCAGGGATCAAGGGCAGAGGATAACGATTCTTAACCGTTATTAGATTTAGGGCGCAATAGTCTATACACGTTCTAAGGTTGCCCTCTTTTTTCGGCACGAAGAACAGAGCTGAAGAGACAGGAGACTTGGACGGGCGAATAAAACCATTGGCTAGGTACTGATCTAAATACTGACGCAAATGCAGGTTCTCAGGTTCCGTAAGAGCATAAATCCTACTACAAGGTAGTTGAGCATTGGGTACCAGATCGATTTGGCAATCATAAGACCGATGGGGAGGTAACATGTTAGCCTGTTCTTTCTGAAAAACGTCTTGGAATTCTTGGTATTCAGACGGTAACTGTACAGGGGTGGAAGTTGCTGAGGCTAGACCCATAGCTGGATTTCTTGGATAACAAGTTGGTTCACAATCAGGAAAACTTATCTTCTTTGCTCGCCAGTCAATTCTGGGATTATGTGTTTCTAACCAAGGAATTCCAAGAATTACTTGAAATTGTGGGGCCTTGATCACATCAAACACGATTGCTTCCCGATGACCGTCCTGACCCACCAGTGTCACTTCAACAGTGGAATGCGTTACAGGCCCTGAGGCTATTTCGGTTCCATCTACTGTAGTAATGACATCTTGGGTTACTTTCGGGCGGAGAGGAAGCTTAATCCTGGAAGCCAATTCACGGTCTATGTAATTTCCAATAGCTCCACTGTCGATGTATGCTTTTATAGCATGCAACTGCTGAGGCTGTTTTGGGTCCACAAGCACCATTGGCATGACAAAATGCGAGGTCAAAGAGTTTGTTTTCAAGCTCGGCAAGCGGACCCCTACGCTTGTCGGGCTAGGTCGTTTCCCGAATCAGGTGTCAATAGTTCGTTATCAGTAGCTACAACCACCTTCTTAGGTGGTTTAACTGGACAATTTCGAAGAAAGTGACCGGAAGTCCCGCAATACAGACAAAGTTGCATTTGCCGCCTTCTCTCTCGTTCTTTCTGCGTTAATGGTCCTTTAACACCACCGATTTGCATAGGTTCGGATACGTCGGTAATCTTGGAGTTAGCGTGGGTTTTGATCGGTATTCGGGTTTTGTGCTTGAACCGATCTGGTTTTCTGTTTTGAAGTCTGTGATCAAGTTGAACCACCAAGTCAATGTAGTCTGCGCAGACCTGGGGTGGGTTTACTATCTGGGCTAGAACATCCTTAAGCTCTCCGCTCAGGCCTCGATGAAACAATGTGATGCTTTTGTTTTCTGGCCATCCAGTTTCCACAACCAGTCTGTTAAAGGTGGCAATGTAGGGCAGAAGATCCTGATTACCTTGTCGTAAGGATAGCAGTTCGTTATCAAGGGCCTGTCCTTGAGAGTGTCGAGAGAACAATCTTTCCATGCTGGCCTGGAAGCCCTGAACATTCTGGAGAATGGGATCATCCTGATTTACCAATGGAATAGACCAATCGGCAGCACTGCCACTGAGGTAACATAGTATAAAGGCTACCATGGTCTGGTCGTTAGGGAAGGCTCCGGGTCTGCATAGAAAGTGTAAACGACATTGGTTCATAAAAACGGCATATTTCTTGGGATCCCCGCAAAACGTTCAGGCGGGGCCAAAGGCATGTGTCCAGGTAGATTGATTTGTACCGGGTTATTCAAGCCCATTGATGTGGAAATGTCTCCGGAATTAGGTAAAGGAGTGTGCCCTGCCTCGGCCTGTAATAACCTTTTGGCTAGGTCATCTGTTCTTTCCTTGGATAGGATCAGTTCTCTTTTGAGAGCGTTAGTCTCCTGGCGGGCTGAGTGCACCTCTGCCCGCAATTCCCCCAAAAACTGGGCCAGCTGGTCAGTCTCGGAAGTCTCCATAGCGCCCGGGTGGGAAATTGTGGGTAGGCTTCGCGTTCTGTAACGCTCACCTGATTCCCACGGAGGCGCAGGTCTGGCTTCGAGTGCTGGTGCTTCTTCAATGGTGAAGCGCAGGACCCTGAAGATGGACAGGAAGGGCCCCTCTACTCTGGCTTCTCTGGCTTGCAGGAATATTCCCCTGTGCGTGAAAAGGGAGTATTACCTACTGACTGAGTTATGCTCAAGCCTCCCACTCTCCTCCAGCCCTCCACGATACCCTTCCACGATTCCCCGTGAAGTCTCACCTTAGGGTCAAGAAGGATGAGCTCTCCATCCTGCTTCTGATGCAGGGGCGCGTTGAAACCCAGTTACTTCACTGGATTGAGGATTGATGGGAGTTCAGGTAAGCTTGACTATTCAGGTAAGGCGCTGTAAAAGTTCTGCTGCAAGTTCTAAAGTCCAAGCTTAAAAATAATGTTCATTGTCTTGTTGCAGAATGCCGGAGATATGGCGCCGACCCGAAGTGAAACGTGCAGTTCCAGTAAATGACAGGTAAGTTCCGGATGAGCGCTCGGGTAATGTCTTTGCATTCGCTCATTCAATGTCTTTGTCTTTTTTCCCCATAGGGGCCGGGGTCCGGAAAATGCCTGGAAGAGCCAAGACCTGAAATTAAATGGAAATGACCCAACAGGTAAGTCTTAGAAGGAAACTGAGCTTTTCCTATTCCTTTCCTTCTCTCACCTTGTTCTTGTCTTTTTCTCTCTAGGCTCTGGGAAGTGGCTGTGGATCCGGATGATCGCTGCTGAAGATGGAGGAGTCCAGGATCGGTGAGTGAAATGCAGCGCTGCAGCGATCGTAGCGAAATGCTTTTAAAATGATGTGTTCCTTTTCAGGATCGTCGGTGTGATGTCTCCGTGGTGCTGATTTAGCAGGTAAGGTCTTTTGTCTCCCTTTGCAGGTGACCCAGGATACTGACAGGCGTGGCTGAGGTCCAGATGCGAGGAGCAGAACAACGTGAAGCGTGAGTTGCTGATCGGGTGTGGTTTAAATAGCTTTGGAAGAAGTTCCCAGTGTGTATCCTTCCACCGATCAGGTATGTATCCTTCCCCGACCACACCCGAGTGGAAAGTAGTCCCACAGGTAAAGTAGTTCCATTCAGGCCTCAAGAGGGCCTGGATGTAGCAGCATGGTCTGCATCAGGTAAGTGTACATTAAAACACTTGAACACATGTCTAGCTTTATGAGCCTGGCGCCTAAGGTGCCAGGACAGGGGTCCAACATGAGCCTGGCGCCTAAGGCGCCAGGACTGCGTCCAAAGGGCCCCAGCTTGGGCCCGCTGGCACTCCCCTGGGGGAAATGATGCCTGCCTCTGGGGTTGCTGGGTCGGACCTGGCTCCTTGGAGGTAGGCATCATGACAGTACCCCCCCTCAAGGCCCCTCCCAAGGTTCTTTCCTCCGGGGGTTTTGGCTTGTTCGGAAATCTCCGGTGAAACCTTTGTACTAATCGAGGTGCGTGGACATGGTTACTAGGCTCCCACGATCTCTCCTGAGGTCCATATCCCTTCCAGTCAACAAGATAGAAGAGTTTTGACTTTACCACCTTGGAGTCTAAAATGTCTTTAACTTCGAATTCTAATTCCCCTTCAATTTGAACTGGATCTGGAGGTTTGGACAATCGGGTTCCTGGTTGTACTGGCTTCAAAAGTGACGCATGAAGAACTGGATGAATACGCATGTTGGACGGTAGATCCAGTTTAAAGGCCACTGGGTTGATTATAGCCTTGATGGGGTAAGGTCCTATGAATCTGGGATTGAAGGTTCGCGGGCCCTTGAGGGGTAAATGTTTAGTTGCTAGCCATACCTGGTCTCCTACTTGGTAAGGAGGAGTTTTACTTCGGTGCAAATCAGCGTTTTCTTTATACTTTTTCTTGGCTTGCTGTAAATGACTTGCAGCTTCTTTGAAGGCTCGGGTTATTGTGGAATGCAGATGATTTACTGCGGGCATTTCCAGGGTCAGAGGTGGATCTAGGTCAGAGGTCCGAGGATGGTGACCATACAAAGTATAAAAAGGGGTTTGTCCGGTTCCAGAATGCACTGAGTTGTTGTATGCATATTCTGCGATCCAAAGAATGTCTTTCCAATTCAACTCAGATTGGTGTAACATGCACCGAAGATATTGCTCGAGAGTCTGATTGGTTCTCTTGGTTTGTCCGTCGGTCTGGGGGTGGTGGCTGGTGGATAACCGCACATCTATTTGTGCTAATCGGCAACACTTCTTCCAAAAATGGGAGATAAATTGACTTCCACGATCCGAGACTAATACGGAAGGGAAACCATGTATGCAAACTATATTCTCCAGGAATTCCTTGGCCAAGGTGCAAGCTGAAGGCAAACCTTTTAAAGGGATAAAGTGGGCCATTTTGGAGAATAGGTCCACAATTACAAGGATTGTGTTGTAACCAGCACAAGGAGGCAGGTCGGTTATAAAGTCCATTGACAGGGTGTGCCATGGTGCCGGTGGAATATCCAAGGGTTGAAGTAGGCCGGCTGCCCTTTTCTTTTGAGCTTTGTTTTGGGCGCAAATTCCGCAAGACAGAACAAAAGACTTTATGTCTTTTCTCCAAGAAGGCCACCAGAAGTGGCGTTTGATTTTTTCCTCCGTTTTAGCGATATCAGGGTGTCCTTCCATTAAAGATTCATGATGATGGGCAATAACAAGTTCTTGCAATTCTTTACTTGGCAGAAACAACCGCTCCTGGAAGTAGGGTAAGTCATCCTTAACGGTGTAATGAGGACCCTTTTGACTCCATTTCAGTAAGGTTGAAGAGTCTAGAAGTTGTTTCACTTGCGTTTGGATGTCCTCAATAGTTTGCAATGAAGTTAAGCCTAAGATTCTTTGCTCAGGTATGATGGGCACAGGTTCTAAGCTCGAATTAGGTTCTTCCATGCCAATCCGGGATAAGGCGTCCGCTTTTCCATTCTTGCAGCTAGGGCGATAGGTAATTACAAAATCAAATTCCGCGAAGAATAGAGCCCATCGGAGTTGTCGTGAAGATTGAGCTTTGGCCGTCTTTAAATACTGTAAGTTTCTGTGGTCCGTAATTACGGTGATGGTGTGTCTTGCCCCGAGAAGGTAGTGACGCCAAGCCTTGAAAGCAGATTTGATGGCCAGTACCTCTTTATCGGTAATTGCGTAGTTGATTTCAGGAGGAGAACATTTTCTGGACCAAAAGGCCACTGGCTGTAGTTGGTTAGTTTTTGGGTCTCTTTGCGACAGAACAGCTCCCATGGCCGAACTGGATGCGTCGGTTTCCACAATGTACGGGAGATCTGGGTGCGGGTGCTTCAATACAGGTGCAGAGGTGAATTTGGTTTTCAGGTCCTGAAAGGCTTGTTCGGCCTCAAGAGTCCATTCGAAGCGTTTGTTTTTCTTTAGGAGAGCTGTGATGGGTTGGACTGTTTGGGAAAATTCCGGGATGAATCTTCGATAGAAATTGGCAAAGCCGAGCATGCTCTGAACTCCCTTAACCGAACTAGGAGATGGCCATTTGAGGATGGCGTCCACCTTTCGCGAGTCCATTCGGACTCCTTGAGGTGTCAGGATGAATCTGAGAAACTCAACTTCAGTGGTATGAAAAACGCATTTTTCGAGTTTTGCAAATAGTCTGTGCTGGCGCAATTTCTCAAGAACTGCCCTAACATGTTTTCTGTGATCCGATTCTGAAGAAGAGTACACCAGGATGTCGTCAATGTAAACAATGACACAACATCGATAAGTTCCCGAAGAACATCATTCATAAAGTACTGAAAGGCGGCAGGTGCATTGCACAAACCGAAGGGCATCACCTGATATTCGAAGAACCCAAACTTGGTGCGGAATGCAGTCTTCCATTCGTCGCCTTCTTTTATACGCACCAGGTGATAAGCTCCTCGGAGATCTAACTTGGTGTACACACAAGCGTCTTTCACCTGGTCGATAAGCTCAGGGATCAAGGGCAGAGGATAACGATTCTTAACCGTTATTAGATTTAGGGCGCGATAGTCTATACACGTTCTAAGGTTGCCCTCTTTTTTCGGCACGAAGAACAGAGCTGAAGAGACAGGAGACTTGGACGGGCGAATAAAACCATTGGCTAGGGACTGATCTAAATACTGACGCAAATGCAGGTTCTCAGGTTCCGTAAGAGCATAAATCCTACTACAAGGTAGTTGAGCATTGGGTACCAGATCGATTTGGCAATCATAAGACCGATGGGGAGGTAACGTGTTAGCCTGTTCTTTCTGAAAAACGTCTTGGAATTCTTGGTATTCAGACGGTAACTGTACAGGGGTGGAAGTTGCTGAGGCTAGACCCATAGCTGGATTTCTTGGATAACAAGTTGGTTCACAATCAGGAAAACTTATCTTCTTTGCTCGCCAGTCAATTCTGGGATTATGTGTTTCTAACCAAGGAATTCCAAGAATTACTTGAAATTGTGGGGCCTTGATCACATCAAACACGATTGCTTCCCGATGACCGTCCTGACCCACCAGTGTCACTTCAACAGTGGAATGCGTTACAGGCCCTGAGGCTATTTCGGTTCCATCTACTGTAGTAATGACATCTTGGGTTACTTTCGGGCGGAGAGGAAGCTTAATCCTGGAAGCCAATTCACGGTCTATGTAATTTCCAATAGCTCCACTGTCGATGTATGCTTTTATAGCATGCAACTGCTGAGGCTGTTTTGGGTCCACAAGCACCATTGGCATGACAAAATGCGAGGTAAAAGAGTTTGTTTTCAAGCTCGGCAAGCGGACCCCTACGCTTGTCGGGCTAGGTCGTTTCCCGAATCAGGTGTCAATAGTTCGTTATCAGTAGCTACAACCACCTTCTTAGGTGGTTTAACTGGACAATTTCGAAGAAAGTGACCGGAAGTCCCGCAATACAGACAAAGTTGCATTTGCCGCCTTCTCTCTCGTTCTTTCTGCGTTAATGGTCCTTTAACACCACCGATTTGCATAGGTTCGGATACGTCGGTAATCTTGGAGTTAGCGTGGGTTTTGATCGGTATTCGGGTTTTGTGCTTGAACCGATCTGGTTTTCTGTTTTGAAGTCTGTGATCAAGTTGAACCACCAAGTCAATGTAGTCTGCGCAGACCTGGGGTGGGTTTACTATCTGGGCTAGAACATCCTTAAGCTCTCCGCTCAGGCCTCGATGAAACAATGTGATGCTTTTGTTTTCTGGCCATCCAGTTTCCACAACCAGTCTGTTAAAGGTGGCAATGTAGGGCAGAAGATCCTGATTACCTTGTCGTAAGGATAGCAGTTCGTTATCAAGGGCCTGTCCTTGAGAGTGTCGAGAGAACAATCTTTCCATGCTGGCCTGGAAGCCCTGAAAATTCTGGAGAATGGGATCATCCTGATTTACCAATGGAATAGACCAATCGGCAGCACTGCCACTGAGGTAACATAGTATAAAGGCTACCATGGTCTGGTCGTTAGGGAAGGCTCCGGGTCTGCATAGAAAGTGTAAACGACATTGGTTCATAAAAACGGCATATTTCTTGGGATCCCCGCAAAACGTTCAGGCGGGGCCAAAGGCATGTGTCCAGGTAGATTGATTTGTACCGGGTTATTCAAGCCCATTGATGTGGAAATGTCTCCGGAATTAGGTAAAGGAGTGTGCCCTGCCTCGGCCTGTAATAACCTTTTGGCTAGGTCATCTGTTCTTTCCTTGGATAGGATCAGTTCTCTTTTGAGAGCGTTAGTCTCCTGGCGGGCTGAGTGCACCTCTGCCCGCAATTCCCCCAAAAGCTGGGCCAGCTGGTCAGTCTCGGAAGTCTCCATAGCGCCCGGGTGGGAAATTGTGGGTAGGCTTCGCGTTCTGTAACGCTCACCTGATTCCCACGGAGGCGCAGGTCTGGCTTCGAGTGCTGGTGCTTCTTCAATGGTGAAGCGCAGGACCCTGAAGATGGACAGGAAGGGCCCCTCTACTCTGGCTTCTCTGGCTTGCAGGAATATTCCCCTGTGCGTGAAAAGGGAGTATTACCTACTGACTGAGTTATGCTCAAGCCTCCCACTCTCCTCCAGCCCTCCACGATACCCTTCCACGATTCCCCGTGAAGTCTCACCTTAGGGTCAAGAAGGATGAGCTCTCCATCCTGCTTCTGATGCAGGGGCGCGTTGAAACCCTGTTACTTCACTGGATTGAGGATTGATGGGAGTTCAGGTAAGCTTGACTATTCAGGTAAGGCGCTGTAAAAGTTCTGCTGCAAGTTCTAAAGTCCAAGCTTAAAAATAATGTTCATTGTCTTGTTGCAGAATGCCGGAGATATGGCGCCGACCCGAAGTGAAACGTGCAGTTCCAGTAAATGACAGGTAAGTTCCGGATGAGCGCTCGGGTAATGTCTTTGCATTCGCTCATTCAATGTCTTTGGCCCTCATTACGACCCTTGCGGAAATCGACTGACCGGAGCGCCACAGCGTAAATAGCGTTTCCGCCATTGCACGAAGGAGCAAAGTGCGGCCCATTCCGACCCATCGGGCACGAGCACCACGGCATGGCGGAAGTGCTAAGTCCGCGATGGCGGAAAAGACCCCAAAACGGCCCACACCGCCGCCGTACGGGGCCCCAGGTGCAATACCGCCACCCCTCCTAGCGGTCACCGCAGAGTGCGCCTACCGCAAAGTACGGTGGCCGGAAATATACGGAAACGGAAGTTAAAACACGGGCCCGGAACGGGAAACATCCCGGCGTACACCTATAAATACACTAAAACCACACAACCACTAAAAACACTACCCTGAGACACACCCCACCCCGTCAACCACCCTAGCGAAACCAAGAAAAATGGGAAAAGCAGCGAAGAAAGCGTGCGACCGCAAGCGGCAGGTCCACTTCTCCCGTGAGGAACTCACCGTGCTAACAGAGACCCTCCAGGAGAATGCTGCCGTGGTCTTCTCCACGCAAATGACCAGGACGGCACTTGCAAACAAGAAGGCCATATGGGCTCTGGTGGCACAGCGGGTAAGTGCGGTGGGGACCGCACCCCGCACCCCACAGCAATGCCGCAAGCGATGGGACGACCTGCGGATACGCGTCCGCAGCATACTCTCTGCCAACCGCAACATTGCCACAGCCACCGGGGGAGGTCCTGAATCACCCATCAAGTTGACCCCCTGGGAAGAAATCTGTGCCTCCACCATCGGAATGGAGAGCATTGAGGGAGTCGGAGGGATGGAGAAAGGAGTGCAGACATCCGAAGATTCAGGTAGGTGGGCCAGATATAACAAGCCACACAGTCCATCCATGTGAAGCACCATGCGTCCACATAGTGCAACAGAAACACATGTCCAGGATAAGGTCCACACACATCGGCCTGATAGCGCACGTTAAAACCCACAATAAATACATAAATAATTAAAAACCCCTAATACACGCACTACACGTGCAGCAGGCACACCCAAACTGCAGGCTGCCAAACAACTGCACCCTCACTCCACACACAAATCAAAGCACCTCCAAGGACCCGACCCAAATCACCCTCAGGTACCACCCCAAAGCATGTGATACAATGCCATTCCAATTCCCACAGACCCATCAATAACCCTCGCCCTCCTTTACTCCACCACAGGGTCCGATCCAAACGACGAGCCACAGGACACCCCTACCAGCACACCTGCAAAGAGGGCCAAGACCAACGGCCAGAGACCCTCCACCTCAGCTGCACGCATCAAGACACGGCAGCAGCACAAATCAGGTGGCAGCACAGAGGAGGGAACATCAACAGGCACCCCAGCAGCCAGCATGGCCACAACACCACCACCACAGGTCCCCCCAATGGATGCCACAGAAGGCACTGCCTCTGGTGGCAGCAGCACCATAGGTGACACCCCATTGATGGCAGCATGCTCGGACACAGAAGACGGGGATGTCGAGGTCAGATCCATCCATGACCTGTCCCAATCCCCCTGTCTGTCCCATCCCGTACAACATGAGGATACCACGCAGGGGCAGCCACAAGACGACGACTGGCCATCCCCCCCAAGCCCTGTGGCAAGGCAACATGAGGACAACAGCCCCTCTGTGACACCCCCGCAAATGGGCATGGCCCAGCAGAGGCAACAGTCCCTCGACAAGTTAATCGTCCAACAGCAGCAAATGGCCACACTCCTCAAGGACCATGCCGATGAATGTGGGGGCACCAAGGCAGACATAGAAACATCAACAGAGACACTTAGGGCAGAAATGGAGAGATGTACAGAGACGCTAAGGGCACAAATTGAGAGTAGCACCGAGAGCCTGAGAGTCCAAATGGAGAGAAGCACCGAGAGCCTGAGGGGGGAACAGCATGCGACGTCCAAAGACGTATGTGCCGAACTTGCCGCAGTGCGCCGTGTGCTCACTGAGCTCTCGCAAACCCTTAGGGACATGCATGGACGTGAGCAGGCAGACACATCATCCGTTGCAAGTTCCGTCCAGGGCAGCCCCCAACGTAGATCAGGGAGGAACCTGCGCTCCACAGGCAGGGGTGCCCCTGATACCCGCAGAGGGGGCTTGCAATAGCGACAGGCCACTGACAATGAGCATCTTTGGACACTGGTGTTCGGGTGGGAGGTAGGAGGGTGGAGGGGGTGTGTTGGGCTCACTTGGGTGGCGGGTCGATAGGGTGTTCAACATGATATCACATATGCCATAAAAAGTGCACGATCACCCAATGAGATGTGTGGACATTGATCTTTGTGTACTAGGCCATCATAGGCGTACAGTCCATATTGTGCATGTCCCAGACACACGCAGTGCCACGAGTCCCGTGTCCATGTATCAGCCCCCAGGCGTGAGTGCTAGAAGCATACATCAATGAGATGCTGACGGATGTCACGGCCCTCCGGTGCCTCGCAGACTCCTTGAGGTGCTGCCACATCCCCACCCTCATCATGACCATCATCCGGTGCTTGCAGTTCAGCGTCAGGGGGCATGGGCACATTTCTACGTACGCACATGTTGTGGAGCATGACACATGCCATGACCATCTTTGCAACCTTCTCATGGCGGTACAGGAGTGCCCCGCCAGACCTGCTGAGGCAGCGGAAACGAGTCTTCAGTAGGCCGAATGCCTGTTCTATGACTACACGGGTACGTGAGTGGGCATGGTTGTAGTCCTCCTCATGCAGGTCCCGTGGGTTCCGGACTGGTGTGAGGAGCCATCTCTTCAGTGGATATCCAGCATCACCTGTATGTGGACGATAAACGTAGGATGTGGAATGCCATTGATACGTACGCACACCCCCCCCCCCCTTCCTGCCAGTACATTGCCAAATCACATACCCCACATCATCATGCATGAGATGAGACTCACCGAGTAGCCAGGATCTGTACCCTGCGTGTCGCTCCATGTAGCGTGGTATGGTAGAGTTCCTCAAGACCATGGAATCATGGGTTGATCCAGGGAATCGGGCACAACAATGCGTAATGATCCTGTTGGAGTCACACACCATTTGTACATTCAGGGAATTAAATTGTTTTCGGTTGCGGTACTGGGCCTCCATGGCATGTGGGACGACCAATTCAACATGGGTGCAGTCGATGGCACCAATGCAACCCGGTATGCCGGCAAGTGCATGGAATCCCACTTTTGTGTTCGTAATTTCCTGCTCCGAGCGTGGTAGGGAGATGTAGTCGTCTGCGTGCTGCAGGAGGGCATCGAGCACTTGGAATAGTGTCCGTGAAAACAGTGGCTGTGATATGCCATGCAACTGTCCGACTGTGTGCTGGTAGGTGCCTGTGGCCAGGAAGTGGAGTACAGACACCACCTTCAGTAGGGGTGGGATTGCGGTTGGGCTATCTATCATGCTGACTAGGTCAGCCTGTGTCATGTCCACAATGGCGGCTATGGTGTCCCGGTCCAGACGGTAGAGGGTGTGGATCTGCTCATCAGTGAGGTTGAACGGATGTGCTCGGAGGCGTGGGATTGCGGGCTGCCTGCGTGGTGGTAGTGGCTGTGCTGCTGGGCCTTGCTGGCCCTGCCTCGGCCTCCTCCTCCTCCTGCGTCTCCTCCGTGCGGCTGGTTGTAGTTGTTGTTCGTCTTCTTCTTGGAGTCGGAGCACTTGCAGTGCTATCAGGTCCCCCAGGGCCAACATCGCGAGTCCTGCCGGTAGCATTTCGCTGTGGTTGTGGGAGGAGACTGGCTGTGCAATTTATGTGTTTTCAGGCTGTATGGCCTCCACCTGTGGTGATTGATTCCACCTGTGCAAACGGCTCTCCCCTTTGGCCGAGCACGTCCCGCGCACTACGCTGCAATTCGGGTAATGGTATCTTGCTATTGCAATCATGTATTTGTACCCGATGGGCCTGTAAGATTGGTTGATATGTTCATTCTGCTGTGGTCCCATTGTTTCCCATACTATCTGTGCAGTCGCGAACGGACTTGTGAAGGGTCAGTGGAACGTAGTACTCGAGTAACGGTGGGCCCTCATGCATCACTGTACCGAGTTGCAACGACGGGCGGGGCGTCCCATTTGTGGGTGAAGGCAGTTGCCATTTTCACACACAGCCGCACTCGATGGAATAATTAGTGATTTCAAACGGCCACAGATGCCTTTTCGACGTGATGTTGCAAATGAGGAATTCGAAGGGCGGCGCTTTCGGTTTCCAGCTAGCGGCGAGGAGATGCCCACAGGTCTGACTGCAAATGTAACGTTCTATTGTTCTATGTCCTTGAGACAGGGCCCATGGCGAGGGAGCAATGATTGATATGAATAGTTTGGGATGCGAAATAGCTACGTGGGCGATGAGGCCGGCCATTCCCAAATACATGTTACTTCACAACACTGGATTTACGGGCTGGGGCACTGTGGATGTAGCAGGCTGCATTACGCACAGACTCAATGGACGTTTCTAATGTCATGTGAGTAATAATTCAGGCGTTTTGATCCCGGGATGAGGGAATGATGAATGGATGCATGGGCAGGTGATTTGGTGCAGAGTTTGCCATGTACAGGGCTTCTTGGGATCTATCCGCCTCCCCTACGCTATGTGATGCAGGGCTGCCATAGTGGGACCATCGTCTATCTGGCCTTGTTGAGCCCTCCCTGTCTCGACGCGCCCTCAGACACTTGTGTCCATGCACGTTAACATTCCCATCTGATGGATTCTGTTTTGGCAGACGCATGCACAGGTACACTCGTTCGTGATGGTGTTTACACCTAGGTGTAGATGGTTATGAGTCGCAAGTGGCTTTGGGGTGTTGATGATCCTTTGGAGTGGGCTGGCATGCATATGGCTGTGGATTTCGTGTGCTCATTGAAGTGAGTTGTTCGAATGTAGTTCTGATGGCCATTCTGTTCTTGTTCTTTTCTTTTGGTTGACAGGTATCTCCTCCCCTTTTGCCACTGCCATCTGTATGCCACTCCTGCAGATGGATTTTACTCCCGACACCTGCTGCTTCGTGTTAATCGGTGGAGCAGCATTACGATCTTATGGGACGATCGCCAGTGGCCCACATGCCCTTACGCAGTACTGGTGGCTCGGAGCAACATTTCGGCCTTTCAGCTGGACTAGTGCCTCCCCATTGGGACGGCCCTGCGGTTGTGTGCGCTTCCTTTTTGCCTTTTCGTACGTGATTGTGGCTCTGTGTACCATGATGGGACAGGGCGTCACACAAGTAGTGGCTGGTCTTTTCTTGCGGATGCAGCCCACAATGGTGAAATGTGTTTTGGAGTTCATGGCCTGATGGCTGTATGGGCTTGGTGATTTTGTTGTGCATTAAATTTCTATTCTGATTTGGGCCGTGTAGCGTTTTTCTTTGCAAGTGATGTGGCATGTGCCTATATGTGGGGCGATGTATTGTGAGGAGATCTGCATTGGGTTCCTGCTTCGGGGTTTAGTTGCGTGGTACTGTGCTGGGCGCGTTTGCCTACTGAGCCCGTGAGGTCAGGGATGGGGGCTGCCTATATGACAGTTTGGATGTTGTCATGCTCAGGGGCGGGGGATTGGGTTTTGTGTGACAGATGGCGGTCAGCCAGGTGGACTGGTGGAATGTTGTTATTTTCGGAATGTTGCTGGTCACAGGTGCCTGTGTTTGCGTGCGTTTCGGGGGGGGGGACTGTGGTCATGTCCATTGGGATGGCTTCTGTATTCGTGCCATCTGTGCCCTGCAGCTCCCATTGGCCCCTGTTGTGTTTCTTTTGTTCGTTGGCATGCATGGGTGCTTTGTACATTTCAATGGTTGCATTGTGACTACATTGCACCTACAGGGAGTTGTACTTTGTGGGCAGGGAGCGGTGTACAGGCACTCAGTGGGGCCGTTTACGGTTGATTCGCGATGCCGGACTTCTCGCCATGGCGGAATGGTCCATTCCGCCATGCCTGATGGCGTTAGGTACATGTCCGCTAGGGTCGGAATTGGCGTACCGTTGCACCATGGTGGTGTTTGCGGTTTGGCATGGCGCGCGCGCGCGTGCTTAGTGCAGTTAGCGTTGGCGTTCACTACGGTGTCGCTAATGGCTTCGTACTTTGCGGTGACGGGTCATAGTCGCACCGAGCGCTATTCGATGGCGGTATTGCATTTCCGCCATCGTTTTTCCCTTTCCGCCAGGGTCGTAATGAGGGCCTTTGTCTTTTTTCCCCATAGGGGCCGGGGTCCGGAAAATGCCTGGAAGCGCCAAGACCCGAAATGAAATGGAAATGACCCAACAGGTAAGTCTTAGAAGGAAACTGAGCTTTTCCTATTCCTTTCCTTCTCTCACCTTGTTCTTGTCTTTTTCTCTCTAGGCTCTGGGAAGTGGCTGTGGATCCGGATGATCGCTGCTGAAGATGGAGGAGTCCAGGATCGGTGAGTGAAATGCAGCGCTGCAGCGATCGTAGCGAAATGCTTTTAAAATGATGTCTTCCTTTTCAGGATCGTCGGTGTGATGTCTCCGTGGTGCTGATTTAGCAGGTAAGGTCTTTTGTCTCCCTTTGCAGGTGACCCAGGATACTGACAGGCGTGGCTGAGGTCCAGATGCGAGGAGCAGAACAACGCGAAGCGTGAGTTGCTGATCGGGTGTGGTTTAAATAGCTTTGGAAGAAGTTCCCAGTGTGTATCCTTCCACCGATCAGGTATGTATCCTTCCCCGACCACACCCGAGTGGAAAGTAGTCCCACAGGTAAAGTAGTTCCATTCAGGCCTCAAGAGGGCCTGGATGTAGCAGCATGGTCTGCATCAGGTAAGTGCACATTAAAACACTTGAACACATGTCTAGCTTTATGAGCCTGGCGCCTAAGGCGCCAGGACAGGGGTCCAACATGAGCCTGGTGCCTAAGGCGCCAGGACTGCGTCCAAAGGGCCCCAGCTTGGGCCTGCTGGCACTCCCCTGGGGGAAATGATGCCTGCCTCTGGGGTTGCTGGGTCGGACCTGGCTCCTTGGAGGTAGGCATCATGACAGGAGCATCTCTTATATAAGTTGGCTGTGACCCACCATCACTTGGATCCGTCAGATTGTCCAGGCGTGGATCCTGAGGCTGTCGAGAAGATAGTTGGTCCTCCGGACAGCCCCTCTCTCTTGACGGATATTATTGATGCCCAGTCCCCCCTACCCCTGTTGGCTTCTGCTTTGCCTGTGGATGCTGAGGAGGGCCCTGTAGTGCATGAAGGAAGGCACTTTATTTCTTGCAAGGCAAGGAAGTCCTTCCTAAGAGCCCAAAAACGATTAACCCAGACAAAGGCCATGCAGAAG
This sequence comes from Ambystoma mexicanum, assembly GCF_040938575.1. Taxonomy (NCBI): domain Eukaryota; kingdom Metazoa; phylum Chordata; class Amphibia; order Caudata; family Ambystomatidae; genus Ambystoma; species Ambystoma mexicanum. Next base: position 842,554,583 of record NC_090927.1, read on the forward strand.
AAAGTTGCCTTCAAAACACCCCCTATCAAGTGTGTGCAGGTGTCATCCGATCCTAGCCCAGTATCAAATTCCATCAATGTACCCAACCAGGACGAGCTGGGATTAGACCTGTGTGACCTTGATGAGGAAAGTAAGAAACATCTACAGATTGCCGCCCTTAAAAGTGGCAATGTCCAGATTGCACCCGGTGCTTCTCTTAGGATGCCAGCGGTTAAGATGCAAGCTCAGCTCCACTGTTTTTTCCCAAAGATTGAGTCTAAAAAAGTGCTTGTCCGACTGCCAGTAGGCTCGAAAGTGGCACCTGCTGTGAGTCCTGAAATCGTCTCACTCCCCCTGTAATCGTCATCGGGCGGATTGATAGTTGACTCGGTTACTCCGGCTACCGTCTCAGCGGTACCTGAAGAGCAGACGGTACCTGCCTCTCAATTAGAGGTTGCACAGGCCCCTTTGATTCTGGTGCGGCCTGGTCTTGATGAGGATGTGCTATGTCATCAACCCTCTCCTGCAGGGCTCTCGAGTGTTGCCTTGTCCTTCTCGCACACTCCCAAGGATATGAAACTAATCCTTGGGTGGACCAGCAATCCGGACATCAATGGCCCAGAGCGCATAAATAGGTCATTTCTGATTAACTCTTTTTTTCAGATTCCGGCTCTAAGAAACTTGTCATCTAAGGACCTCGACTGGGTCAAACTAGCGGCCCACAATAACCATAGAGTGCTCTGTAGAGTACAATCGCAGATTATATCTAAAATGCTTTTGGACTTCTCCGATGATTTTCGCTCTATTGGTCTTGTGCCTAGCTTGTTTTTGGATATGGAGAGTGCTTGGGCTTTTCTCGACTGGGTACCCCCCCCTATTGAATGCCCTGTAGGCCAGGCTTCGGGCCCCTTTGAATCCCATGCTACCCAATTATCTGTACAACTGGCCTCGCTTACACAAGCACTGAGTGGCCTATCTTGGTTGGAGCCCTTGATAAAAGTGGCTGTCGCCATGAAAGGCCCCACTCCTGTTTCATAATTGGCCAGCCTGACAGTTGCCTCATGGAATTGCTGTGGTTTAGGCAACCTCGGGGTATGGCATAGACGGGTTGTGCCTGACAAGAAACCCGATATTTTATTTTTACAGGAAACAATGGCTCTTAACGAGATCACGCTTGATGGTTTTACCTGTTTTTCTGTTCCGGCTTGTCGTGTGCTTGCAGGCCGTCCTTCTGGTGGTATTGCCGTACTTATTAACCTCGGCTTGAAAGCAGTGTCTTCCTTATTGGACAAGTCTGACTCATGTATATTGGTGGAATTGTCCCTCGAGCACTGTACTGTGCCGTCTCTCCTTTTGTTGTCTATATATTGGAATCCACAGGCTGTCTCTCTGAATTCGATCCTAGAGGATCTGGACCGGATCTTGGGCCATGCCTCCGTGTCTTGTCCCAATCACGAAATCGTGATTGGAGGTGAACTGAATTCATACCTAGAACTCCACAACGCAGCACGGCCCTCTCGTTTTTCCTCTTTATATGTCCAACAAGCCTTCCATAGAGGATCTCAATGGACAAGCTTTTTTGAAGCATGGGGTATTTACCCAATCCAACTTGCGCCACATTCCATTAAAACCTCCTGGTGACGTGGCTCAGCTTCTTCTCTTATTGACTATTCGCATCTAGAGTGTGTTCTTTTTTGCTCACCCAATCTTAGTTTTAGATTTGGGAGTGAGCGACCATCACATGCTGTTCTCACGCATACACTTGGGGATTGACGCATATAAAGCCTCTGCTCCAACCCGTATGGTTGAATGTGATAGGCACACTATCTCTGTCAAATGGCACCCCTCGGTCTGTAGGAAATTGGTGTTCCTGGTGAACAGGGATCTCCTAGTATGCCAGGAGGACTTCCTCTCGCTGGGTAATGTGGAAATAATTAATGAAATAAACCTCACAATGATTCACAGGCATCTATCTGACTTAGGGAAAGACTCCCAGGCCAAGATGAAGCCTTTGGATGTCCATCTTAACTCAGATTTGGTTGAAAATCTAAAAAAGCAAAAGAATTGTGACTTACATATCTTAAGAAGTAAGTCTATCAGCTTGCCTAATTACCATAAGGTAAAAAACTATATTACCGCCTGCTTTAAGAAACAACTAAAGATTCTTCGCCAGGCGCCGTACAACTTAGCCAACCAACATATGCTCCAGTTGTTATGTAAAAAAAAAAAACGGGAGTTATGGGCTATCTTAAGAAATCCGTCTGGCAAAGCAGATACCTGATTGGTTGCTGATCATTTCCAGAATGGGAGCACTTTTTCTGTCAGAAATATGCAGTGCCAGAACTCCACTTCAAACTACAATCAATTAACATGCAGTTATCCCCTCCACGCGTTTGCCCATAGGAATTTAAAGACATCATATGGGCAATCTCCCAATTGAAATTTTCGAAAGCAGCTGGTCCGGATGGGCTGCTCCCCTGCGTCTTTAAGGACGATCCCAATTTTTGGGCTACGTTCCTGCTTCCACGTTACCAGCTGATTTATCAAACTGGTAGAGTTCCACAATCATGGCTGATCGCCATTGTAATTCCTATACATAAAAAGGGTGCTTTAAGCAACCTGGACAATTTTAGAACAATTGCCCTATTTGATACAGCTGCAAAAATCTTTGCACGGCTGATCTTTTGTGAGTTGGAAGCTCATCTAAGAACCTTGAACATCCTTTCAAAAGCCCAAGTCGGTTTTCGGCAGGCAATGGGTACTCAGTTAAATGCTGCAATTCTCGCTCACCTTCTTCGGACCGCGCACTCCAAGACCAATGGCACCATATATATGGCAGCATTAGACTTGTCTGCTGCCTTTGACAACGTACTGCGAAATCGCCTTAGGCAAAAGATGTTGTCTTATGGCATCCCTTCTCGCTTGGTAGCTATAATAGCTGCTTTACATCAAAATACTTTCTATAGCGTCTGCATCAACTCTGAAGGGCTTCTAACTGACAACATCCCCACGTGCATAGGCGTGAAACAAGGCTGTAATTTGGCCCCGGTATTATTTAACCTTTACTTGGCCGACATCGATGAAATTTGGCACGGTTCTAATTCTTTTCCGGTAGCACTGGGTAATCTACGGCTTCACTGGCTCGCATTCGCGGATGATGTCATCCTATTCGATAAGGTTCCCTTTGGTCTCCAAAACAAACTAAAGATCTTTCATGACTATTGTGTGCTGAACAATATGAACATGAATCCAGCTAAATCTCACATAATTGTCTTCACAGCTAAGCAAAAAATACTTAGATTCAATTTTGTTATTAATGCACAACCTATCTTGAGAAAAGAAGAGATTATATATTTGGGATACCATCTATCGAATGGGTTGTCTGTCGGCGCATGGCGCACAGTGTTGCAAGCTAAGTTTAATCCTCTCTTGGCCCAAATGAGAATTATCTTCCAAAGATATTGCAGATACTCGCTTATGCTCCTTCTGCAATACTACACTATGAAAGTAGAGCCTATCTTACTCTATGCTGTGGATGTGTGTCTTTTGAAGTTGGGGCCGTTATTAAATCTTCTACAAGGATCACTCTGGAAGAAAATTTTGGGGCTGCCAGGTTATTTACCTAACGCCATCATCTTACATGAACTAGGTTTATATCCCCCAGCAGACAAATATCTCTGGCGGATGGTGAATGCCTATTCTAAAATGTTATCACCTCCTCCAAATTCTCTTTATGAGGACTTCCAGGCAATGCTCACGAATGTCCCTCCTCGATTTCCGAATTCAAAGATCGAATATTTGACATTTTAACATCACTGAACATGACGCAACAGGATCTGATTGATTCCCCGAGTAAGGTTAAAAGTCGTTTTTTTTAAAACGCTTGGGCCTGCAACTCTGATATGATTGGAGGTTATTCATCTTTCACGACCTGTGCCACTTTTAGGCAGGCAGTTTCACCTCAGCTGCCCTATCTACTATGCTTTCCTGACAAAGCTGCAAGAAGGACCTATATGCGATTCCAGTTGGATCTTATCCACACGGGCTCCAGGATAAGAAACTGGCTTGGTTATAGGGATCTGGTGAAGTGGGAGGGATGCAGATTTTGCCTGAAATCGGCTGAGTGTGAAACATTAGAACATCTGTTTATTTACTGCAACTTTTTTGTCAATCATAGGCGATGTTGTTTGGGTGTATTTCTGACCTCTTCTTCCGCTTTTGAATGTCATCTACTTTGGCTCTGATGCATGCAAGGCAACACCATCTCTATTATGTTAGCTACCGTCAGACTTGTTGTGATGATTGAGGAGCATCTGCTGCCACTTAACAGCGCCATCTTGAGAGGGCAGCCTGTGGAGTACCTTTCTCCACTTAAGTAGGAATCATGCAGTAACTTTTACGCTATTAGCATTTGCTATTTAGCTTCTTTTGTGGTCTTGTTACTTCTTTGGTCTCTTTATATTCTTTTATAAAGATGCTGCTGTGTTCGAATTTATCAGATATATATTTGAATACCTTTTTTGTGGGTCTAAAGAATGTTGGGGGTGGGGGTTTCTGTCTCTTTATGTCGGTTGTAATGTGTTCTTAAACGTTTTATTATGTGTCAAATGTTTTAAGCAATCATTTCTTTTGTGTGCTTTGTATGTTTTTACTTTCTCTGAGTCCTTTCTTTATTATTATTATTAACTTCAAAAATTTGACTATGTATTCTTATATGATTAGTAAAATTTGTAAAGGTGCAAATAAATTTTTGCTACCAAAACAAATAAATTTAAAAAAAAAAAAAAAAACTGTGGAGCCCAAGCAAATCAGAGGTTTACGACCTCCACTAACAAAACAAGAGCGAGATAAAAGAAGACAACAACAACTATGTCTGTATTACGGAAAACCAGGACATTTCCTGAAGGACTGCCCAGTAAAACCCCCAAGGAAGATCGTCGGGGCCACAGAAAAAGATGAAGAGAAGGAATCGAAATCGGAAAACTACCCAGCTCGGCAAACGTAGAGGTCAGTTTGTCGAGTAAGAGGAAAGAGTCACTGACCTCACACTTTGCAATACCAGTGATCTTAATTAACAACCAACGGTCGTCAAGAATGCATGCCGTTCAAGCATACATCGACAGCGGAGCAGTTAGGAATTATATAGATCAAGACCTGGCAGCAGAGATGGGGCTTCCCCTATGTTCCAAGCCAACTACGGACAAGGTAACCACGGTGGATGGGACAGAAATCGCTTCCGGACCCGTAACCCAATGCACAGCCGAGGTAATCTTGCTGTGCCAGGACGGACATCGGGAACTTATTTCGTTCGATCTCATCAAGGCACCTCAATTCCGGCTAATACTAGGGATGCCATGGTTAGTTGCTCACAACCCTTTGATTGACTGGCAGGACTGGAAATTAACCTTCCCCAGCGACTGCTCCCCAGCCTGTTATTATCAAGAACAGAAACCTGCCTTCAGTATCTCTACGACTCCCAGAGCGACGGCATCAACCCTGGGAGTAACTAATACCTTGCCTAAGTCTTGATTTCCAGGATGTATTCCAGAAGGACCAAGCAAAAACGCTGCCACCGCACAGGCCCTATGACTGTCAGATTGACCTTGTTCCAGGTGCACAAGTCCCTTGCGGCAGAATCTATGCTCTTTCAGGACCTGAAAACCTTCATCTGAAGTCTTATTTAGACCAGTACCTTGCAAACGGATTCATCCACCCATTGAAGTCCCCTGCAGCCAGTCCTTTGATCTTCGTACCAAAAAAAGAAGGGGACTTAAGAACCTGTATTGACTACCGTGCATTAAACCAGATCACCGTGAAGAACCATTCCCCGTTGCCACTTATCCCTGAAATGCTGGACCACGTCAAAGATGGCCAGATTTACACCAAATTGGACCTTCGAGGAGCGTACTACCTGGTCCGAGTCAGAAGCGGAGACGATTGGAAAACTGCTTTCTGTACCAAATACGGTTTGTACGAATATCAAGTCATGCCCTTTGGGTTATGCAACGCTCCTGCAGCATTTCAATATTTCATGAATGACGTCTTGAGAGAATTAATTGATGTCTGCGCCCCAGTGTACATAGATGATATCTTAGTGTACTCAACCTCGAAACAAGATCATATCAAGCACGTTTGTTCAGTCCTCACCAAGCTCCGTGAACATCGTTTGTATGCAAAGCTTGAAAAGTGTTTTTTTCACGTCACTGAAGTTGAGTTTCTTGGTTTTATCCTTACTCCAGGAGGCATCAGGATGGACGTGCATGAAGCAGAAGCCATTTTGAAATGGCCATTACCAACGTCATTGAAAGGGGTAAAAAGCATGTTGGGCTTTGCGAACTTCTATCGCCGGTTCATACCAGACCTCTCTCAGGTTGTACACCCGATCACTGTATTGTTACGAAAAAACAATAAAAAATTTGCCTGGACCGAAGATGCAGAAAAAGCTTTTCAGGAACTCAAGAAAAGGTTCACCTCTGCGCCAATCCTGCAACATCCTCGCCCAGATCTCCCTTATATCGTGGAAACTGATGCTTCCAGTATGGCAATGGGAGCTGTCCTCTCACAGAGAGATCCAGAAACTGGCCAGCTACACCCAGTGGCCTTCTGGTCGAAAAAATTCTCACCTCCGGAGATTAATTACGCCATCACTAACAAAGAACTCTTGGCTATCAAATCCATTTTTAAGGCCTGGTGGCACTACCTTCTGGAGGCCAGGCACACCATTACAGTTATCACAGACAACCGAAACCTGCAATATCTTAAAACAGCTAAAGCCCAGTGCTCACGTCAATTGCAGTGGGCCCTTTTCTTCGCCGAATATGATTATGTCATCACGTTTCGACCAGGGGTCAAGAATGGAAAAGCTGATACACTATCTCGTATGGGCACTGATGACATAGTATATATGACTCCAGACCCAGTACCCATTATACCTGAAGACAAACTCTTGGGCCTCACAACAGCCTTAACTCAAGTAGAACTGAGAAACAAGATTCAACTGACCATGAATCCTGATGCCTTCCTTGCATGGCAAGCGCAAGGGGAACAATATTCCATCAAAGACCACTTACCCTTTTTTAAGGATCGTCTGTATGTACCCACCAAGGAGTTACAACAACATATCATTTCAGGTTATCATGATTCACTGATCGAAGGATACCCTGGGATCACCAAGACTCTAGCTAAGGTAAAACAGAAATTCTGGTGGCCTGCCTGGCGTAAAGACATCATCCAATATATTCAGTCCTGTGGAGTCTGTGCACAAAATAAGTCGCAAAAACAAAAGCCATCTGGTCTTACAACCTTTAGACATTCCTCCCACTCCATGGCACACTCTTTCCCTCGACTTCATCACTGACCTACCTCCCAGTCAAGGGTTTAACACCATTCTTGTAGTCGTGGATTTATTCTCTAAGATGGCATACTTTATTCCACTCAAAGGCCTCCCAGACGCATCCACCTTAGCCAAAGTATTCCTGGAAGGTATTGTTAAACTACATGGCTTCCCATCAGTCCTGATCTCCGATCAAGGTAGCCAGTTCGTCTCCAACTTCTGGAGAAAGTGTTGTGCAATGGTGCAGATTGATGTCTGGCTATCTACCAGTCATCACCCCCAAACGGACGGTCAAACCAAAAGGACCAATCAGACTCTCGAGCAGTATTTACGGTGCATGTTGCACCATGAACAAAGAAACTGGAAAGACTTACTATGGATAGCCGAGTATGGATATAACAATTCCTTGCATTCAAATACGGGACAAAAACCTTTTATACCCTTTATGGTAGATACCCACGTACCTCTGAACTGGATCTCCCAGCCAGTTCGGAAATGCCAGCAGTGAAAACTCTTCACACCACCATCACTCAGGCTTTCAAAAAGGCCAAAGAACATTGTATTCTCGCCGAGGAAAAGCAAAAGCAATTTGCTGACCAACACTGGAAGAAAGCCCCTGACTATCAGGAAGAAGACAAGATTTGGTTGGCTGCTAGATTCGTACCCATCAAGGGAACCCGGACCTTTCAACCCAGGTACTTAGAGCCTTATATCATCAAGGCAATTATCAATCCAGCGACCGTCAAATTAGATTTACCACCTAACCTACAAATCCATCCGGTATTTCGTGTGTCTCTTTTAAAGCCAATGCAGCCCGGTACACGGATTGGGACACCACCAAAGCCCATACATGTTGACGGAGAACCAGAATTCGAAGTCAGAGGTATCCTGGATTCCAAGTATTCTAGGGGCAAGCTATACTATTTAATCGATTGGAAGGGATTTGGACCCCAAGATAGATCCTGGGAACCCTGTGAGAACATTCATGCACCACGTCTTATAAAAAAAATCATCAAAACTTCCCAACTAAACCTGGGCCGGAGAGAAGAAACACCATGAGAGGGGCCTTGGGGGGGGGGAGTGCTGTCACGACCCACATCCAAAAACCCCTCTGGCAAGCCCATGGGCCAGGAGAGGTCTTGGCTCGGGTCTCCAATAAACCTAGGCATCCACTGCCTAGGCCCTCTGGGAGCCAGTCCTGGTGCCTATGGCGCCGGGCTCAAACACAGTGAAGACATGTGTTTGGGAACTACTTTATTTTGAAGCTGCCAACCAACAAGTAGGCATCCACATAGCTTGGCTCCTAGGAACCAAGCTATGTGGTATAGTGTTTTGGGTGTGGTAGCCTAGGAACTACTTTACCTGGACTACTTTCTTGAAACTATTTAAACCACACCCGACTTGGATAACATGCTTCGCGTTACTTTGCAATCCTGCAACGTGACGTTCACCATGTCCAGCAATACCCGCAAACCTCGGAGAAACAGCACCTGTAAGGAGACAAAAGGAACATCGTTAGCAGCAGCATCTTACCTGCAATTTTCATCTTTAGCTGCCCACAGCTCCCGCGAACAGCTTCTTAGGATCAGCACGTCTCCTGGACTGACGGATCTGCAAAAAAGGAAAGAAACAAGGTATTAGAGACATTACAACATAACGAAGTGTGCCGAAAAGCTTACCTAGCAGGTCGCCCCTCGACCAGCATCGCCACGGAATTCTACACCCTGGGTGAACACCGCGATCTATGGGAAAAGAAAAGAAAACAGGTTAGCAAAGGCAAGGCATCACTGCGCTGCGCATAGCGCCTACTTACCGCATCATAGCGCTCATTAGACGCCATCATTTACCGGCGACACCCAATTCAGCCAATGCACCACACTGGACTTCCGCACATCTAAGGAAGAGAAAGAGCCATTATTAAACCAAGAAAGGCATGCAGGAATAACAACAATATACAACAGCAATAAGACCTACCTGAAAGACTTCAAACGGGCCGGCATCAGTGAAGTAACTAGATCGCATCCGCCCACATAGGACAACGCGCCCCTGCCAAGAAGGCAAGACGGAGAGCACACCTGAATCAACAAAAAGGTGAGGAGAGGCCTCATAGGGGCTGAAGGCATACGGGGTGGTGGGAGGCTAATTACCCCAGTTGGCCAGTCTGAACATAGCCCTCCTATATTACAGGCAGAACCTCCCCCACTGGCCACATCTGGGAACCGCAGAGAAGGATACCAGTGTCCATACGGCTGGGTGGCGTCCCCGTGGATACCAGGTGAGTGTAACAAGGCTCTCTACTTACCCAGTCTGAGCCAAGCCACAGGGTAGTAGTGGGAGGAGTGACAAAGACACTGCTAAAGGCCCTTATCTAACTTCTGTCAACTAAACTGGTAAGGAAGTAAGCTTGTTTGCACCTGCTCAGTTCAGCATAGTATATGAGATATATGGGCTTACTACATATGGAACCTTCCCCAGCGTTGATCAGTGAGTCTTGGCCAGTACATCTCCCACAGGAAACCTGGTAGGCCTGTGGGATTCTTTTTCTTAAATTTGGTAATAGCTGTTCCTGTTTTCTGATCCAGAGGAAGAAAGTGTTCCTTGCATATGCCAATCTCATTCTAGTTATGTCCACACTGGGTCAGCATTATCAGAAATGGGTAAGCATTAACCATGTGCCCATCACGTTTGCGAGGCACAATCATTGGAGAGTGTCATCTAGTTCACTCCGCCCTCCCACAGTGTTGTGTCTTGGATACTGCTAGCTCAGGAATTTATTTTGTTCTTGCTTGCATGTGGGTGGTTCATAATATCTGTGTTTATCTATTTGTCCATGTAGATGTTGAGTTTGTCACTCCATGTCTACATGCACCAATGTGACTGTTAGCTTGCAGCAAATGTTTGCCTTGTGTGGAATCTAATGTCTTGCGTGTCGCTTTTCCTTCTTTCCTTTCCATTTATCGTTTTTTCCTTGAGTGGACGGGGATGTGCATTGGGTGCCTATTCTGATCTGTTGGCAGTTGTTCTCAGTGGAAGGCGTGATATTTTCTTTTGCAGAAGGTTGGGTTTTGTGCAGTTTATTACATGGTCGCGCCCAAATCAAGGAGTTCCTTCCCCCACAATAAATGTGGCACACAATAAAGCACTTTGATTTATTTCAGGTTCTTTTTGGTAAGGCCTCCAACCCGTCTCGCACATACCCAGTGCCACAATGGACTAGGAATCAGGCCGGTGTGTATTAAGAATATATTAATTAATTAATTGATTTAGCCAAATATCACAAATAGATTACATCAACCACCAATGTTGTGGCAACACAAGAACAAAATGACTTCCGTAAAGGCACTAACTTTGAAATAGGCTGTCTCAATTGATTCCTTTTAAATCACCCACCAATACAAGAAGAGAACAATTCAACACACACAGTGTTTTCGAACAAGATTATGCTTTTCTACAAGCAACCCTCACCCTACAAACATCAATTTGACTTGACTCCTCTGAATGGAAGGCCAGTGGCAGGGAGAAGGAACACAAAGGGAACATTGGATTTGAGGTTTTATGCACAGAAACAATATGAAAGAAAGAAAAGCAATGGAAATTCGTTTTGCCACACCTAAAAAGAACAGGCAGGGCTTTGGGGTTTTAGTCAGCACACAATGGGGAAATCGTTTTTTAGGATATTTGATCACAGAACCAATATGGGAGATAGAATATCAGTGGAAAAAATTAATTTTGCTACACCTAACTATAACACACAGGGCTTTGGGGTTTTGGTTAGAACAGAATGGGAAAATCGGTTTTGGGTTGGAATCACAGATGCAATGTGAGAAAGAATGAAAATAAAGGGGACATTTGTTTTTCAGAGCACAATGGGTACACAGGGGCAATTTCATTTTGCACCTTGCATATGCACAGGCACTACTACGCTTCCCACTTCTGATTTAAAAGAAGGGGGATCAATGGGGAATTCCGTTTTTACACCCTGTGCACACACATGGAACAGGGCTTGTGATTCATTATTTTGGCAGTTCTTTATGTCTATACCGGTTCAAAAAAACACTGGGAAAAGATTGTCGGTTTCAAATGCCAACAATACAGATCCCATGAATTCAATAGGGGAATTCATTGATTTACTTTGATTAAATATGCTAGGGATCTACACAGACAAAAAGGAGATTTCAATGGGGAAATAACTAAAACAGTGCTGGGGAAACATAGGGCCTACACAATCTATGACTTTGGGGTAGTTCTACTTACAGGAGAGGTCTTGGACTGGGCATCAGGAACCTCAGAGCACCGCTGGGAGAGCTAGGCGGTCAGTCAAAGATCTCCTCTGAGTCCTCCAGGGGGTCCCAATCAGCTTCTATGTCTCCTAACTCCTGTCTCCACGGCAAGACTTAGGCCTCTCTGCTGGGATGTTATTCACCAGGTTTCAGCAGCAGGGCGCCTCTCAGAATTATTGGAAAAAGTCCAGCTCTGATGCAAACTTGCTTATTTATAGGGCAAATGACATCACTAGCTTGTCATGATTCCCACGAAAGGGAATGATTAATGATCACTACCCACCTCCCACCTGTGTGCTGATAGGCAAGGGGATCAGGGAGTGCTTTGGAATAGTTGTGGGAGGAGAACACTTCATCATCCCACTTTGACAGTTGGGCTCGGTCTGCATTGAGCTCACAAAATATCTCAACATGGCACATTTTTGAGAACTATATTTCTATGCAGAGATACCATTTTCTTCATTTACTCAGGAACCTCATCAGTGAAAAATATGCCATTTTACTGTGGTCATGTATATTATTACTGCCATTCTTTTACCAACTTTTGCATCTCTTGGAATTAAGGAAAGACCCAAATCACATTTTCATTAATTAGTTTAGTTGTGTTTATCCCACCAAACTCGTGTTAGCATGGTTAGATGGGGGTGACTGTCAACTTTAATAAAAGCCTGCAATAAACGTTGTAACATGTACGCCAGCCATGTTATGCGATAAAATGTATTTATCCCATTTCAGCAAAATGCAATTTCACAGGTCTCTTTCGCTCTTCCCCACCTTTTTTTAAGTTTCATTTCTCTTTGTAGGCCTGGATTTGCAGAGCCGGGCCTGTGTTTATGTTAGCTTACCCCTTCAAGGCATGTGATGTCCTTATAATAGTTCCTAATGGATACTTTATGAGTTTTGTGACCTCAAGGTCAATCCTGCTGCAAGAACAGAGATGGGTCTATCAGGTCTTCCCTGCATTTTCGATCTGAGAAATATATTCTTTCTTGTATTTTTAAGGAAATGCTCTGATTGATGATGACAAGCAGGACTAAATCTCCAGGGCAGCAGGGGAAGGTCCTGGAGTTTAGTTTCACATTGGGAGAAATGACCAGCAGTACATGGCCTTTTAAACTCACACACAATTGCTTTTAAATGACGTTTTATAAGCCACACAATTTCACGACACATACTGATTACTTCTGGATGGTACATGTATATGAGAACACCATGCCCAAGCTGGAAAGTCCAGTGGGCATTCCGCTTAACATACTGTCACTTTTGAGGGAAAAACAAAAATGACATTCTTTTATTTAACACACAGGAAATGCTCTGTTTCACTTCAGCTGGTTGGAGCATTCATTATTCTGGTATCCCGTTGAAGATACTGTGCATTGCAGTTTCCCGATCTATAAATGCAGCTCTCCATGGATTGAATCAGAACATCATTGCCACATGTCTTTCTTTCCTTCATGAAATGCATTGTTCAAATCTTAGCATTTTCAGATTCAGGCCCACTTTCTTTCCTTTATAATTTAGGTTCCATAGGCCTTATGTCAGACCTAATTTCTGTGCTGGCCTCTGTATTTCTGGCATCCCTGGGTATATTTTCATCCCACAGGGTCTTGTGTTGCAGAAGATTTGCAGACGGTGTGTTCTCTTCCTTTGCGAAAGATGTGTCTTGTCTGTTTTGGGTTTGATTGAGTTTTGTGGTGAGATTCGGATTGTAGATGTTCTGGTTTGTTATGGTTCTGGTATGACTGTCTGGTAGACATGGTGTGTGTTGATGCCTGAGTGATTGCTAATTGCTTCTGTACTGTAGTTGTGAACAGTGTTGCTACCCACTGTGCCATGTGGCTACCACTCTTTGTCTTTTGTTTTTCGTTTTTCAATAAGTGGAGAGGTGTGTAGTATTCTGCATGTGAAAGCTTGTGGACTTGGTGTGTGGAGAGTAGGAGGGGTTGGTCTGCTCTGTGTACATGCGTGTTCTGAGAGTGACAGCTGGCAAAGTTGGGAAATGTATTACCTAAAGGTCGCCTTTGATAAGAGTCTCTTAGCAGATTCCGTACTTGTTCATGTACCTTCAATAAAACCTTCAATTTCAGTAATTATTAAAGTCTTGCCTGGATCCTCCTTGCTAGCCAATCTTACCTGAAAGGCAGGTTAATTCAAGAACTATCTAATAGAAAAAGTGAATTGTGTTGCAAAAAAGTAGGCAGCTTTGAAGGGACAAAATAATAAAAAGAGAAAAACCTGCAGGAAAAGAAACACAGTGAGGAATGACAATGACAAAGGACCTTTGCGGATGGAATAGGTATGCACCTACATTTTGTAAGGAATAGCATATCCTCAACTATGTGTAAAATGGATACTGAAGTTCACCACGATGCTGTGAATTCTTATAAGGCCACTGAGCCAAATACGGTCATTAACCTCTTCACTGACTTGCAATAACCCTGCTGTGAATATTTTGCATCCAGTATAATCCCCTAGATGTGACAGCACAAGTGTCTCATTACAACTTCCCTATTTGTGATGTCAGTGAACACTTTCTGACAGGAAGTGAGGCTGATTGGAGACAGCTGCTGTCTTTAATGTCACATTCCCAAGGATAAAATAGAGTACTAGGAGCATCTAATAGGGTGAAAGTACAGAGAAAATGGGAACCTTTAACTCCAGATATAATGAAATGGCATTTCTCATTCAATGTAGAGGCCACTGCAAGGCGATAGGAAGAGCAGAGCCAAGTTACTATACCCATATGATTCTAGTGGTGTAGAACAGACTCAGAGAGCGTTTTGCCATCATGTGGGACCTTAGAAACCCAGAACATCTAAAGCCTAAAATAACCCCTTCAGAGAAATGGGCGGATAACTTATCCAACTTCTTTTTAAAGCTAGATCAAATCTCTCCAGACAGCTCTGACAAGTCTACCTAGGCCTCCTGTGGCGCACACCCTCTACATAGTACTGCTACATTCGAGAAATTCACTCTAGTCACAGAAGCATATGCCAATAAAATGAAGGCCTATCATGTCATATGCAACCCAGCCCTGTCCTCATTAATTAAAGATCAAATCTAAACACTCAAAGCCTCATTTACTATATTGATGAATTCCTCCATTCAAACAGGATGTTTCCCCGCAACCCTCAAACATGCTCGGTCAACCTTTGGCTTAAAAGGAGGAGTCCATGTGATCCTAAGATATCGTCAAACTATAGATGTCTACATAAAAACAATGTCTTTACAGGAAAAACAATAACCTTAAATATAGGGAATGACCCATCCACAGATATCCCTTGCAACTGGCCAAATGCACTAGTTGCCAAGCCCCAAATGACAAATGCTACAAAAAATTCCTGGCAATCATTTTTGATTCAGAACTATCCACCAAACAACAAATTAATGCCTTGTCAAACAATGCAAACCTACAACTGCTAACTCTTAAGAATATTTGCCCCTTTTTAGGGACAAAACATAAGACCAAAACTGACCAGACGTTGACCTTAAGTAAACTAGGCCACTGTAACCCCCTTTATCTGAGATTATCAATAGGCATCATCAGACGGTACTGAATAGAACAGCAAACCTGCCCTAAAAAGCTTCCACTTCAGAATATATTAATTTTATAAACCCTGTTTTAAACTTACAAGAATTACTTGAGAAAGGCCACTTACTACTTATCAACACTACCTATCAACACTTGGCACCCATTACAAACCCAACAGAGTCATTAGGGTCCATTCAGCAATGATTGCGTAGCAATTTGGGGAAATTGACCACTAGAAATTAAATTCCAACCGACCTCAAACATGTTCAAAATGATGTTGGCTAATGAGATCCGTGATGATAACGAAGTTTAATGCATGCTACGATTTTGTAGAAGTGTTTATACTCTGCATTTTCAATGTTCAATAAATAATAGCACTCATATTCATCCAAGATATGTTCTCACGGACTCAAATAGAATGCATTAACCCTACCTTTGCCCCTGTGCTACCTGTTTACCCTCTTTGACAATCTCCTACTATTTTATGTATCACCTGTCTTTTTTTGCTCAACGAACCGAAATGCAATGTTTGAAGAGGGGCAACTCTACACACATGACCATAAATAAATGAATAACTCAGGTCCACCAAACTGGGCGCAGGGCACTCATGAAGCAACATTAACGCAGCACCTAGAAAATTATCATAATCCCCAAAACAGCAGAACCTTTTTCAGACACTCACAGGTAATGGTGCAAAGTTCATGAAAGTATCTGTTGTGGTAGCCCAAGAAAAGCAACATAAGTGTTAGAGGCAACAAAGGCAGGATGCTAGTTTCTCATCCAGACTAGATATGGAAGCCTGTAATAAAAGGTGATAACATATACAATTAAATATAACAATGTGATTATGAGCTTCCACCACTCAAACTCCTAAAACACTAGACATTAACCGTAAAAATCCTTCTCAGTTATTTGCCAGACAGTAATATCTGTCCACTCACTGACAAGAGTTACCAACCAAAGGAGCTTAACCCAGGCAAACCCGGAAGCATTCACCATCTTGAAAGCTTCTCATGACTGCTGATCAGCCGTCATTCAATCGCTTTTATACAAAGAGCATGCATTTGCATGTTGTTGGGTTCACTCACACAGCTTGGTGGAGAGAGCCCCTGGAATTTTGGAAGGAGACCCCCTACTGTTGGAACATTATAACGTATTCTATCACTGAACCCTTTGTTACCTTTAGAATCCTTACACCAACCAGAATCTGTCAAATTATTTCCTGCCGGCGCCAACTGTCAAAATGTTCTTCTGTGAACGGTTCCCTCACCTGCTAACCCACACAGGGTCCTGCCAATTCATTTAATCTCAGCCAGCAGCAGTGCATCCTTTGGGGAAGAATACACAAAGGTCCAGCAACTCTCCAATAGAAGTCACAAAAACCTTTGATGTCGCCCCTCAACCAGGAAGGGGAGGGAGAATTAACACACTCACCAATGTCAAAGTTTCAAAGGAAAAAATGCAGACATAAACAAAAACGAATGCTGCAGCTAGCCTCAGTATTAAGTAAGGTGCTAGATATGCCCCCTCTTTTCAGCTTTCTTTACTGCTTTACCTCTGCACTTGTATCTACTGCCTTTGCCTCATTTACCTGCCCTTTTACCTGACAGATCTCTTCTCCACATCTTGATGCCATTATTTCTATCTTCTATGAAGAGGCACTGACATAGTCAGTAGTTTCAATTTTTTTTATCAGGGAACACATTTCTGTTGAGAAGAGTGTACTTCAGCGAAGTCAGGAAAACACAGGGTTGTTCTGAGCAGATGAACTATCCCTCCTTGTGATGCACGATCTGTCCACCGCATTCTACACGGTGGACCACGGTATTCTGTTAGACCATTTGAAAAACGCTGTGAAGGTAGACTCTTGCATATCCTGGAGAAATATCATCTGCAATTCCACTCCTATTCTGATGATGCGCCAATTAACATTAGACTCGACGATATGGAAGATGCCATCACTGTGGTGAGTGTTCGGAAGAAATGGGAGCATGAATGGAAAAAGAATTGGCTACAACTAAATCCAAATAAAACGGAAGTGATCTTATTAAGACCTAAACATGTGCTGGAGGTTAAAAGCTGCCCCCCGCTGCCCCATTTTTTGGGGACTAGCCTTAAATATGCTGCCAAGGTTAAAAATCTTGTCTGTGTTTGGCAGCGTGATCTAGGCTGTAGTGCCCAGGTTTCTGTCAAGGTACAGTCCGTTTTTTACAATATCCGTCTCCTCCGCCAAGCTTTACCTTATGTACCTGACCCCCCCCGTGCAATGGTTGTGGGAGCTTTGGTGAATTCTAAACTAGATTATGGCAACAGACTTCTGGCCAATGTCCCGGCCAGGCAGATTCATTGTCTTCAAAAAGCTGAAAACGCAGGGGTAAGATTGGTCTTTAGCGTTGCCAAGAATACGCCAATCTCAGGTCTTCGCCGGTCATTGCACTGGTTAGCGGTGCAGGACTGCATAAAATTTTAAATCGGGTGTCTGGTGTACAAATGTTTAAATGGACTGGCGCCAATCTATTTGATAAATAAATTGGAGCAATATCGTCAGGCTCAGGCCTAAGGTCGGAAGATCAATGTCTACATATCATTCCCAGGACCAACTGTGTCTCTCAAGGAGGCTGTAGATTTTCAGTTGCTGGACCATGACTCTGGAACAGTCTTCCATTGGACTTAAGAAGGGCAAATTCTTCACACATTTTCAGACCAGATTTAAAAACCTTCATGTTCAAGTAGATGCAGCTATTCTGTTGGCTATTATGTTCTTCACTGGCATGTATACCGTCTCTTGCTGTTGATTTTGTTTCTCAACCTTTGATTCCAACTGCGCCAGGATACAATTCCGTTTTTTTGTGTGCGCGATACAAATAATTCAAATCAAATCAAATGAACACAAGCCACAGAGAGGCCTTGGAGAGCATAGAAAAACAGGGCATAGAGAGGGATGATGTGGCGGCCCGCACCCTAGACACAAGGCGGGTTGCACCGGATACCGGGATCAACCGGCGACACCAACTGAACTGCAGCATGCAGCAGACCGAATGCAGGGGGAACCCTGCATGGTTCAGATCACCGGATTCGGACATAGTGGTTGGGGGCACCCAGCTGACGGCAACCTCGGCTCTGGGGGCTCCCAGGCTTTGGCTGCACCAGCAAACCATGGTCATGCAGCAACACACACACAAGAAACCACACAGAGTCAGAGTTGCCACTTCCTGGGGCTCTGCTGCAGTGACCCTCACGTGCCAGCAGAGCCCCTTTTATTGAGAAGAGTCATGACAAAGTCATGACTCACGTTCCTAAAGGGGCAATGCACCCACAGTTAAATGGGCCACACACAACAGGTGATGAGAGCCACAGCATTTGTTCACAAGGAGGCTGAGGAGATTTCAAAACCTTTTTTTTTAGGAAAGCAGAGGAATATGTGACACGGAATGGGTGAGGGGAGCAGAAGGCACTAATAGTGTCAGCTCAGCTGATAAACACAGGGCATTGAGAGGGTGAGGAGAATGGGTGAATAGAGAGGGCACACATATTGGTGAGGGGAGCAGAAGAACCAAGCAATCAAACGTAAAAGAAAACAAAATCACACTGAGTTCCCAAAAATCTAAAGAAAATCCAGTAGAATGAATGAATGAATTGGTTAATATTAATAATACATATTTAAGAAGTGATTTGTGGCTTGACAAAGGCATTGCGGGTGAAATAAGAGGAAAACCAAGAACAAACAGTGTGTTAAAAAAGTTTTAAAAAAAAGTAAAAGTCTCAATGCATACATTGTTTGACACCAATATAGAATGTACTTCTTGTCGGACCAAAGGAGGAGAGATATAGGACTAACACATAACATGGAAGAAACCATGAAACATAGACTATCCGTGAATTAACCAACTCAGAAATATGAGCTGTTCAATATATAAAGTTATGGATTCTGCCAGAGGAAAACCTAATGGTACATTGGTCCTGAACTACACCTGACAAACATATTTGTGCATTTCTGAGGCAAATTTAGGGTCCATGCAGAAAAAACAACTCCCACCCTTCACATAAGTGTAATGTGACAGCGCATAGCATAGCATACAATTTGCATTGTGACAGCCACAGGAGAAACAATTAGGTCAGGGGTGATGCGTTTTTGGTGGGCAATTGCCAGCATTTAAATAAGGCATATTTTTCTGTGATAGCACTGGTGGGTGCTAATCCATTTGCTAACTTTAGCACCGGTGGTAAATTGGCGGTCATCCTGTGGTGACGATTATTCTGTCTAGCTGGATTTGTCTCTGTGGCAGGTGTTTACTACAGGCTGTGTTCACAGCTTGCCAACAACGACGTTCTACCACAGTCTTTCCTGAGGGAGAACCAGGATTGTATGGTCATGGGATTATAAAAGCACGCCATATTTTTCCTTTTACGGATTTGGAGAGCCTATTGACTCTCCCTGTTAAAATCCGCATGGGGTTTTAGTCTTTGGCCCTTCGTGACTCTATCATGCTTTATGAGGTCAGAGCTTAGACACTGGGAACCCAATTCCAAACACATTTTTCAGGTTCAGCATGGCTTCTGTGTGGGGTTTGAGAAACAATGAACAGAAAAGTAGATTTTCACAGCAGCAGGGTGGCATCAAAGATGTGCCTGTAACACAGAAGCTGATGAATCCAAACCATCATTGGCTAGATTACATTTATTTTTTAGAGAAACACTGTACATTATGTTAAATGAAAGAAAAAAAATGTTACTGTGGTATCAAATCTGCAATACAGTAAAAATGTTTACATCACACACACATATTATGAAATGGGAAAGCCATGAACGTTTTTTGAGTTAATTTTCTTTTACTTTTTTGTGTTTTACCTCAGTTCCTAGCCAGGCCATATGGCCATCAAAGTACTATAGATGTTGCAAGGGTAGCCCACATATTATATTCACATTTGTATATCTCATTCAAGAAAAGCAATATAACTATACATTCTGTAAGAGGATTCAATTCAACACTACAGCTAAGTCAATGCCTAGTCTGGGATACTGAATGGAAACCCTTATTGATATATCTTTATGTCCAGTTCATGAGTTCTGGATGACTACCCCCATATAACACCCCTCTCTTAGAATCCCCCTGACCCCACTGAGCCAAGAAGTAGTTCTGTTTTGCAAGTTTAAAAGGTTTATTTGAGAAATAAAA
Organism: Ambystoma mexicanum; assembly: GCF_040938575.1. Lineage (NCBI taxonomy): Eukaryota > Metazoa > Chordata > Amphibia > Caudata > Ambystomatidae > Ambystoma > Ambystoma mexicanum. Next base: position 842,574,883 of record NC_090927.1, read on the forward strand.
CAAAATATAGATACCATTTTATAATAAATTAATAATGGATATCGCCCTTATAAATATAATGTTAATCAACAATGGGTAATCTGACACTAGCACACTTCTTTATAATCAATGAGGAGTTGGTGTAGGATGGATAAGGCAGCGAAAATACTTTTATGATTTCAAGGGAAAAGCAATGAGGAATAAAATGCAGTACAGAAATACTTGAGATGATTTTAGCAAAAGATAAGATAATCACTTTTTCTCTGGCAATTCACCCCCGTCCCCTATGCAATGCAAGAAATGGAAGTAGATGGAAAGAGGAGCACACAGTTCACAGGAATGCAATCAAATACAATACGAAATTCAGTTCCCCCCCAGCAAGCTTAGAGAAAACCGGTATGAGTTTTAAAACACAGGCCCAAGTGCTTTGAATGTGGTGGCAATGAAGTGAGAAATATGCTGAAAATGCTTTTAATTCCCTTTAGGAGGTTCAGGGTGAGTGAGAGATACTTGGGATGAGCTCAGGCTCACTTTAGCAATGATTCAGGGATGGTTATTAAGAGGCAAACAAATTTTTAGCAAAGGAAAGCAAAAAGCTGCTATCTTTTTACAGGTAAAGAAATCAGGCCAAATCGCAAATCGCAGCAAAATTTGCGAGTGCGTGAATCGTGATTACGGCAATAGTATAAGTTCTAGGTTTGTTGGAAAGCTGAGATTCTAAGCTTTCAGATGAAAGTTGAATTTCGTTCCTAGCCCAAACGGTTCCAGAGATACAGACGATTAAATAAAGGTAGATTTTCGGATTTAAAGTAAAACTCAAAATGACAGGTGACAGCTTGCAGCTTCAGAATTGACAGGTGACAGTTGTGCAGCTTTACAAATGACAGATGACACGATTTCTAGGAGGCTGTTCTACTTAGGTTAAAATAGTTTGGATTAGATTATTTTAACTAAGAGATTGGTTCTGCACAGTTCTGCTAGGTACTCACAATATAAATTTGAGATAGGCCTTGCCACGGATCTGGTCAGGTTTTGGACTGGACTCCGGTTCTGGTCTCGGCACTTCACAGTGATCTGGGTCAGCTCTCTGGTTCTGCTCACAGCGGTCTGGGTCACTCTGGATCTCTGGTCTGGTCTTTGGCAATTGTTCTTGGCAAAAGAATTCAAACAGCTCGCCCGGCTGTGGAATAGTTCGCAAATGATTTTAAGGTTGCTGAGGCCTGCTGAGAAGAGTTCTCAGTTTGTGGGTTTAGGCCATTGCTTTAAGTTCTGAAGTAAAGTTCTGGTCTTTGGAGATTGATGGATTTGAAGTCTGGATCTCTGGATGTGAAGTCGTCGGTCAGCATGCTCCACAGCAAATGGAATTGAATGTCTCTACCTGTCCCAGCAGTCTCTTTTTATGTGTTTTGAAAATGGGTGTGTGCCTGGGCCTAGCTAAGCCTGCCCCTCTCTACTTGTCATTGGCCCAATTCTCCCCTCTCCCATGATTGGGGGAAGGAAATGTGAGTCAGAGTGATGCTGTAGGTTTTATGGTCAGAGGATCCTCCCCTGGTCAGTTTGCCCACAAATCTATATTTGATTCAAATACATCCTTCCCAGATATACAATTTGTTGAAATTACATGTGCACATTATATATTCCTTATGGTCCATGCTTGTCCGCCTCTGATCTTCCTGGGGGCTTGCATTCAAAAATGACAACATTTTGCGCTTTTTAACTGGTTTTGCAATATCGGGCATTTACCCAAATCTACACACATGTGCGCAAGGAGTATGGACATTAATTGATGAAGTGTCAGATTTTTAACATGCAGACATTTGGAGTGAGACCCTATTTTCCGCTAGCAACCCCCCAGAATACACCACAGGGTCCTAACACATCTCAAAAAGTTCACAGAAAAATCACAACAATAATGGTATTACTTATATAATTCTGACAAGTCCGCACTTTGAGTTATCTATCTTTTTAAAATTATGCCCTGGTCAAAAAGGGGTGTGGCTTCCCACATCACAGGGTGAAATAACTGGTTTATCAACTTCCCCCAAGCTCAGCTGCTAGCAGAGGCACTGCCCCTCCCAGTTTCCCCTAAGAGGAAGCCACTTTACGGCCCCCCAATATAACATTTGCCTGAGTCCAGGACAGGCCTTCGTTCAACTCCCTGTAGTCCCCAGCTGCTCCACCCCTAATCTAATCAACAGGGCCATGTGACCTCAGGATGCAGCCAGGCCTGGCAGCCAGGCCTGGGAACACAGCTGTTGATCCAGTATCAACTCCTGTCGGGGGTAGTTGTCAGGCAGAATTCAGTTTCATTAACCCAGGTTTCAGCTAAATGTCACTTTTTGTTCCCAGTTTTCTACATTCAAATCAAACTGACAATTTTTACCTATACATTAAATAATTACTTCCTTCAAGTCATTTCAGAATATAGTTTTACATTGTATCCACCTCTTAGCAAGTCTTTCCTTGGTCTGGTTTTGTTTCATTTGTTCAGTTTTACACAAAAGTCTGGTGGTTTTAAAACGCCGGCTTTCTGATAGTGGTGAGTACTGGTAATGCAACCATTTTTGGGATTAAGAAAATGAATTCCCCACAAGAAGGTTGTATTTTTGGAGTGGTCTCGTGCCAACTGCGCAGTTCTCCTATTCTGGCGTGAATGTGGGCGGCGACAGCTCATCCCCACATCCACCCAGTCTATTGATTTAGTTTGTTCTGGGATAGAATAATGGGCGGCGACAGCTCATCCCCACATCTACCCAGTCTATTGATTCAACATGGGTCAAAACCCATGACAATTCACATGTTAATGACAATATTAGCTCTCTTGCCCCTACACTTGCTAATTTCTGCAACCACTCTTTTGCCACTGGGTATGAAAACACCTTCAGCAGACCCCACTTGTCCAGCCAACTACCACCCTATATCTATCACCCCCTTACTTGGCAAACTCTTGGAGAAGCTGGCCTTCCCCCAACTCACCTCACACACTGAACCTGTTGGTTGCCTCCACAACCATTAATCTGCATTGCGAGCTCCTAGAGGCACGGAAACTGCTCTTCTGAAGGCCCAGGAAAAACTGCTTGCATCTTCTTGCATCTGCTTGCATCTCTGGACTCCAACTCTCCAGTTGCCCTTATCCTACTTGATCTCTCCTCTGCTTTTCACATGGTCAACCACTCCATCCTCATAAAACAGATCCATGATACCATGGGTATATCAAAGTGGGCACTGGAGTGGCTAACCTCCTTCCTCAGTGACCGTCCATCCTAGGTTATTCTGGACACTTTCTCCTCCCCTACCTCGTTCTCCACCTCTGGTGTCCCCCAGGGCTCCAACGCACAACTCTTCTTCAAACTTCCTTCTGACCCTCTCCTTGCTTCTTCCATCATTCCAGACTGCATATCTGCCAGCCAGTGCTGGTGCACTTCCAACGATCTCTGATTCAATGCCAGCAAGACTGAGATCCTTCCTACTTGGACTCCTGCTCCCTATTTCTTCCCGTCACTCTGGCCACCCTCTATTGGCTATGCCCCTTCTCTTTCATCTGAAGCCAGAAACCTTGGAGTCATCTTCGACTCCTCTTTTTTCTCCCTCCTTCACATTCAGGACCTTGCCAAGAAGTCCCACTTTCAACTCTTTCTTCTGAAAGGAATTCTCCCTTTTCTCACTTTCCCCCAGAACCTCAATGTCTCCAGAGCATTGATTCTCTCTAGGCTAGACTACTGCAATAGCCTTTTCCTGAATCTACCATCTTCCACTATACAACACCTCCAGCGAGTCCAGAATAGTGGAGAAAGACTTCTCCTTGGCCTCAAGCCAGGGACCACATCTCTCCAGCCTAAAAAACTCTCCACAGGCTCCCGGTTGCTGCATCATCCATAAATCTGTCTGGGGCCAGGGACCACACTATCTACAACTCACTCTTACTAAATACTCTCCCTCTAGATCTCTATGTTCCTCCGGTATCAACTCATTATGTGTAAAACACTTCGCAAAACAGAGGGATGGAGGCGATCTCCTTCCTCAGGTGGCTTCCTCTTACGGAACAGCCTCCCCCTTCCTCTTCATCTTGAGCCGGATCACCTTAAATTCCAGAAGCTCCTCAAGACTTTCCTTTTCACCTCCTCCTTCAGTTACTCCCTACTCTGCTAATCCCACTGTTGCTGAGATTGGTGACCAGGGCTCTTATGTGTCCTTCTGAGCCCTGGCCTCCCACAACCAATCACCTTCGGCCTCCTCCCACTCCCAGCACTTGCCTTGGCACCCACAGGCCCAGGCCACTATAGGCCAGCACTTACCTATTTATTGGCAGCTGACCTCTCCCTAGCACTTCCTCCACTGGGAACTTATCTGCTGATCACTCACGAGCATGGGCACTCTGAGCACTTACCCCCCTCTCCCTCTTCCCCTCTCCTCTCTCTGCACTTGCACATTCTGAATGCTCACAAGGCCTAGTAGGTCTGTCTTTATCCTTCAATGTTAATTGTTTTTCAATCACATGCTCCCTCCCTGCTGCCCTGTGGGTGTTTTGAAACATCCTGGTCTGCGCCACCATCCAGCCAATATACAAAAGGGGCCGCTTATAGGCCCATATTGTTGTTAGACTCTCTTAAAAAATGCTGCCTGTGCTATCCTTGCAAAGCTAGAAGAGTGGGTTTTGGCCAGTGGGATTCTCTCATTGGTGCAGTTGGGATTCCGGCTGGGTCTGGGTCCAGGTCCGGCTGAGCACTCCCTTAATCTTTATAAGGTTATTGCTTACTCCATCTATATAAAGGATGAGTCAATTTACTTGCCATTCATGGATGTGAGCACAGCATTTGACAAAGTAAATCGTGCCAGGTTATGGGCTGTGCTTGAATCCATGAATTGTCCCCCAGTTTTAGTGAGTCTCCTGGCCAGACTGCATGATTCGATACTGGCTTGAGTTAGGAGCGGTGCTAATGGGAAATGTTCAGAGTGGAAGTAGGGGTGTGCGAAGGCTGTGCCCTGTCCCCAATCTATTTTGTTGTAACATTAATGGTATGTATGAGCATTTATTGAGATCCTCACCCGATGTTGCTAGGATGGTACCGTTTTAATGGTGCATGCCCCGATAGCCCTACAGAGGCTCATTTCTGACTATGTTTGTTTTATGTACAGCCTGGATCTTGTGGTAAGTGTCAGGAAGTCAGCCATGATGGCCTGCCACTGAGGGAGGGGCACTGTGAAATGTAGGGCAATATATTATAAGTGTGCTGTGATCCCAGAGTCGATAATTTAGACTATTTGGGGGTCAGGTTCTCTTCTGACTTTGGCCCAAATCCGCATGTGAGTAAATGGGCTGCCCGATTAAAGCAGGCAATGGGAGGCGTCATCAGGTCAATGGGTATGTTTAGAGCCAAACCAATTGATTTGCTGCTGAAATTGTACAATGGTAAAGTGGCCTCTGTCACTAGATTCGGGATGGAGTTGTGGGGATACTCCAATGTTAATTACATGCACGTAGTGAGAATCATTTATTTAAAAAAATCCTGGGCCTGCGTCCTCAGCACCAAATGTTGGTGTACATTTAGAACCGGGTTGCAAATTCATTGGGGATGCGATGTCTCTGCAGCCAAAAAATCCTGGGCCTGCGTCCTCAGCACCGAATGTTGGTGTACATTTAGAACCGGGTTGCAAATTCATTGGGGATGCGATGTCTCTGCAGCCCGTTCTTCACTGGCTCAGGTTATGCGGCAATGCGAAAACAGTCCTTACCCATGAGTTGATACATTTCTATGATTGCTAAAGACATCAGTGGGCAGGTTCCGTGGCTGTGTCATATTAAGAAACAAACGACGGAACGTAACATTACACATTTCTACCCGTCCCCAATGATTTCTCTCAAGGCGATGTAAGTTTGCTGACCAGCCATTTTTACGAACATGCTGGGTGAAAGAGAGGACACATTGAGATGTTGAAACCTAAGAAAAGAAGGTTAATGACCATTGTGCCCCCTTTTATACAGAAGTATTTTCGGTTGGCTGAGTCCTCAGTGGAGCAAGTCTCTTTAACAAGGGCACAGTTTGATTTTGTTTTCCTACGGGTGGTGGTGACAGCATGGTCTGGGGATGTTGCCAATCAGTCTTGTCCTCTGTGTGAAGCCCCATACTAGATCTTGTCCAATTGACATTTATTTGTCCTGCATACGGGGAGTGAGAGGTTCTGTGTTACGCTCCCTGTTTCATGAACTGGGCTTTGTTCACTATTGGCCTTCCCTGACCTTTTCATTATGGGTTGAATCTCCCTTTTAACCTATCTAACATCAGCACTTTACATCAGAAAGCATTTACTTAGGAATATATCATGATATGAGGATTTGTATGGTTGTTAAATATTGTATGATATGGTGATTTATATCCTTGTTATTTGAACTGATATGCATTTTATCTTATTTTCTTGTATTGTTTTCATTGAATGTTTTGTACATCTCCAAAATAAACATTATGATGATGACATATCTTGTTTCTCTAGGGTTCATTTGAATTCTATTGAGTTGCTTTGTTGTACATATCATGTTTATTGAGGCTGTTCTTTGGGTATGCTGGTGACTAGCATAGAGTTTCATGTGGAATGTATGTTGGTGTTGCCCAATCAAGCTCTGATTGGGTTTTGGTGAAGAAGTCGAAGAGTCTTTCTGACTTAATTGTTCAATTCTTTAGTCGGGTATTGGTTTGTTGGTCTATCTTCATAGTGGATTTCTGTTTCCCCTTGGTGTATTCTTACCAAGATTCAGTTGAATTCTGCTTCCTTGATGTGACAAATTGACTTCTGCATTGCAGGTATACAAGGATAGGTAATGACTACGATTTACACTCAGCCCTCACACTTCTACAAACCAAGTGTCAAATCAATTATAAAGATAAATCAGCCACGTGGGCCGAGGAAAAGTTATACTTTTAAGTGGGATGTGAATGTGGTTTAGTAGCAACACAAACAGCGAAGTATAACATTCCAAAATAAATGCATGTTCTATACACATGTATATACTTTATTTAAACACTTTATGTACAACAACATACGGGAGAAACACTGCACAAAATCCACTCCTGAGGAAAGATCACAGATTAAGCAAAGATAGCAAGAAGCAGCACTCTGAGTAATAAATCAGGGGTGTAAGGCAAGTAATTACCACAATGTTCTTTAATAGGATATGCTCTTGGATGCAAAAAGATATTGAGACCTAGATGGACCAAATGGGCAGATAGCAGTCAATAATATCTTTCTCAGTTCTTGGTAGTTGGGCAGTGCTGAACCAGACTTCTTGGCACTGAGCAAGCAATTCGAAGATTGGAAGAGGGCAAAAGGTAGAGCCAGGGGGTCCTGGTGGTTTGGAAGTGTTGTACAGTTCTTGAAACACATCTCAAAGTAGTTCAATGGCAAAAACACTTGGATCCCAAATGTCTTGGCTCTCAGGGTGCTGTGAGTCCTAATCCACAGGCACAGGGACTAGATGATTCATTTTCTACTGCTCCCAAACACGGGACCAGGTGGCACACAATTGTTGGGGTCCTTCGACTTGGTCAGATCCTGGGTACTGATGTGGCTGGCAGAGAGGCAGGCCTTGTTCCAGCAGGTCACCCCCAATGTTCTCTGGTGATGATCAGGGATCATAGCATGGCACTGCCTTGGGCTACCTGTCTTCAACTCACAACTAGAGGACTTTGAAAAGGACTGCACTTCCAACAGGGTCCAAACAAATTATTCTTCAAGGGCTGAAGTCCCGAGATGAATCAAGGAAATGGTGGGGGAACCCTTCTTTTAAAGTCAAAAGCCATCAGATGATTGGACTAAAGCTAGCCTGTGTTAGCGGTCCAAACCCTGTTTTTGAAACAAGTGGACTTTGCCATCTGGCATCACACCCAAACTGCTTTGTGCTACAGGAAGTGGAGAAAACAGGAAGGGCATATAGAGTCCGAGAGAAACAAGATAGTGAAACCTTCCTCCAGCTGTAAGCAGCGCCCTCTGTCTACACTAACCGCACTCATTCCCTTCTCAATAGGGTCAAAGGCCTTTTGATATGCAGCACCCTGATGTGAGGCCAAGCCTATTGTGAATGGGCATTCCCTCTGATTCCTGTCCTAGGACTGCCTCCTGTAAAGTGACTGTCTCCATAGGGAGGGTGTTACCTGCCTCCTCAAAGGAACAAACAGAGGCAATCCCTGAGACTTCAGTCCGGACATAAGTGGCAAAGGCAGCCTGACTAAAGAGAATGCACATAGTCCTTTCACTGCTGAGCTGGGCTCACAGGGCTAACACGTGTGAAATCCAATTACTTTTAGCTGCAATAATTATGAGAAATATCTTACACCATACCATAGCTCAGGTATGACTTATATTTAAAGATGATTCTGCCACCAACACTGTATCCACATAATTATAGAGTTTTGGCACAGGGGTGCATATCTTAAATGCAGCACCTGCACTGTAGAGACTTGGCTGTCACTGCAGCTGTCAAGTGGGCCATGTGACCTCTGAAACTGCTCTGGGCCACTGGAGAGCAGTCACTGCAGATCAGGCTACTGATGTAGCAGGGCACAAGTATACACTATGCTTTTGGCATGGAGCTAATGAAAGGGGAATCTGATTGGCAGATTGCCCTTTCAGAGATGGAGTTATATGCATTTCTTTATTCAGATTCAGTGCTTCCTTGATGTTGATGAGTTACAAAATTGTTAACTGCAATCATTGTTAACTGCAATCAGGCTGCAAAGGCCAGGTGCAACGATTCTTTGGTCCTGATTGAATTCCTTCTATTTCATCATAAAGTTCTTCATATCTTCTTTGTGTGTGATCATGAAGATATCTATGCATGCTTCGAGAACTTTTCATTGTGCCACACAAGAGGGAGCTTGGCCATAGGGTAATTCTTTCTTCCATTGCTCAGATAGGCAGGAAGGAGGTTATTCTGAGTTGTTGAAATCAGACTATTGGCCTTATTACAAGTTTGGCGGTCCGGAAATAAGGCTGCCGGTAGCAACGTACCAGCCGCCTTTCTGGACCGCCAAACTAAGAGTCTGCCAGTAGGGGCACGGAACTCGGGGCAGGCATAACCTGATGGGAATTCAGTTCCCTACCAGGAGTGTTTTTTCACTGAAGCACAGGCACTGGAAGCAATAGTGCTGGTGCTTCAGTGACCCCATTCCCATGGAGTGTTATGGGACACCACAGGAATGGGGATTTATCGCTCTACCGCTTGCCATGATTTCCCGGTAGCACTGGGATGTCAGGCAGTGAAAACGATGTTACGGGGTCGGTGGTAGCCCGCTGCCTACCGGCGGGTTCTACCACCGTCCCCATAATGAGACCCTATGACTGGTTTGTCAGATACGTCTCAGTTTGTGTTCGATTATTGGATTCTGAAATGGGAGAAGGCATGATGTACTTATCACCTGAATTGGCTTGCTATTGCCATTGTCGCTGTGTTGTTAGTTGTACAGTGAACGGGGATGTTGGAGAAGGAGAGGGTATTGTAACTTATATATTTCTTTGGCAAGGTTGTTCGATTCAAGTTTTTGTTCCTCAAAGAATTTCCTTATGGATTCAAACTGCTCTCTAATTCTGAGTGTAACTCTCTGTCTTATGTGCCAGAGGTGAGAGTGGCGAGACAGGGATTTTGCAGGACATAAAGTCCACAGAAGGCCTGAATGAATACTACCATCAACAGCAAAAAAGTTCCCCTGTCTCCTGAGTTCTAAACAAACTCATATTACATGTTTAACTGTGTGTGATCCTGCACATGCAGTTACACAAATGAGGAGCAATAAGAGAAGGAATATCTACAATTGAATATTAGGCACCATTCATTCATATTTTCTTTAGATGGTAAAATAGCACTTGGTGTATCAAGTGACTTTTATAACACCACTCTGTTCTACCATAAGCATTCTTTGAAGCTTAAATCATCAGTTGTACCATGCCCACCAGTTGCATCTTCTTATGTATTTATTTACTTATTTAGTTAAACTTTCCAACAGTGCTGGCCTTACCCAGCGGGTTTTGAAGCACTTTGCAAAGTTCAAAGGGGAGAGGTGCAAAAGTGGTTCCAATGTTGATTGGACCAGGATAGGAAGAAGAGGATAGATACAGGATTATAGGAGGGGAGGGCTGCAAGGATTAGCTCGGCAGAAAGAAGCAAGTTTTAGGGCTTTGAGGAGGGTGATGATGCATTTAGTGGTGCGGATGTGGGGTTGGAGGATGTTGCAGGCTCTGGGTGCCCATTGGGTGAAGGCTTGTTTCAGGTTTGAGGTTAGCATGTAGGAGAACTTGATTGGTTTTTCAAGCATGTGTGTGGATGATGGGTTTTTAGTTTGGTACAAAGGTACCATGGTGTTTTCCGTGGATTTTATTAATTTATTTCAAATGTTGATAGCACCCAAACCCGAAAGTAACACAGCGCTAGGTAACATTGCTTGGGAAAAGACAGTTGAAGTACAACAGTTGCTGGGTTAAATTATACATTGGTAAGAACAAGACAATTGGAAAAATAGAACAGTTGCTGGGTTACATAATTAGTATGGTTGCAGCTGTAATGGAAAGTAGGATACAGTTTGTCGTATTTGTTGAACAGAATGGTTTTGAGTTTTTTTACGGAAGATCAGGTAAGAAGACTCATCTTGGATAGATGGAGGGAGAGCATTACAAAGAGCAGGAGCAATAAATGTGAAGCTTGGTCCTCCCGCCCTTGGTCTGGTGAATCTGGGCATCGTAAGGGAGGAGGAAGAGGAGGATCTCAGGCTACGGGGATTGTGTTTTTTGGAAATTCACGTGGTGAGGTAAGTGGGTGCTGGATTGTGGATGCGTCAGTGGGCGAGAGGATTTTCAACTCAATGCACGCCTTGATGTGCAGTCAGTGATCTTCATGTCTCACTAGAGAGATGTGGTCGATCTTTTTAGGCCCCAGACAGCTCGAACTGTGTTATTTTGGACCAATTGTAATTTAGTTAGATTTTTGGTGGAAGTTCCAGAAAGTAGGGTGTTGCAATAATCCAATTTGATCCTGATAATGGCCCTCGACAGAGTAAGGCAGCTGTTCAAGAGAGGCATTTTTGGGAGTGGTTTAGTGTAGTAGGCGGTGAAGGAGGCAACAGCTTTTACATGTGTAAACATGGTGAGTTCAGAGTCTAGGTAGACTCCGAGGGTTTTGACAGAGCTGGACATGTGGGTGATGTTTCCATCAATGGAGAAGGATGCAAAGGCAGGGTCTAAGTGGATGGCATTGAATATGAGGCAAATTAATTGAAAACTATTTCCCTAATGTACAGGGAGCACAGAGAGAACCAGTGTGATGTGGGAATGTTTGGGTGAGTTCAGAATGAGTGTTGCTGCTTTGTTCAGTTTTGCATTTGCAGGGATGAGAGTGTGGTTGTGGAGTCCAATGTGGATTGCATTTCTGTAGTCCAACTTTAATAGAACCTGCACCGCAGTACGGAGGACATCAAGGTGAAGAATGTGTTTTATCTTGCAGAGTAGATGTAGCTGTAGGGTGCATGCTTTCTTTAGGGCAGCTAAGCAGTCTTTGAAGAAGAGTTGGGGGTCATTGGTGAAGGCTATGGCTTGACTGGTAGTGAGAGGGAGACTTCTGGATTGTTAGTGGTGAGTTCTTTTTGTTCAGGAGGTGAGGATGGGCTTGTGCCTAGAATGCAGATAACGTGGTATTCTTGTTGGATGGGCTGAGTATTGGGAAGTGTGTGGCCATCCAGGTGGTGATGGTGGAGAAGCAGTTTCTGAGGGTGTGGAGTTCAGGGGGGGCTGATTAAGTATATTTGTGTGTCATCTGCATAATCATGAAAGTGGATGCTGTGGCAGCTAAGGGTTTGTCTGAGGAATTCAAAATATAGGTTGAACAGGAAGGGAGATAGGGAAGATCTTCTGATACCCAATACTTGACAGGGGTGGGAGTGGATTGTTGGGGCGGTATAGAGGCAAAGTGTATTCTGTCGGTGAGGAAGGAGGTAAACCCGTCTAGAGGGGTGCCTGAGAGTTTCATCCTGTAAGATAGGATGTTTAGGAGGATGGTGTGGTATATGGAGTTTAAAGCTGTGGAAAGGCTGAGGAGGACTAGAAGGGCTGTGTATCTTTGGTCAGTGGTGTTGTGGAGGTCGTCCAGGATGTGAAGTGTTGCCATCTCCCTGCTGTGGCCAGGGGAAACACCTAATTGGAAGGAGTTCAGCAGGTTGTTTGTTTTGATGTGCTGTTGGAGCTGGCTATTGACAACGTGTTCCTTGATTCTTGTGAGGGATTGCCAGATTGTTATGGAACAGTGTTTGTGGAGTCAAGGTAAGGTTTCTTGAGGATTAAGGGTGGTTGGCTTGTTTTGAGGACAAGGGGAATGGAGCCATGTGAGAGAAAGGAGTTGATAATGATGACCAAGTTTGGATAATATATTTGAAAGAATAACATGAGACAATGAGACAAACATTGAAATCTGATCAGCGCTAAGACTGAGCACATAGGTATCTGTGTTACTGTAACAATCCACCAGTATCTCTATTGTACATTATAGCAACCTAGAGTCCTGTTTCATGATGCTTTTTCAACTTTGTGGGAAGCACAAGTATGCCAAGGTGACAGATTGTAGTGTTCATAGAAACTACTTGCGAATCCAAATATCCACATTCAAATTGCAATAGCTGTGCCAGATCCAAACGCTAGATCTGTGTTAGCTAATTCCTGGATGGTAAGTAGGAAAAGGTGCCACAAGCATGGGATACTCGCCTAAAGTCATGTCATGCATTGATAAGTTTGCTCTTTGATTTACTACATACTCCAAATGTTTCATTTATGTTCGTTGCGACTCCTCAAATAAACAGCCATGTTTGTTAAGAAAAGACAAGATATGTGTTGCTTCTGCTTTGGATAATCCAAGTTTATTTTTATTTTTATTGGACTTTGATATTGCAAATTATTGCATAATTTAAATTCTTTCTACCAACAAATGGTGCAAACGATTTGGTGTGCTTGGCATGAACAACAAACTACTTGCAAATCCATGCAATCACATGTCTTGCATTGGAATGGCGGTGCCCGATCTAAACACATGAAGGGGAAGCTACTTCTGGCAGAAGCGGCCATTTGGAGTGCACACAAATATTGCTGGCACGCGTAACCACGCGCGACCATGGTGCGACCTGCTGGTTTTGCTCCCGTGGTGTTCTGCCATCTGTTTGTGGTTGTGGAGATTTTGTTTGTGGCCTTCCCTTCCTTTCTTTTCCTTCTTCAGCCTCGGATGTCTCCTGGTGCCTTTCACTGCTGCAAATAGACATCAGGGCAAATTGCGGTCTCTTCTGACCGTAAAGCATTCGTACCATCCCTAACCGTAGGGTTATAGTAGTTCACAAAAAGACGGTTACTCGGGGGAACAATTCTACATTGGGTTTGGTTGCCCCTTTTATTGCGTTAAATTTCAGGAGTCCTATTCAAAGGGCGCTGGATGATGAGTATGTGCTGAAACAAGGGGGGAGACAAAACACCCATTGCGTCTTAGATTGCTACGAGAATGAAAGAATGTCTCGTCGTGATGTCATACATATCTGGTGACTGGCATGAAAAGAGTTTCAGAGATGTTGGGATTTCCTGTGTTACTCTTTATTTACCCAAACAAACTGGAGGTATATTTCATGCGGGTGATTGTCTCCATAAAAAATGTTAAAAATAGCAAGTGGTAAGAGTCATCACTTAGATAGTTATTTTTTAGAAGCTAAGAAATGCTGTTTATACACTTGAGGTGCTAAAAAAAACCCATCTGTGGCTGGGTTGTGATCTTTTAGTCTTGGGATCCTTCCTCTTTCTTCAGAAGGTATCTTGTGAAGGTGTGGAGAAGCCACACCTGTCAGGTCGACCGGTTTCGATGGTTAAAAAGTGTTGTAAACCATCTTCTTCAGGACACAGAAGTGATTTAAAGGGTGACCTAATCAAAATCCGCCCTCGGGTGTAGGGCAGTTTGTATGCGCCAACGGCAGGCTCATCCGTAGAATCCTGCAGAGGGGACAAAAAAAGGAGAAGGGTGGGGGGAAAGAATATAGTGAAGTGCAATCATCAGAGATCTCTTCTGACAATATAATGTCATACATAGTTTCATGTCATGCTGGGTCCAGTCTATATAGTTATTATTACTCCATGTATTTGCTCATTGCATAGAAGAGCATAGCCCCATCTTTGGGGGGCAAAGATATGCCGATAGAACCCTGAATTCCCAGTAGGGAGGGGTGGGTGGTGTGGTGCCAGCTGGATCTAGGCAAAGACTGTCGGTGTTTGGAAGGTGCCGGCAGTGGCCTGATTAGCAAACAGGTACTGTCTATGGTCACACGTTCCCCAGCAACATGCCACCAAGCATGAACAGACTGCCGTGGTGCGTTACTCCGGCAGCTGGGTAAACGTGTCCAAGTGAAACAGAAAAGGAACGACCTCTGGAGGGGACATGGAAGAAAAGGAAAGAAACGTAAAGTTGCTTACCGGGTATCAAATAGCAAAAATGCTATCTGCTGGCGCGGTACTCAACGTCTCGGTAAATCGGAGGGAGTGTAAACCGCTTCCGTGATCTACCTGGGGGCGTGGTATAAATGCGCCAGACTAGGGGTCACACCTAACGACGCCGAGGGCCGTGCGTGCGTCATCATTGGCCCCATATAATGTCTGTGGGTGTGGTCCAGGGTGTGCGCAGGTCACATGATCCTGCGAAGGCGTGCCCAGTATTTAAGAAAAAACACGTGATCGGGCGTGATGTACAGGCGCTGGACTGGAAGTCACAGCTATCAACGCCGGGGGCCGCGCACGCGTCACTGTGAGCCACACACAGTGTCCACGGGCGTGGTCAAAGGTGTGCGCAAATCACGTGATCCTACAAAAACGTGCCCAGTTATACAAATAAGTAAACGAACCATATAATCGGATTATGTGGTGCCTAATGGCTGAAAAAGGCCGAAAGTGCCCTGTCAAGGATAGATGGACATCGCTGTGTTGCGCAGCCTACAAGTACGGGCAAGAAAGTAAAAGAAAAAGAAAAGGAGGGCTACTGGGCATAATAAGTAAACCGGGGGGCCCGATCCTAACTGGTCTGCATGTTGAACGGCAAAATAAACCTCTCCAATGAAGGTGGGTCTCCACCCCGGTCGTGCGTTTATAATAGAGCTGTGCACAGTGTTCGGTTTAGAAAAAAGGGGGGGGGAGGGGGGGAAGGAAGGGGAGGGAAGGAAAGAGAACAAGAAAACAAACCACAGGTATTGACAACAATTACAGACATGTGTATACATCCTGTATATTGAACTATATCTTTCATTAAGGAAGAATTTGAAACATTCCTAATGAAACCCAGGGGTATGTACAATTTAGATCACAGGTGTTCGGGTGTATAGATGTTATACTCAAATAGAGGTACATTTACAGTTGCAATACTGCAAGTTCTTGCCATTGCATGGCTTCGTTTAGACCTCGGTTGCATGTATTCAGGCGAAAGATCCACTTCTGTTCTTGTTTGAACAACATAGCATGATAGTTGCCTCCCCTCTTTGGTCGTTTTATCTTCTCAAGGATGGTCCATTGGAATGACTCTGGTGTATGGCCCTCTGCCATGAAGTGAGGGACCATTGGTGCTGTCATTTTTTTGGTCCTAATACATGATTTGTGTTCAATCATTCTTTTCTTCGCTTCCCGAATTGTCATACCAATGTACCTTAACTGGCATGAGCATGTGATCATGTATATCACCCCTTTAGTGTTGCAGTTTGTAAAATGTTTCTGAACCCATGGGGTAGTCCAGCCAATATCAATCGTAGTACTGCGAACAGTTTGGGCACACATAGAGCATTGTCCACAAGGGCTGTGTCCCACTGGTTGTGTTTGGTTCCACAGGACATTTTGCATAGTCCTGGCTGTAGAAGTCTCTGGACGGATTGTATTTACAAGAGAGTCTCTCAAGTTCCGTCTCCTTTTTAGCGCAAAACGTGGCAGTGTCATATCTGAGGTGCCTGTGTTCAATATTGGCCATAAAGATTTGATCCCTCTCTTGAGTTTATTAATAACAGGAGAGTAACTGAATACTGCTGTAATGGCATGTCCTGCTTCTGATGGCTTATGATGTTGCTCAAGAGTACATGAACGAGGGATGTGTTTAGCCCTTTTATAGGTATCTCGTATAATCTTTTTAGGATACCCCCGTTGTATCAATTGGTTCTTGAGAGTTTTGGCTTGATAAGTATATTCATCTGTTCTGCTACATAAGCGCCTATATCTTAGGAATTGTCCAAAAGGAAGATTGTTTTTCAAAGATTGCGGATGATAGCTGGAATATGCTAGTAAGGCATTCTTGTCTGTTTCTTTGCGATACACTTTTGAAATCAATCCTCCATCAGATGCTTCAATGGATAGATCGAGAAAATGCGTCTGTACTCTGTTCTTCTCCATTGTGAACTGTAGATGTAGATTCTGTCTATTGATCCAGTCATAGAAGGCCATGACATCCTCCTCCGTCCCTCTAAAGATGATGAAAATGTCGTCTATGTAGCGACGCCAGATAAGAAGTTTGTCTTGAAAAGGGTTGGTGGCCGGATAGATGTACCTGTTTTCAAAAAAGTCAACATAAAGATTTGCCAGACTTGGTGCGAATGTTGCTCCCATTGCTGTGCCAGTGATTTGTTGAAAGAATGAATCATTAAACAGAAAGAAGTTCTTTGTTAATGCTATCTCTGCCAATGCCAATATGAAGTTCGATGGTATACCATGAAGATTGATTCCTGAATCTAAAAGGATTTTTAACATTTCCAGAGTCTCCTGTTGCGGGATGTTTGTATATAAGGCTTCTATGTCAATAGTGATCAACCAGTCTTGTTCAGGATTGAAGGGCAGAGACGCTAGAAGGACCAGCATGGCTGTGGAATCCTTTATATATGATTTCATTTTTGGAATTTCGTCTTTAATGAAGAAGTCTACGTATTGGCTTAATGGTTCCAAGATGGATTGTATTCCTGAAACAATCGGACGACCTGGAGTTGGAAAAGTGCCTTTGTGTATTTTGGGTAAGGCATATAGGACCGGTGTCCTAGGATGTTTAGGTGTCAAGAAGTCAGCTTCCTTGGAACTAACGTACCCTTCTGCTTCTCCTTCTTCGATGAGAGGTGCTATAAGAGCCTGCAGTGATGGCGTAGGATCGTTGTGAAGAGGATAGTAGCTGGTATTATCATTGATAAGTGTTTCCACCATTTTATTGTAGTCTTCGGTGTTTTGGATGACAATCGCGCCTCCCTTATCTGCAGGTTTGATGGTAATTTTGTCATTTGTTGCCAATGCTGTCAAAGCTTCAAGCTGGAGTTTTGTGCAATTGTTGTGTACGAACGGAATATTCGCTTCTATTTCTGTAAGTTTTTTCATCAGTGCTTGTTCAAATGTGATGGATTCAGCAGTATGAGAGCTCGATGGTACACAGAATTGTGATGGCGATCTTAGACCTGTAGTGTCCTTCTTGGGATTGGTTTTGTCTTCGAAGAATTGCTGCAGATGTATCTTCCTCATCATCTGTGTACACTCAATCCGAGTTTGAAACGGATCATACCTAGCTGTAGGTATAAATGACAGACCCTTTTGCAGAACCTCTTCTTCAGCTGTTGAAAGTTGATGGTCTGACTGGTTCACAATTAAGGTAGTAAAGGCATTATGTTCTGTCCTCTGCTGCGGGTCGTAATTGTAGATTGTTGCGGGGTTTGCCATCTGGCCCTGCGTTGTCCTCTGCCTCGCTGTCCTAAAAAAGGAACCGCAGCATTATTGAGTGGTGCTGGACCACTGAATTGTACTCTTTGTCCTTGTCTCACATGGCTGCCTGAGCTATGACTGGAGTTTGTACTTGAATTGGACCATGATCTATTCTGGCCACGTTGTGAATTCTGAAACCTTAATTGAGCTGCATCGCGTCTTGTTTGTCTGGCCTCGTCTGTAAAGTATTCTTCGGTGGCATATGGATAAATCTTCACATGTGTGAAGCTATCGAGGTCTTTCTTGAGTTTGAGGATTTTTTTATTTAGATTGGTATCTTTGAATTCTTTCAAACTGGTTTCCAAAAGTGCCAATTTCGTTGTGTACATTTGTATTGCCATTTTAGTCTTGAGGGTGTCATTCTTTTGCATAAGCTCGCTAGTTAGTTTCTCAGTTACTTCCTTGGCTGTATTTATAATGAGAATGAGCCAGTCACGAGTGCATTTATTTGCAATAAAGGACCAATCTTTTCTGAATTGAATATGTTCTAAAAAGATGCGTGGTTCGATCCGAATGATTAACCCATTGGGGGCCGCATGGGCTCGTAAATACTCAGTCATTAGTGCCCCATGGAGCTCTGCTCTAATGATCTTTTTTCTAAGAATCTCTAGTTCATTCCATTCATCTGTATTGCCACTACTGTTAGGTGTAAGATCCATTCCTAGAAGGGAGGGATTGGCCAAAATCCCATCAACAAGTTCTTCTGCAAATGCTAAGTAGTGGCCCTCTGCCATAGTGTCTCCAGTTGGTGATTTATTGTTCGGGTGGACCAGAAAAAGAATGAGAAAAAGAAAAAGGAAAATAAGGAAAAATTGGAAGAATTTCACTGCTGTCCTCTCAGTGCAGTTTTCAGTGCTGGCTGATGGTTTTGCTCTGTCTATCCCCCTTTCTTTGGCATCAAAGTATTTCCCAGGGGCGCTGTGGCTGGAAGATTTGAGGGTGTAACATTAACGAAGAGCAATGACAGAGCTGAGATAGTCCAAAGGTACTGCAGCTTTAGGCAGAGGGCATGCTGTGAAAGCAATGTTTCATGTTATATGCCTTGGCAGGTATCATGAGTCTGCAGTACTGGAGCTTTTCTTCTCAATTGTTAAAATGTGAGTTGGCTGGGCTGTATGGTTGCTTGCCCTTTTTGATGATACTATTATCTTTTTATAGATTGTATTCACATTTTACCTGCTTTGAAAAGAATGTCCATAACAAGGTCTTTTCAGTCAAAGTTACTATCTGCATGCTAGTAAATGTGAATTGTTAATAAGCCAAAACCCTCAGCCAGTTTAAGATTATACCGTCATTTGTTCAGGATGGATACCCCCAAGTCCATGAAATGCTTAATCAGCCCCTTTTGGAGACTGCTGCCCCTGTACTCCGTCATCATTAAGTTGGATTTCAGAAGTCTGGGACAGGAGTGCTAGAAGAAGACAACGTCTGAGAGAGAAAAGGTAGTAGTCAGGGGGGATTTTGAGAAAGCCGGAAACCCAGATTTAGAAATTGTAGTTGGACTCAGGAGCTTGACTTGGGTTGTATGGACAACATACAAATGTTACCTTCTCCTCATGTCCTTGAACCCCCTATATACTCAATATTATCGCAGGAGCAGAATGGGGCCTGGCCCAAGGAACCTAGACCTACTAAGTCATACACGAAAGCTAATGGGAAGGCTAAGGACCATGGTGAAATTGTTGACAGTTGCACTGAACAAAAGGACTCAAAGGGAGGACTGCCAGCAGGAGCTGTAGTAGTGGTTATAGCAGGTGCAACAGCGTCCTCTTTTGAATTGGCTGGAGAAGATCTCTCAAAGACCATTTGCCGACACGCTATATTGATCCAGGAAAAGAGAGGCCTTGAGCCGAAGGATTAATCTGACTGTCATTTTCGTTCGTACTTTATTTTGGTAAAATGTACCTTGAAATCGATAATACAAGACATATCAATGCAAGCACAATAAAACATCAAGTCATTATTGAAATATGGAGCTGATCTATAAAAACACATTAAAATATGATAAAAACAGATCTAGTTTTGCAATGTCATTTCATAAGAGAGAATATTATTACAAAACTCAAACTCTCTGCCAGATTGATGGGGTTTTGGCAGTGGCTTGTGTCTGTGTATCATGATGGGTTCCAGGGTCCCCAGAAAATGTTGGATAATCATTGGCAAACTACCTTCTCTGTTTTGCCAATAGTTATAGGTAGTAGTGGTGCCAGTAGAGAGATTGGAGGGAAACGGCAGGGTGAGGATGCTTTGTTTCCAGATTCGCCCTCCCTCCCTGTCAGCTTTATTGCCAGATTCGGCAGGCCATGCACGAGGACCTGCTAAATTCCATACACGTGTTACACGCCTAAACCGATCTGGATCTGTTGGTCGGAGGCAAAGATCCCCTTTGCCCAGGGACTCTCGCTTAAGTAAAGTTCAAATGCCAGTAATCGCAAATTGTAAAATAAGGGAGTTCGTACTAGACAAGAAGAACACATAATCATTGCTAATGTGGAAAAGCCATTGCGAAAAGAACCCAGAGAAACCTTAAGGGATTAAGTGCTTGCCTTGTTGCGTCATAAACTGGGTAATGGGCCCATGAAATTGAACGACTTGAAAATCTGTCGTAGGTTACACATTGAGGAATGGCGTTCTCTTAATAGAGACTGTATTGTCCTTGGATGTAGCAACAGTAATCTCCCTCATTTCCTGAGCATTAGTAAAGACTTGGGTAATACAGCTTCTGATTTGAAAAGTGTGGTGATTAAAGATTAAACAAATAAATAAAACCATAGAGGGTATGAGTGTTCGATAATAAAGCAGTGCTTTTTGCTCATCAGGTCGGCACTCCTGAACCAAAAGTGTGAGACACACCATTTTCCTCTTTTGAAATAGCCTCATAAAACGCCAATCATATATTCAACGAACTATTTGTTGGTGTTTTATTATGGATTTTTTTAATGGATTTTTTATTATGAAAGTGGATTTCCATTAATATAATCAAAAGTTTGTTCCATTTAACATCTTATATTTCCACAATGTTTCGAGCCAGTATATGGCTCGTCATCGGGTGCCAAAAAAATATAACATTTACTTTCCATTTCCTGATGCATAATTTAAATAGCATTCCACGAAATATCCAAAATGTCCACAGAAACCACCCAGGGTGTAATCAGGAAGTGACATCATGCTATGGTTAATGCTGGGCAGTGCTGCAAAGATAGTGCTAGAGTGCAGTTCAAGTATGTACTTCCATGCTTTCAGCACTTTGAGGAAGGGCATAGCAGGCGAGGTTCTTTATATTTACTCATTTTAAATGGACATTGTGGATATACTGATGCGTCTTGCTGTTCTCTGCACCAAGTGGGCATGGCGAAGGATTGTATGCGTCTGCGGTGGTGGGCAGTGTTGGCCTCACTGGAGAATAACGGACACCACACAGGTATGGAGTTGATAACTCGGTACCTCTTTATTCTTCCTCCTCTCAATTCGTATTCCCTTTCTTGACTGCTCCATTTCCATTCCCTTCCTTTCCTCCCCATGTGATACTCCCCATGCACAGTGGCTCCATCCTTAAAGAGCCAGTAGACCACATACAACACCACCCTTCACAGATCATTTCTACTAGTCGCTGAGGCCTCTTGACTATCCTCTGTGGTCTCAGCCAATCCATCTCCAAAGGTGTATCTTCCAGACTCCTCTTTCCTTGATTTTCTGGCCTCCTCGGCTCTCGACTCCCTGTAATGCAGTGGTCTTCAAACTTTTTTGGCCAGGGCCCCCCTGAGCAAAATTTGGGCAGGTCAGGACCCCCCAGAAATGCCAAATGGACAGTATATATTGCGCGCCGTCACCTGCTCCCATCAAAGTCGCTGGGCTCCCTCATCCCACTCCTACCCAGTCGCTGGTCTCTCCCCACCCCATCACACACCCAGGGCTCTCCCCACTCTGCTCCCATCACTATCCCATGGTTCCCGCCCATTGTGCTCCCACCATAGTCCCTCGGTTCCCCCATCCCGTTCCCAACACAGTCTGAGGGCCAGTGGCGGCTGGTGAATCTTTTTTAAGTGGAGGGGCATTAAGGGGAGGTTCGGGGGGGTTTCCCCCTGTGAATTTTTTTTTAAATAATAGGTTAAAATGTTGCATTGTAGAGCATACTTTTAACAAAAAATGGGTAAATAGCCAAACAGTTTGCAATTGTTGCTGGGAGTCCAGGGGGCAGGCATTGATATTTTATTTCTATCGCGCTCGTACACAAGTGTTTCAGAGCGTGACAAGGCAAGGGAGGGGAACAGAGGAGAATAAAACAGCGATCTTACTAGGCCCAGTGACATTGAGAACGCGCAAGTGTGAGGGGAAAAGTGCATGGAAGGGGGGAGAAGTGGAAAGTGCGAAGCAGAGGAGAAACAGATAAATAACAATAAATAAATAATAAAGGCAACAAACAGTGGTAGTGCAGCCAGCAATTTGCAAGTGCTACGTTTAAGGCAGCAGACAGGGTAGGTCTGATAAGTGCAGGAAGAAAGATGGTTCTCCTCAAGTTTTAGAGTGGCAGGGCGCTGTTCCAGAGGGAGGCCCCAGCCGAAGACGGAGATCTACCCCCAGCTCGTTTCTTTGATAAACGACTGACCCTGAGGGAGTTGGAGGTAGAGGAGTGAAGAGCTCGAGAGGGGAGGTATTTGCGGAGGAATAGCTGAAGGTATTTTGGACCGAGGCCCCAGAAAGCCTTGTGGACAAGGCAGAGGGTTTTGAATGATAGATGTCCGGTAAAAAGATACCATCCCTGTCCCCTGGGCCCCACTGGTCCTAACACAATGAACATGATTATGTGTATATGCAAGGCGCTGCACATTCATACAGCAATCACTCTATCATTCACATGAGCATCCATCACCATACACTCACTCATAACGCATCCATACACATGTTTAAATAAAAACAATGAACATAAACGTACCTTCTGCATTGGCCTGTGTGTGGGTGCTGCTCCAGCTGCTCTGTCCGTATGTGCGAGGAGGCGCAGGAGCTCCCCCTCGGACATACAGACATGCAGTGCCCCAGCCAGCATTTGCAATGAGCTATGCAATGCTGGCGAAGCAAAACGCCCTAGCACTTGCATGGCTCAGTGAGGATGTGCGGCTGTGGAACTAAACTGAACTGTCAAAGGGAAACAGTGTTTCCCTTTGACAGTTCAGCCAGCCCAGGAGCACTCCATTAGCTGGATAAAGCAGCTGAGGGAGTGCTCACTGTTTCACTGGGCTGGCTCCTTAGCTCCTCCATAATGGGTGAGGGGCCACTATGCAGTTAGTAATGTTGACCATTGTTGCTGAATATATCACAATTTACTTACATTTTAACACAAAGCACCCCTTTGGGTACTATTGAAACAGTGGGCTTCATAACTACTCTGGCGGTAGCTGTGCCGGTAAAACCGGCACGGCTGCCACTGGAGTTGCATCCGGGTCTGGCACCCGCGAATGGGCAATTACTAGGTCATGCCGAGTTAGGCGGACATGATAATTGCCCTTTCGAAGGTGCCGGTAGATCCCCATTCCCATTTGAGCCCCATATGGCTCAAATGGGAAGGGGGAGCTCGGATGCACCGGCACCGTTAATAACGGTGCTGGTGCATCCGACGAGCTGAGGTCAGACCTGGCGGGGGCTGTCAAGCACCCACGAGCACAACTCTTACTATGGCGGAACGGTAGCAACGGTGCCGGTAGCTTACCAGCACCGTTGTTACTGGTCCGCCATAGTAGTAATGAGGCCCAGTCTGTGACTAAAGGAATGAATATCCATTTACAACTGTGGGCCACTTTTTCATTGTTGCCTGAGACAGTTTCATGCTTCAGCCCGTCCATGTGGGCCACCCCTGCCCATTTCTTCCAATCTAAAAAAGAAAAAAAAAAAAAAAAAAAAATCTTTTTTCATGCTGAGCTCTCAGGGCCCCCCTGGGATGCACCCGCGGACCCCTAGGGGGTCGCGACCCACAGTTTGAATACCACTGCTGTAATGGCTGTCTGAGGTCACCTGCATCATCATCTTTGTGTCTGGTCTCTCCTGCGTCTCCTTCAGCCCCTTTTAATAAGTGTTTGGAGTACCAAGTGTTTCTTGTTATCTCCTGACACTCATTCCCGGCCATCACCATCGTTCCTTTGACCGCCACTACTTGTATTGGTGATGCTGCATACTTCGAGTCTGTCTCCTTCTGTATCCGTTGTCTCACCAACACTTCAACTTGGGCATCCCTTTCCCAGACTTCATCATTTATCTCCACTCTGTCTGCCAATAGTGTAACCAACTGTGTCCCTGTCTGGAAGGCCACCATGAGCTCAGCCAGTGTTTTCCCGGTTGAGTCATGCAGTGTGTTTCTGTAATCTCTTAACCTGCACATGGCCTGCTGAATGGGAATCCATTCTATGAGTGCTCTTTGTACTTTCCTCTTGATTGATGACATAAATCTCTCAGCCATCCCGTTGGTTTGTGGCCAAAGAGGCGTGATCTTTTGGTGAACAAACCCCATGTGCCGTGCAAACCTGCTAACATCATTTCTCTTGTCCGTCTTTACAGTGTGTGGGATACCCCATTTACATTTTTTATTTCTTGAGTTTTTATAATGTGCCTATACACAATGGGCCTGATCACGAGTTGGGCGGTAGGCTAGCCCTTAAATGCAGCGGTAACGCTAATGCAGTCACATTTAAGGGCTGGCATGATCATGAGTTGGGCGCTAAATGGGCTGTGTTACCTCCAGCTTTTTCCTGGAGGTGAAAGTCCCAATTAGTGCCTCATTTTCAGAGAAATTACCACTGGCGGTATTCGCGCACAGTAATTGTGCTGAAATTGCCCCATTGGGTCCAATGGGGAATGAAGATTTTCTGTTATAGCCAACTCGTGATCAGGCCAATGTATTTCAAGGTGTAACAAGACAAGGGTGGAGGCAGGGATGACAAAACAAAAACGGTCCTACTAGGCCTTGTGACATTCAGATCGTGCAAGTGCAGTAAGCAGAAGTGCAGGGAAGAGGGGGGAGGGAGTGCCAGAGGGTTAAGCGAGTGCCAGGGGAGACTAGGTGGAGAATACCCAGGGAGAAGAGAGTGCAGGGGCAGAAAGTCCATGTGCTAAGTGCGAGGAACTGGGCTGGAAGGGTTCAGGGGGGGGGCAAGCCCACCCAGGCTAGTGAAGGGGAAGGTAGCCCAGAAGAGCAGTGCATGTTGGGGGGGTCAGAGGAGACCAAGTGCAGGGGTATACTGGTCGGGGAGGGGCTGGTGACCTGTAAGAATCTGAGGGAACCAGGCAGCCAGTCAAGAGGCATAGAGGGGACATTAGGCGGGGAGGGGGAGAGGGAAATAAGAAGAGAAAAGGAGGGTCTTGAGAAGCTTCCGGAACTTAAGGAGATCTGGTTCAAGTCTAAGAGGGGGCAGAGAGGCCATTCTAGAGGGAGGCACCTCTGGAAGAGAGAGATCTACCCCCCCACTGTCTGCTTGGAGAAGTGTCTGATCTGCAGAGAGTTGGAGCTAGAGGATTGAAGGGCTCTAGAAGGAAGGTATTTAGGGAGAGAGAGTTGGATGTAGTGGGGTCCCAGGCCCCAGAAAGCCTTGTAGATGATGCAGAGGGTTTTGAACTTGATCCTCGCAGCAACCGGGAGCAAGTGGAGAAATAGATTTTAGGGCTGGGAGATGTGGTCCCTGGGCTTGAGGCCAAGGATAAGTCTTGCAGTCCTATTCTGGATTAGTTGAAGGGGGCGAAGGGAGGGCTTAAGTAGGTTGAGGAAGAGCTTGTTGCAGTAATCCAGCCTAGAGAGGACCAGAGCTCAGGAGACATTGAGTTTCTGGGGGAACGTGTGGAAAGGGAGAATGCCTCTGATGGGCTGCAGCTGAAAGTGGGCCTGCTTGCCAAGGTCTGTGATGTGAGGAGAGAAGGACAGAGAGGAGTGAAGATGACTCCAAGGTTTCTTGCCTAACAGGAGGGTGGAGGGAGGGGGCCCATGGAGGGTGGCCAGAATGCAGGAGGGAAGGAGGGAGCTGGAATCCTAATGAGAAGGATCTCAGTCTTATTGGTATTAAGGTAGAAATTGTTAGCAGTGCACCATGACTGAATTGCAGACAGAGAGTCAGGAATGAGAGAGGAAGAGCAAGAGGCAGAGGAGAGTTGCGTGTCGCCCACATAACACTGGAAGTTTGGAGAGAAGGAAGAGATCAAATGCACTAAGGGGGCAAGGTAGATGTTGAAAAGCCAAGGCGAGAGAATCAGGGGTGGACTGTCCTATAGGGAACTCTGGAGATTTCCCGGTGGGCCTCTGCACCCTGGGCCTCTTTTCTGTGGTATTTCCAAATTTTCTCATAGGAAAAGCATTGGGTTTGCTGAAAATGTGTCATATGGGGCCACTTTGAACTTTATTTCCAGGGCCTCTTTTGGACCGCAGTAATTATTTCCAGGGCCCCTTTTAGTTCCCAGTCCAGCCCTGGAGAGAATAGAGTCCTGAGGGACACCACAGGCGGAGAGTGCGATGGAGGAGAGAAAAGGACCCAGTTCAACCTGGGAAGGTTGTTCAGAGAGGAAGGTCAGCCAGTCGAGAGCCATGTCCATGATGCCAAGGTTATCACAGAGCCGATTTACACGAGTGGCATGATTGAGCATGTCAAAGGCAGAGGAGAGGTCAAGAAGGATTAGAACAAAAGGAGAGTTGGAATCAAGATTAGAGAGTAGGTTTTCACAGGTGTTGAGGAGTGCAGCTTCCATGCCTCTGGCAGCTCTGAAGCCAAACTGGTGGTCGGGGAGACAACCAACAGATTGAGTGTAGTGGAAAAGCTGGGAGATTGCAAGCTTCTGCAAGAGTTTGCCCAGGAAGGGGTTTATGGAAATAGAGTGGTAGTTACTCAGACAGGAAGGGTCGGCAGAAGGCTTGTTGATGAGAGGGTGCACAAGGTAGTGCTTGAGGAGTGACAGGAAGGATCCAGTGACAAAGGAGTGTTTGCAGAAATCAGCTAAGCCTGGAGAAAGGGAGACAATGTGGTCATTGATAGTTATTGAGGAGCAGGGGAACACCTGTTTGGATGAGAACTTTATAGAGCAGATATGTCTAGAAACTTCATCAGGTGATATAGGAGAGAAAGAATAGAGTAGGTGGGAAGTGGTGAGGGGGACGAAGGGAGGCCTGGGAGCAGGTGAGGGATAAGGGTGAGGTCTAGAGGAGAGAGGACAGGATTCACTAAACACCTCCTCAATGATTCCTGCTACATGAGTGAACACTGTCAGGCATGTCTGCTTCATCACAGGGATTCTCAAGATCTCATGAATCATCATTAGTAGATATTCACCTGTCTCCATAGACCCCTACAAATTCATGGCAATCCTGTGCCATGGATTTCAGGTATTTTAGTTTCTTGCAGGGGTATGGGAGAATCCAGCATGGATGTGCATTGGCACAGTAGACAGTGTTGTATCATCTCCTCAACCATTGCATCCATGAATGGGAACCAAACATTCTATCAGATCTGCTTCTTCATATTCTCAACTTTTATATGCCCCTCATGAGCTGCGTGCACTATTCTCCTTTGTAATTACACTGGAACAATTGGTATCGTCTTAACAGTCTCCATTGGTCTGACACTGTTAGCTACATGTGGATTATGGCCATTTGCGCTTTCTTCATTGTGTTTGCCCTTGGATGCTGTTT
Organism: Ambystoma mexicanum; assembly: GCF_040938575.1. Classification (NCBI taxonomy): domain Eukaryota; kingdom Metazoa; phylum Chordata; class Amphibia; order Caudata; family Ambystomatidae; genus Ambystoma; species Ambystoma mexicanum. The sequence goes on from NC_090927.1 coordinate 842,602,274, forward strand.
GAAATGTCTCAGATAATCTCTCCATTTGTTGTTGTTGGTCAGTTAAAGAGGCATAAAAATCAATGGGTCTTCTCCAAAGGCCTGTGTGAACACATCCAATGGGAGCGCTGGTGGAAGGGCATTAGCTGTGACATAATGAATGTATTCTTCGTCCCCTTCTCTTGATCCCCGAGAACTGTACCCTCAATATCGTGAGATGTAGTCAGTCGGGTTTTCATCTCGCCCGGGCTGGTGCATGATATTCCTGCAGACGGATGCCCCATCTTTCAATGTGCAACAGCATCTTTGTTTGTGGATTCCCAAATAGCGACAGTAATGCCTCGTGGTCCATCACTAATGTGAACTTCTTGCCAATGACGAAATGCTGGAAGTGTTCACACTCCCACACAGATGCTAAACTCTCTTTTTCTGCTTGAGAGTATGCACCCTCCGTGGGTGACAACGCGTTGCTGGAATATGTGCCGTGTCATGGAGGCTGCAGTGCTACTTTGAGCAGCCCCTAGACCCACCAGACTGGCCTCTACTATGATTTTGGTGTGCCATGATGAGTTGAAGTAGGCTAGCTGTTTGGCGGTGGCCAAGGTGCACTTTATGTGATCAAATACCTGTTGGCACACCCCTGACCACTGAAAGATCAATGGATAGTTAGGTATATATCTGTCACAATACCCTGCCTTGCCAAGGAATTATCTCACTTCACAGATTTGGATGGGCGCCACCAGCTCATTTATGGTGCAGACTTTCTCAGGCCCAAGCCGCATACCCACATCCGAAACGATATGGCAGAAGCAAAGAGGAAGGTCTTGAGGTGCTTCAGGAACCGGAGGTGGTTTTCCTCAAGTTTCGGAGTGGCATGGAGGCTATTCATGAGGGAAGCTCCAGCCGAAGACAGAGATCTCCCCCCATCTGGTTTCTTCGAAAAACAACTGACCCTGAGGGCGTTAGAGGTATAGGATCGATGAGCTCGAGAGGGGAGGTATTTGCTCAGTCATAGCTGAAGGTATTTTGGACCCAGGCCCCAGAAAGCCTTAATGCAGAGGGTTTTGAATTTAATCCTTGCATCCACTGGGAGTCAATGGAGAGATTTCAGAGCTGGAGAGATACAATCCCAGTGCTTGAGGCCAAGGACAAGTCTTACAGTCGTGTTCTGGATTAGATTAGTTGCAGAGGGTGGAGAGTAGAGGCAGGTAGATTTAGAAAGAGGCTGTTACAATAGTCCAACCTAGAGAGAACCAGAGCTTGAGAGACAGTGAGCTTCTGAGGGAAGGAGGAAGTTTGACTTTTTTGAGACATAAGAGATGTAGACAGAGAAGGAAAGTGAGGAGTCAAAGATGACCCTGCGGTTCTTAGCCTTGCAGGTGGGGGTAGGAGGAGGTCCAAGGGAGGCCGGCCAGAGAATGAGGTGTGCCGATGAGGAGGATCTCTGTCTTGCTGGCATTCAGACAAAGATCGTTGGTGGTACACCAATCTTGAATGGCAGTTAGACAATCAGAGATGAGACAAGGACAGGAGGTGGCTGAAGGCAACCTGAAAATGAGTTGAGTGTCATCAGCATAGAACTGGAAATTTGAGCAGAAAATGGCAATGCAGTGGGCAAGAGTTGCCAGGTATTGGTTAAAAAGCCAGGGCGAGAGGTTAGACCCCTGGGGAACACCACAGGTGGAGAGGGAGATAGATGATAGGAAGGACCCAAGTTGGACCTGGGAGGGTCGATCAGAGAGGAAAGAGGTCAGCCAGGCCAGAGCCTGATTGATGATACCCAGGTTATCACAGAGACAGTTGAGCAGGATAGTATGGTTGACCGTGTCAAAGGCAGAAGAGAGATCGAATAGGATGAGGACAGAGGGGATGTTAGAGTCAAGGTCGGAGAGCAGGTCTTCACAGATGTTCAGGAGAGCAGTTTCCGTGCATCTGGCAGCTCTGAAGTCAGATTGGTGGTCGTGGAGACAGCCAACAGAATTGGAATGAAGGTTAAGCTAAGAGATGGCCAGCTTTTCCAGGAGTTTGCCCAGAAAAGGAGTAATGGAAATTGGGTGATAGTTTGCCGGACAAGAAGGATCAGCTGTGGGTTTCTTGAGAAGAGGATGCACAGGGGAGTGCTTCAGAGGGGAGGGGAAGGATTCTGAGGCAAATTAGTGGTTGCAGAAATTGGCAAGGGCCGGAGCGAGGGTATCGATGTGGTCCTTGGTGGTTTTAGAGGAACAGAGATGAACCTGTTTAGATGAGGCTTTCATAGATTGGAATTGCCTGGCGAGCTTATTAGGGGAGAAAAGAGGAAAGTATGAGAAAGAGGGTGGGGGAGTGGCTGAAGGAGGGTCATCATGCACAGACAGAGAGGGGAGGGGAGGGGCAGGGGAGGAGAGGGTGGAGAGGATGTCCTGGGTTTTTTAGATAAAGTGAGAAGCAAGGACATTGCAAAAAGCCTGGTAGGCAAGGGCAGGGGTAGAGACTGCAGCAGGGTTGGCCATCTCCTTGCAGATTTTAAAGAGTTTGGCCGAGTTGTTAGATGCCGCAGAGACACAGGCTTGAATGTGGCTCTCTTCTTGGTGAGGAAAGAGAGTCGGTATTGCCTTCGGAGAAGGCGACAGATCCGTTTGTCAGAGGATGAACAAGAAGCCATCCATTTCCTCTCAGCCTCCCTACACTTACATTTAAGTGTAGCTACGTTGGAGTCATACCAGGACTTGCACTTGGCTTTGGACTTCAAACAGATCCTCGTGACAGGGGCAAGAGCATCAAGAGTGTCAGATATAGAAGAGTAGAGCAGAGACAGGGCGGTGTCAGGATGTGAGTCAGCCAGAGGTGGAGGTGGGGAGAGAAGGTGGCAGCGAAACCTCAGATGACACACGCTTCATGGGTCAGATATCCGAGAGGTAGGTGGCAAGGGCCGGAGCGAGGGTATCGATGTGGTCCTTGGTGGTTTTAGAGGAACAGAGATGAACCTGTTAAGAGGAGGCTTTCATAGATCGGAATTGCCTGGCGACCTTATTAGGGGAGAAAAGAGGAAAGTATGAGAAAGAGGGTGGGGGAGTGGCTGAAGGAGGGTCATCATGCACAGACAGAGAGGGGAGGGGAGGGGCAGGGAAGGAGAGGGTGGAGAGCATGTCCTGGGTTTTTTAGATAAAGTGAGAGGCAAGGGCATTGCAAAAAGCCTGGTAGGCAAGGGCAGGGGTAGAGACTGCAGCAGGGTTGGCCAGCTCCTTGCAGATTTTAAAGAGTTTGGCCGAGTTGTTAGATGCCGCAGAGACAAAGGCTTGAATGTGGCTCTCTTCTTGGTGAGGAAAGAGAGTCGGTATTGCCTTCGGAGTAGGCGACAGATCCGTTTGTCAGAGGATGAACAAGAAGCCATCCATTTCCTCTCAGCCTCCCTACACTTACATTTAAGTGTATCTACGTTGGAGTCATACCAGGACTTACACTTGGCTTTGGACTTTAAACAGATCCTCATGACAGGGGCAAGAGCATCAAGAGTGTCAGATATAGAAGAGTAGAGCAGAGACAGGGCGGTGTCAGGATGTGAGTCAGCCAGAGGTGGGAGGTGGGGAGAGAAGGTGGCAGCGAAACCTCAGATGACACACGCTTCATGGGTCAGATGTCCGAGAAGGTAGGTGGCAATGTTGGGGTACGCTTGTCCTGGGGGGAAGAGAGGGAAAGATGAGAGGAGAGGAGGGAATGATCGCTCCAGGAGAGATGAGTGGTCAGAGGGATGGAGAGGGGGGGTCAGAGGAGATCAAGACATCAAGTGCGTGCCCTGCAGAGTGAGTCGGGCCAGAGGGCAGGATGGACAGGGAGAAGGAGTCACAGAGGTCACGGAGGAGTAAAGAGGAGGAACAAGGAGAGTCTAGATGGATATTGAGGTCACTGAGGAGGAGAACTTGAGTGGTAGAGGCCAAGAGGGAGGAGGACAGGTCTGCTCACTCAGAGAGAAATGAGTTGATATGACCAGGAGGCTGGTAGATAGTAGTCAGGGTAAGAGAGTGGCAAGGAGAGAGAGAGAGCCTACAAACAAGGGGTCTTAGTACGAGTTTGGAGGTAGCCATGCCGTTTTCACCGGCATGGCTACCCCCAAACTTGGGTCCGGGTCCCAAAAAATGGGAATTACCGGGCCATTCCAACCTTTGCTGGCCCGGTAATTCCCATTTGCGGGACCCGGACCCGGTACATGCCCATTGCCATTTGAGCCCCCACAGGGTTCAATGGGAATGGGGAGGATGGTAACAACTGTCCCGTTAATAACGGGGCCATTGCTACCATCCGATACTGCTCACTGGTGCCGCTCTGCACGTCTGGTCTGACCAGTCATGCAGAGCGGCCCCCGCGATCAGAACTTGTAATGTTACGGCGAGGTAACAACAGCGCCGGTAGCACTACCGGCGCCGTTGTTGCCTTACCGCAACACTTATAATGAGGCCAAAGGTATTCAAAAGAGGAGTAGGTCTGAGTGGGAATGATAGAGGCAGGAATCCTCTCAGGAAAGATCAGAGATACGCCCCCACCGGACCAGGAGAACGTGGGTGTGGAGAGGATCTTGGAGCCATTAGGGAGTAGAGTGTCATAGCTCGTGACAGAGCTGGCCGAGAACCATGTATCACTAAAACCAAGTACACCGAAAGGTGGCTACTTGTCAGAAATGTACCTCACTATGGGAATTTCATATAGCTAGTGGTATATGTACGTTTTTTTCTGCTGTATCTCTCCACACATACCATAGCCCCCTTAAAAAAATTGAGGAAACCCTTGTGCTCACAACACTTGCTTATCCCATCTCACTAAAACCAAGGACATCAAGGTCTAGTTCTTCAAGGAGGTGGCAGATGTCAGACGAGTGCTTGACAGCAGTCGAGTGTTGAGAGTGGCAAGATGAAGAAGGTTGCCAGCCTTAAAGACATTCCGGGGAGGGGTACAGATCAGAAGTATGCCCTGCGGAGGGGAAGGAGCCCTAGGACGGGCAGGGGAGGAGGAAGAGAGAGGGGGAAAGGTAGCCAAGGGGGAGAGGAGTGGACAGCAGGAGATGAGAGGACATTGATGAGGCGAGGGAAACACCTATCAAAGACGAGTAGATTGGCCTGAGGGCCTTGGTCCATCACAGTGCCATTAAGGTAGACATTTATAATGACTTTAAAGGAGTCGAAGGAAGCCATGAGAACTTCCCAGCAAGTGTCATCATTAATGGGAGAGGAGGAGATAGGACAGAGCACAGAGATCACATGAAGAGTCCCGAGATCTGGCGAAGGAACGACAAAGAGGATGTTCGTGAGGGTCTGTCTGGAGGAAGCGTTGGAGTAGGTGTCGGCGATAGGCAGACCAGGGTTGGAGGACAAGATATCCTTTTTGAATTTCTTCCAGCCAGACTTAGTGAGCAGGGAAGGATAGTCAATGGAGAAGCAGTTAGAAAAGATAAGAGAAACAGAAAGTGCCATTAGAGTGGATGCGAGAAACGGAAGAAGAAGCAGGGGGGGCTAAGACAGGTGGGTGTGGAACAAAAGAGAGTAGTGAGGTCACTGGGCCGGAAGGTTACAGAGAAGCAACAATTTACAAGCAAAGTACAGAGAAATTAGCATTGGCCAGCTGAATTTAACTTGACAACAAAAAGCAAAAACAGCAAAATTTGACTTTCCAACAAAAAGCAAAAACAGCAAAATGTAACTTTCCACCAAAAAGCAAAAACAGCAAAATGTGACTTTCTAACAAAAAGCAAAAACAGCAAAATGTGACTTTCCAATTAGGTATTCAGATGTTAGCAAAGGGTTTTAAGAAGCACTGCGAATTAGAATGACACAATGGGAGAAATAGGCAGAAAGAAACAGTGATAGTCAAAGGTGGTAGGCGTGAGTGCAGAGGGAGGGAACTAACCCATAGTTCAGGAGGTTACAGTGTCAAGTCAATTCGGATTTCTTAGAGGAGTGAGGTGGCAGCATCATTGTACTTAAGGTGCTAGCGTGCAGGGAGGACCCCAACGACCCTAAATAGCGTCATGGTAGCGGACAGGGGCCTTAAGAGTGGGCCTTTGGTGAGGGGGCCGGCTAAAGCCTGCGAGTCCCCAATTGGCTAGAAAAGGCAGCCAACAGCCAATGAAAATGCGGGAGAAGAGAAGGGCAACTATCACTGCCTTAAGCAAATCAAAGAACAGGTAGGAGTAATTGCCTGATGGCCTACTGAAATATGTCTGCTGCAAAGGAAATACCAAAGTTAAAGCACTTGTAACTGAACAGGCCATCATTATTATGGTCCTTGATGTGGGGTGTAGCTCCAGCTGATAATACCCATGGTTTAAGTTAAGTTTGGAGAACATTAGGACCCTATTTGGTAGGACAATCATGTCTTCTATATTTGTTCTTGGGCATCTTTCACATAGGATTGCATTGTTGGCAACCCTCCTATCAATGCATAGACGAATATGCCCACCCTCTTTGGGTAGCACCACCAGGGGAGGTATCCCGGGTGAAAGACCCTAAGCACTCTCGATGATATCATTCTCCAGTGGCTGGCAAAGCTCCTGTGACACAGCCTGTTGGAGGTGGAACCCTACTCTCATAAAGTGTTGAGAGACTGGGCGCATGGATTTGTCAATGAGTAGCTTTTCGACGGTTCTCACAGATCAATTTCTTTGAAATGGGAGCAATTATCATCCTGCATATCACTTGAGCATCTTCTGCTATCCTTTCGATTTATCTTACCACATCAGATCCCTGATAGTGGACACTTGTAAGCCCCAGTTCTTTTGCTGTCTTGTAGATGAGTAAGCAAAGTCCTATCATGGGGTTTCTCAGAACATAGATTTTGGTGGTTGTTGATCGCCCTCTGTGTACTAATGGGCATTGAAACTGCCTATGGACGTCAGCAGTGTACTGGCACCTGACTGGAAATTTCTTGCACAGGATCTGGATAATATGCTCCTACCTGCCGTCTGGAGAAACTCTTGTTCACCCATGATGTTAACTGTGACTCCCATGTCAATGAGAAAGCAGTGGCCCATGCCAAGTGTAACTCTCTGAGGTTCCTCAGCTTCTACATCTTCATGCATCAAGTTGACATACTTGTCAGTGCATTCTGGGTGTAAGTCATGTGGCACATCTGCGTAGTCCAGATACGAGACATGTGGTTCATCATATTGGTCAGTGAACCCCGGGTATTGGACACATGGGCCATCACATTGGTAATTTCCGTAGTTTGAGACCTCTTCCATTGCCTGTAAAATTCTGCACCGGCCTTGCAGTGGGGCTGCGAGTCCCCCATTGGGAGTTTTGCAGAATCTTAGTTTGGGCTCTCCAAATGGCCATGTGAGGTGCTCTCATGGCAGGGAATGGCCTTTCTTCCCTGACAACAGTCTGGAAATAATCATCTCTGCCACAGTTTGGGACACTGTTGGTTGCTTGCTGGGCAGACCCTGTGTGCAGAAATGCGAAACCACCCCGTAACACATCCTCATTGATCTGGTAGTTTGTCGGGCCTGCTGATTGTATGGCCGACTGAGCACTCTCAGTGCCGGTTGGAGTTATCATTGGATGCTTATTGGGACTTCTGGAAGATGGGAATGTTGCCACTGTACCTTCCTTATCCATCTTCTTCGGGGACTCCATGGAGGTGACCGGTACATCTACTCTTGCATACACTCTTGTTAGCTCGATAATGTCATCCAGAGGCAGAGACCTCTTTAGGAGTTGTTTCCAGAATGTGGACGAGGTGCATCCCTCTATTATCCTGAGGCAGATGGTGTCTTCATCTGAACAATTTGCAAATTGGCAGTGCACCATTTTTTCCTTAGGCTTGTGACAAATTTGTCGATGGTTTCATGTGGCCGGTGGGAGCACTGATTAAACATGTATCTCTCATAGTCTCTATTCAGTTATATTATTAGTTTTTCCTGGGTGCCTCAATGAGTGTCTCATAGGATGTCCTTTTCTCCACCAGAATTGTTATTATGATTGCTATAACCTCCTTTCCCGCTAGGTTTGTAAAGATGTCAGCAATGGCTTGTGTCTTGTCATCACCAACAGCCCGGATAAAAACATTGAAGTCTTCCAGCCACTCCACCCACCAAGTCCCTTTATCATGCTGTGGCTGTAAATGGAAAGGCTGGGGCTTCTTGAGGAACGCAGCAGTAGCAGCTGAGGTTGGAGGAGCATGGGGACTGTGATCAATATCATCCATCGTGATTTGGTAGGATGCAGCAGCAAATAAGTAGTATCAGGTGGGCGTAATATAAGGGACCAGGTCAGTATTGGTATGAATGGTAGGATTGCCCAGGAAAGCTGGCCATGGTGGCAGGACATGCTAGGAAGAATCTGGTGTCAGTACTGCCAGGAGAGATGTGGTGGCAAAACTTGTCAGGATGGGTTGACCTTGTATTGTGGACAGGATGTATTGGCCGCAGGTGCTCTCTCTATTTGTTGGATTTGCACCAGCAGGATGTGATGGTTGCACTTGTCAGCAGTAATGTAGTGGTAGGAGTTAACAGAAAGTCTGTGGATGTGGCAAACGTAATGATGGCAGGATTTGCCAGGGGGAATGTATTGACTGACCTAGGACTGAGATATGGTACTGTATTGTCTGGCAGGAATTGCCTATACACCAGTAAAGTAATAAGCTGTTCTGTTATTTCTTTTTATTTCTTCATATCTGGGTGGCCCACTCATGGGCTGCTCCTTTCAATGGAGCTGCACATTCTCCGGATCATCCTATGATCGGGCCGAGGTTGTGCACGCATGCTCTGTTGTAGAGCACTGGGTGCTCTGCTAATGTATCTGTCAGCTGCAGGCATGCTTTGCTACAGTACTGGTGAGCGCTCTCGAGTGACGCACACAGTATCTTGGAACTCCTGTGGATGCAGGGCTCAGGCAGGTCAGCTACGGAGCACGTCAGCACAGCACATAGTGATGTAGCTCATCGCCAGTTGTTGGCATAACTGGAGAATAATGTACACCACACAGGTATAGATGGATAAATTGGTATCTCTTTATTCTGCCTTCTCTCACACCTTATTCCCTTCCCTAACTCCTCCCTTTCCATTCCCTTCCTTTGCTCCCCATGTGATCCTCCCCACATACACTAGCTCCGTCCTTAAAGGGCCAGTATACCACATATAACAGGCAGGAGGGTGGAAGTTCTACCCTTTTTACTGCCACCAAAATAAAACAAAGGCCTTTAAAATGTCATTAGGTCATGTTTTTAGTTTAAACAGAATCTTGCTATTATAGGGCAGCCGTCGCCACCCTACAGTTAAGGTGAGTCGGGGACACATAGGAACCCCTCAAAATACTATTGTTAATAACATTTGATTCAAGGAATGTTTTGGACAAAATTTCGAAAGTGATTAAAGACCCGCGGGTCCCCTCAGACTGCAAAGTCTTGTAAAGATTAGTTGAAAAATCAAAAGGTTATTAAGCATTAAAAAAAAAGCGTGTCCTATTTCCCATTCATTTTCCCATAACCAAACAAGGTAAATTTTTGCAAAACCACACAGCCCAAACCGCTAGACGGATTTAGACCAGCTCTGAAACAACTTGGGCACCAAGCATTGACTACAGATCCACACATGGTTTAGGATTATTTCGTGCAGTAGTTTTCTAAATATTTGACGGAGAAGGGGGTGCCCCATCCAAAAATAGATAGTTATATTTAGGGGATTTACCCGAAACCTGGTGTTTTTAGAAATGAAACAACCGCCATATTGTTTTTCTCTCGATGCGAGTGATATTGGCTGGTACAGCTGAGCATATGGGAAAATTAAATGCAGGAAAAAATATATTTTCAGGTAAAAAAACATGGACATGCCATCAGGCTAGAGATGGGGGCAGGCCACAGGGCACCAATTGAAATGTTAGCTTTCCGTAGCCTTGGCCAATAGCTGCGAATAGCCAGCATCTGAAATTAGTTTAACAAAATTAATATTAAAAGGATCAATCGTATTCTATTTTTTTATGCCCCATACAATGTATTTTAGGTGAAATACTGAATTATGGAATTATGTTGTGTGGTTGTGGAATGTTTATTTACCTAGTTTACTGTTATGTATTATTCTCTGCTTGCTTTATTTCAGCTACTTTATATAAGTACATGAGTAGTGTTGTACTGTATTGATATTTTAAGTTGCACTATAGTATATAGTCTGAAGTGAGGCCCCCTTTTATCATATTTTTGTAACCAGGGTTATGATAAAAGACAATTAAATGTAACGGTGGGTATAATGAAAAATGTTTTCTTTATTTTATTGTATTTGTGTATTTCTATGTGATAAGTAGTCCTTAAAAGAACTGTTTTGGGGTACACTGAGTGTAGTATTTTATCACATCGAAACTGATGTTTTGATGGGACGCTGCATTTTCTTCATCAGTTAGGTGTTCTCTGTCAGGTCTATAGAAATTAGTCACGTAGTACTGTATGTTGTTGTTCGAAATCCATAATTGGTTGTGGTCTGTCATGAATGCTGAAACTGCTTTATTAACATTTCTCTCGGATTTTTCAATTTTAACATTAAATTTGGTGGCCCCTTTCCATTTTTGCATCTGAGGCAGATTGGAAAATATGAAGCTGGTGTGAGGAAATAGCTCCATTTGTTTTGCCATGTCTTGTTTGATGATTAAATTAAGGGACACACCTCATGCATTCACCAAATCATTGCCTCCACAATGAATTAGTATGATTTCTGGGTGCCCTGTACTTTTCAGACTGAACAGTTTTGGGAAAACTTGGAACCGACACATTCCCCGCAATCCAATTAATTTAATTGTAAAATCTCTGGAACCTAGGTCCATGTAAATATTTGGTATCTTACAAAAGGCCAGTAACCAAAACAGTCAAGTGTCTCTGAGCAGCCACGCAGTTTTCAAACCAGCCATGATATCTGCAGTCTTTCTCTGTTTCCAGAAAAATGATTTCTACTTTGAATTTCTAGTAGTTTGTATGAGCAGGGTGTGTATGTGTGTTTTCAAGAATATCTACTTCTCATGTGTGTAGGTGGCCAAACAAAGGATGCACACCGATTTTATAAGAAGTATGGAAATGACATTTGTTAGGGTATTAGTGTAGATTTTGCTAAATGTTAATATGTTTACACACAAACGTTTTTATTGTTTACCTATAATGTGAAATATAGGTATGACTATACTTTAAAAATATGAATACTCAAACTAATGTTAAACAGTTGGCATGTCTTCATTTATTTATTTGTAGAACTGAAGACATAGTTAGTTTGTATGTCTTGGTTTCCTGGTCAAGGTTGCATAAATTGATCTGTGAATTTGTCATCATGTAATATTAAATAATGTTTGTAGAGTATTTTACTCTAGAGTATTTTACCCGCCAGGACATAATACCCCAGTAAGTCCACATTGCCGGGCGGCGGAAAATAAATTACTCCGGCAGCAGCCGTTCCATTTTTACCGGCATAGCTGCCGCCAGACTCATAATGAGGCCCAATGCCTCTAAAAATGAAAAGGTTTAAAAAACAAAATTTTAAAGGAAAGTAAAAAACAAAAAATAGACAAATTGAACAAATCACAAGACAAAGGAAAATAGGATCAGGGGAAAACTGGGTAAAAAGGATGAAGAATGTAATGGGTAAAGTGCCAAAAGTGTTTGCAATTACTCAGAAACCCTTTCGCTAGCAAGTACAGAAAGCAATGATAAATGTAAACTTACTTTTTTGTGGGTGCAGTGATTATTCGTGGCTACAGACTGCCTCCTCTGCTGATTGCACGGCATTGTGCATGTGGATGTCGTGATATGGCATGGGCATAGCCACGCCAATGAATCTGAGCGTGCGATTGGATGGTCTTTGCGCTCGGCCAACAAAGATGCGTAGGCACAAAGCCACAGCGCGTAATATGATTGGCTGTAGGGTGACTGATGAGGATGTGTAGCCGTGTCAATGTAATTCACCATGCTATTGGTTGATTTTGCAGGCATGGCATGGGTGTAGTCGCGTCAATACATTTCTGTGTGCCATTGGCTCGTTTGTTGACACAAGTACGTAACATACGATTTTGCACGCGTGGATGTTGCGGGATGGCATGGGCATAGCCGCATCAATGCATCAATGCATCTTGGTGTGCCATTGGCTCGTATGTTGATGCGGTTAAGCAACATAGGAGCTGGAAATGCAATTGGCTGGTAGAAAGAGGCGCGAAGCCAAGTAACCATGTCGAAAGAACTTTGGGCCTTCAATTGACACAGCATGCAGCCATTTCACAGATAAACCACCTCTCTAGACGTGGCTATACAACAATTATTTTTTAAAAAAACATATGTACATATGTATGTGGGAAGCTCTACATTTCTATTCGTAAACAGTACATATAATTACACACACTTTTAAAAGTTAAATTATTCTAGAAAGAAACATTTTTAAGAATAGGGTTATTTGGGGAATATGGGTGCACAATTGCTTTTTATTTTAGTTTCTACACATGATACATCATTTTCATTAGAATTGTCTGTATTATTAATGTCAATTATTTATAGAATAACAAAACCCTTGGAATTCAAGGAAAAAAGTTTAGTTGCAGGGACGTTAAGGTGAGAACCAAACGCAACAAAACCCATGAAACTCAGCTAAAGCCACCTTAACCTCGTCCCCCTGCTGCGCAGCCTAGGGCCACAATGATGACATCACAGATCACATCACTGATGACTTCACTAAATGCATTACAACAGTAACTGGCATTAAGCATGGCCTTCAGCCATGGTCAGTGTGCATGGCCAAATATATTTCAACACATGAATGGGTACTAATCATGGCCTTCAGTTATGGACAGTGGCCACAGACGTCACCCATGTGCACTAAATATTTTAAAACACTAACACGCTACCAACCATAGATTTTGGTCTTTACAGTGGATACAGCTTTCAACTGTGTCGACTGTTTATTATATACACTGGTCAGGCACTAGACATGGACTTTAGCACAATACTGGTCAGTGGTCACAATTTTGGCTGTGCCCACTATATATTCTAACATAAATAGGACACTAGCCATTGCCTTTGACTTTGAGCAGTTTGTACATCTTTTGACCATGTCCACTGTATATTATCAAATATTAAAATACAATAAGCGATTGCCTTAGGCCATGCCCACTGTGTATTATACAACATTAACCAGCCACTAGCTATGGTCTTCTGCAGTGCCCACTGTATATAATATACACTAACCACCCATTTGCCATGGTTTTCAACACAATACTAGCCAGTGGCCAAAGCCTTTGACTGTGCTGACTGTATATTCTAACATATTAATGGGCACTAGCTATGGCCTTTAGCCATGGCCACTGAATACAGCTTTCAACCTTGCCCACTGTGTATTGGAAAACAGTGATGGGATACTAGGCATGGCTTTTGACCATACACATTGGTGTTTTTGAACATTAACCGGCCACTAGCTATGTCCTTTGGTGCTGGCCAGTGACCCCAGTCTTTGTCATGGCCAAGTCACAGCCTAAATTGTTATTAAGGTAGTCAAAGTTATCATAAGCTAATTTATAAATGATGTTATGTCTAATACCATAACTGATGTTATTAGTGTTGCCACAAATGATGGAATTTGTAATGTCATCAGTGCTGTCATCAGTGATGTGATCTGTGATGTCATCATTGTGGTAATAGGCTGCGCAACAGGGGCGCAAATTTATGGTGACTTTAGCTGAATTTCAGGGGTTTTGTTGCGTTAAGTTCTCACATTAACTTCCCTGCAGCTGAAGTTTTTTCCTTGAATATATATATATAATCAAATATATGTATCTTCTTTTGAAAGCAGTGTGTCGGAACAAGGCTCCCATGAATGGGTTAAGGTTGTAGAGGCAGTGCATGGACATTTGCATGAACGCAGGTATTAACAGTGTTGTGGACCGAAGGTCCTGCTGTGGTCTGTTATTCCTCAATTTCTCAGAGCACTGTGGAGCTCATTAAGGCACAAGCAGCACGTGTCCTAATGAAACAAATGATACAACTGCAGTGCTCAAAGGCCTACAAAATAAGGGCCTAAATAGGTCTGTATCACATAAATGGTGCGGACGAAAACCAAGTATATGTTGCCAAGCAATATATGCCAGAGCACATCTATTCAAACTGAGAAGATCAGCCTGAACAGTACAGATCTCGTGTAATCGTGTTTCCTCCCATTTGTAACTTATATGAAAATAATGATATTGATTGGAGCAGATTTAACTCCCTGAATCCTATTACTCTGAGAATGGCCGCGCTGGGAGATTTCATCAAGTTCTTTTTGGTTCCATTTTCTTCCTCTTTCCTAATCCCCAGGGGAGGCAGCAGCCGGGCTTTCAGTGCAAATTGCCCTAAATGGAGCTCCGAGCAAGACTGCCTCCAGTTGCTCATCTTTAAAACTTTCTGCATTCCCCTTTCCTTCTTCTTTAACAACCCCTTTCCCTTTTCCAATTAAAATGGAGAAGTTTGCGCCAGTACCTGCTCCCAATTAAATGAATTTTGCATTGCCAGCCACGCTCTCCAGATCCCGCCTACCCTCCCTTCCTTAGCCCTATTCCTCGGGGGCGACGCGTCCCGGCTGTCTGCCATGGGCTTATGGCAAGAATTCAAAATATTTGCACACGTTAGCCCCTCGTAACAATTCTAGAATAAGTAGAGTCCTTTTTGGACCTAGCAATACAAATCCAAGATGTCACTCAAAGGCAGAGCACGAGAGGAGGGGGGAAGAGAAATTATTTATTAAAAAGGTTAAACACGCTCTCAGAAAGACGTTAAACTGGCGGAGGTCAAATGCCTTGACTAGTTCATCCCGCTTTTCTTCTGCAGTTACTTTGCCATTATTCGAGGCAATAGTCGTAAGGCTCGTCCTCCTATCTGACGGAAGCGCGGTTTCTTTGTCATCATAATCGCTTTTGCACCCCAGGCGTCCTCTACTGAATAATACGCAGCTGTTTTTCAAGATCACCATCTCATTCGCCAACACAGGGGGAAGAGCGCCATCTCTCCCAGCCGCAGCCTGTCCCCTCTGACAGCCAGCACACCTAACATCTTGTCAAGCTGTCAAAAAGAAGAAGCCATTTTGTTATGCGCAAGTGGGCATCTCGCCTTTATATTCCGACTGTACTTTAACAAAAGCACGTCAAGCAGCCTGCCCTGTGCCCTGGATCTTTGCAGAGCTCTTTAGGTGCAGGTATCCCTTTCTTAGTACCATAACAGAGTACTTACATGCTGCCTCGTAGTTAGCCTCATGAAAATAAAGCAGTCACGTGACACACGTGAGTACTAAGCCGACAAAAATACAGTAGGCACATAAAACAAAACAGCAATCTGACCCTACTTTGGGTGAATGCTACATTCAAAATATGTTTGATTAGTAAGAACCTGATGGCCATAGGTTTATAAAAAAAACATTCAAGGGTCTGCAGGCCACCAGTACGGTATGGATTTAGGGCAGAAGGACTCAAAGAAAATCAGCAGAAATGAAAATGCGTGCAATGCTATCCATCACATGCATTCCCCTTACAATCCAGAGAAACCATTATGTTTTGCAGTACCTTTATCACCCGCGAGAAGAGGGGCGGGCGGGCACAATTTTTAGAGGAAGTGTGGTGAAAGAAGCTTTTCACGTGCTATAATTGCTGTGTCACTTCTAAGCACATGCACCAGCCTGTGTTGTGAGGGGTAATAAACAGGTATGTGATGCTACCATCTGGTCTGGACTGCTTCGTAAAACAGCCACCAACATTTATTAGTGTTATGCACACATACGCTACACAAAATCCCTCACCTTCTAACAAATGTGAACCAACAGTGTCCTTGATGAAACATTTGACTCTTACCAGTCTGCAAAATCTCTGGATCTACACAGGAAAGTCATAATGCACTGTGCCACGCGCAACATACGTTTGGAACGGCCATTGGAATTACTTAGGGCATCCCTTTGAACTGTGCCCTACTTAACGTAGAACAGTCTGTCCTGGGCCGATTCATGGAAATGTGCGCAGGAGGTCCGTGAGCGTGCACGCAGATTAAAAAATGCACGCCCCATGTATTCATGTAATTGCTTGCGCAAAGTAACCGTATTTGCAAGTCGCGGCCGGAACGCCCTCGACATGCTCACACGCAAAGCATAAACAGCCACATCAGCCACCTTTGCGTGCTGCCCCAGGCGCAAATACACGCACCCTTGAAACAGTTTGTGGGCTCCCCTGCAAACAAGTGTGCATCTCGGGGCCCCTATGCAGTGTCCCCATAACTGTTCCCAGCACCCTGACAACCTGCGCCTGAAAAATCGTAACTCAGTCTAAACTTGGAAAATCTGCATGTGAACCCCCGTAAACCGTTCCTGCATCCCGCTACACTGATTACACGCACACCTAAGTTCGGAACCCCAGATGCATACACGCACCCCGAAATTCTGACATGCAACCCCGCCTCTGCACTGCAAATCCTACGTGCAAGTGTACTTGCGCCTGACTTCAGGTGACAGATCTAATGAAGGACTTGTGTGGCCATTTACCAGCCGAGAGGTGTGTGCAATCAAATCCATGGATACGTCTTGTGCCGCTGCAATTGTGAGCGTGCGAGGGACTGCCTGCATGTTTGGTGTTCCGCCCCCGCCCCAGCCATCTGCGCAAGACATGCTCAAGCTCTGCGTGGAGTCTTGCTCAAGGCCCTCAACGTCTTGCAGAGAGTTGCAGAGCATGCGCAAAGTACCCACGAGTCGATGAATTTGTGCATTCGATTCCATGAATCGACGAACGGGGATTTGCATGCAGAATGGTGCGCAAGTACCCTTTTTTCACTGCAATTAATTCCATGAATCAGGCCCAAAGCCCTCAATACTCGTTGGGTGTTTTCTTTCACATGACAGCTACCTCTGCATTTCAGCCTATCCTGCTTGAGTATTTGTTGCTGCAGCTGATCCGGTTTTTTGTCCTTAGCATTGCCTGGCTGCTTTCAGTCATTCTCCTCATAGGCTTCTTGTTGTGCGTGCCCGTCTGTGTCGTTCTTTCTGTTGCAAATCCCAGGGTAATGTGCGTAGTCCTGCATGCTTGTCTTTTTTGAGTATGCTCTTAATAACTGTGTTCTGTTGTCAATGTCAACCTTCTAGAAGTGTCAGACATTCCTGCCTACATGTAGCCCTCTGTGAAATACAGGTGGTACCAACAGTACTATCACAGAGGCAGTGGTCTGTGCACCCCCACACCCTAACAGGCTAGTCATAAGGGGGTGTGCCCATATCGACAGATGGAAATTGCAGTCAAGCTAGGCTGGCCTAAGAGCAGGTAACAAACCAACCCTTTACGTGGGCAGTAATAGTTGTGTTTTCACATTAGAAAAAATATGACAAATAGTGTGCTTTAAATGTACATTGATCTATATGGAAAGCTGTGTCTTTGAATGTACATCATTGTTTTTCAATAGGCAATGACTCAGCAAAGCTGGAAGTTTCCTCGGTTAAGAACTCTGAAACCCAAAACCCCTCATAGCTAACAATTCACCTTGGCACCCACCTGTGCCCTGTGTTTACTTGCTTGTCAGCTTAAATGGTACCCTCATGTTGCAAATCTGTCTTCATGCCATCTATTGGTCTCCTTTTCCTTAACATTGAGTTTTATTTTTAGACTTACTGGCCCTCGAAGAGTAGGGCATGCTGGCTCATTTGACCTCATAGTACCTCGGAGGGGCACTTGCCGTTTGTGTATGTTTTCGTTTATTCACTTTATTTTTTCATACACTATTGTGTAACTCCTTTACCTCTGTCCTGAGCTACATCATTTTAATTGTAATCTGACTGTTTTTTTCTTTAGTTTTCCAGGCATCTTCCTTGCTCGATTGTGTCAAAATGTATAGTAATTACACATGCACTGTATGTTTGTGGCTTGGTGCATTCTTCCTGCATCGCCCCACATCTGTCCTTGGTATCTTCTCAAACCTTTAAAAAGCTGAGCCATGCGCTGGTATGGGACGCCTAAAAAAATACTTGGGTTGGTTCCCAACACATGCTCACGTGGCTAAAGGCATACTTATGACTGATTACACAACTGTAAAAAGGTTCATTGAGATTTAGCAAAATAGAACCAAAAATAAGAAGGCTTTCAGTTCTCTATTGGAGATTTTTAAATATTCACCAATGCATATTTTGAGAAAAATATAAAGATCTTTTATTTGGCCTAAGTACTACCGATAGACATATACAAGCAAAGGGTCACATTCAATGCAAGTGGGGAAATGAAATGCATCTCTAAATCACTAACATATAACAATACTTTCAAGATTGGAAAAACGAAATAGTGGAAATTGCATACATTCTTTTTAACAAATACAACTATAAAGACACATAACATGTATCCAAAGCAACATACGTATAATTATGAAAGTTTTTAAACATTGTTTTTCAGAGCCACTGATATACTTTCAGAAATGCTAATTGTGGTACTTATTTCAGCGTCACAGAAAATAAATCCTTTAGCAGGTCTTCATCAGCAAACATTTACGAGGGCCCCAGTGGAGGGAGCCCTAACTCTCTAATGATTGGACGTTTCAGCAACTTGTTAAAGCCTGAGTGTTGCCTTCTTCAGGACCTTTTGAATTTCTTAGTCGAGCCCTGCATAAAAACATAATACATTTCTTTATTGTTTTTGTGATTGCTATTTCATGACATATATGAGAACTGACCTCTGAATGTTAGAAGGTGGAGGGGTGCGACCATTGTGAGACGCTTAATTTGAGAGCAGAGGGCTATTGATTGCAGATAGTGCTGAGGGTGGTACCTAAAGAAACGTGGAATGCAAAGGGTCAACAAGGTGAGGGGACTTGTGCTTTCAATCCATAATGAGGCCTGGTAATATATGTATGCAGGTCGCCAGAAGGCTACAAATTCATTATAGTCAAGTTACCTGTAGTTACTGTAGAAATGGCGCCCAGGGTGCTTGGACCTCACTTTCTTGTTCACGATAGATGTGCTTGAGGTGATACTAAAGAGAGACAATGAAGTGGGTTTCTGTAGATAGTGAGCCCAAGCCCTACAAGATTCCTCAAAAATGTATAAACAATCTGGAGACAAATGCCTACCTATACTGATGTGAGTGTGTGGAAGTGGTACATCTTCTTGGCCCCAAGCCCTACAAGATTCCTCAAAAATGTATAAACACTATGGAGACAGATGCTTACCTATACTGATGTGAGTGTGTGGAAGTGGTACATCTTCTTGGGCCCAAGCCCTACAAGATTCCTCAAAGATGTATACACACTATGGAGACAAATGGCTACCTATACTGATGTGAGTGTGTGGAAGTGGCACATCTTCTTGGACCCAAGCCTTACAAGATTCCTCAAAAATGTATAAACACTATGGAGACAAATGCCTACCTATACTGATGTGAGTGTGTGGAAGTGGTACATCTTCTTGGGCCCAAGCCCTACAAGATTCCTCAAAAATGTATAAACACTATGGCGACAAATGCCTACCTATACTGATGTGAGTGTGTGGAAGTGGTACATCTTCTTGGGTACAATGGGGTGCAGTATATTAATAATGGTGAGGATACAGGAGAACAGATTTTCAGTGAGTCTAGCTTGTGAAATAGCTTCTGGCTGTTATACTCATCTGCAAAGCAAACAATATACGTGTATTTAGTCATTGAGCGGATTACGCAACCTCGTGGTGTACTGTGTGCAGGACTCCTCAGAGGGAGGCAGCTGCCTCTGCTATTTGTTATTGTTAGAGTGGCCTAATAAAAGCTTACCATTCTAAGTGGAATGAGGCACGTGTGGTAACGGGTCGGCAAGCCACTGCAGTCGGCTTGAATTCTTAACGCTGAAATATCAAAGCAGAGAACTTTCCTAGTTCAGCGTTGTTCTTTTGTGCCACTGAAGCTGTGGGGTGACCATGGCAATGGTGAAGGGGCTGGAGCGTTCCTGACGCACATTATTGGACGTGCATGCTCATCACATGTCTGTGGCGCATAGCACCAATCGGAATTGGGCAATCTGTTAGCTGTTGCTAGGATACCAAACGCGGACTTGACCAGGTCTAAGAACTAAGTAGAGAACACAGGTTTTATGCGTCTAATTGTACACATAGTGCAGGGCTGATAAATGTATCTGTGGTGCGTGTATTTTAGAACAGGGGTAGATACCGGCATAGCCTTTATGAGAGGGGCCACAGTGGCTCGGAGAGGTAGCCAGGATCGCATAGCACGGAGGCCCTGCATGCTGAATGAGTGGAGTTGCCCTACATAACCTGGCACTATTGGTAAAGTGTCAGTGGCATATATGGTGGTCGTGGTGTGACCAAACCGATGTCCGGGTTGATTCCCTTTCTGTGAATGGTGCAGGAAGTTCAGCTGTCCTGGGTACAGAATACAGACAGGGGGTCTGCTGAAGTTAAAGGGGTCCCTAAGATGTGAACTGTTGGAAAGCTTAATAAAATGGCCTTTCATAGGAGCACGATGCTGCAGCACTCTGTGCTTTCAGGACCCTTTCCCATGGTGTCTGTTCCTGTTTTCAGTTCTTCTCTGAGCTAATCCTTGCCCTCAGGTCTTGTTGATAGGTGTTTTGCCTGGATCCCTGGACTATTCTGCACCCATACTTGATTGCTGTTGTGTTGGTTCAGCTGAGGTAACTGTGTCTCCTGTGGAGCTAATCCCACTTCAGACTGTGAACGAGTTTCTGCAGCTCCAAGGGCTGAGAATCAGGGAGGAGTGAGGGAGATGATTTGTGACACTGCTGCTACTGCTGCCTGTCATGTGGAATGGAGCCCTCCAGTGCCAGTAACTGTAAGGAGAAGGAAGGTTGCTGGGGCTGCCCTTCACTGCACTTTGCTGGCTGCAGTGTCCGACGACAAGAGAAGAAAGAAAGAGGCTGGTAAACGATGTGAGCGCAGCAAGTTTCTTCCCCGCCCTGTGGTAAGGACCTGTGGTAGAGGTTCGCTTCTACCTGCCCTATGCTCCCTAAATCAACCACTGCTTGGACTTGCCCCTAGTATCTTAGCCCTGGATCCTGCTGGTAATTCCTCCTTAAGTACTACCCAGCTAATCCCATGTGACTCTAAAAGACAGAGTAAATATGTGAGGTTTTTGTGAATAACCCCCAGGCACTGGGAATCAATATTCCAGTTGTAGAGGAATGATAAGAGGTTATTGGGATGGGTTCAATTATTCTACACTCATTTTGGGATTGTATGGACTTAATCAGATCCCCAGCATAGCTACTGTTGGGTAAGTATAGTTTGATGTTGTATTATCCCTGTTGGAAATATATAAAGCAGTGTACAGTTAACAGTGATGCCTAATGACTTTTGAAAATATGTAGTTTGCTATTGTAACAATTATTCTGAGTGTGAAGTCTGAAATCATAGTCTGAGGATTTAACACATAAAGGTGTTTTAGTGTCCGTGTTGACGTTAAAGTATGCAATATTTCATTTGAAAATGTCCCTTGTCTCTGTAAACAGAATATCCTTTGCCTAGTTTGAACAGTCTGCATTTATTCTGCCTGTATAGTATTCAAACTGATTTCCCCATTGAACTCTGCAAGTGCTACATTAATATCATCTCTCCCACGCCAGTGTATTGTTCTGCCTTGCTGTATATTATTTGCATTTACTTTGTATTGTATTCTGCCACTTCATTTTTACTAAAACTAAGTTCTGATCAACATCCTTGGTGTTAGTAATCATTCGGTCTGCAGTCAATCTTCTGTGCGAATTAGTTCTCCAATGACCTTGTTTCATAATGAATGTCTTTCATTTGCTACTGTTATTTTGCATTGCACCTAGGACTCCAATCTTCCAGTCCAATTCTTTCCCTCCTCCAGTTGCTTTCATTGGTGAGGTTTGCACAGATGTTATCCCATCCACCTTGAGCAAATATATTAATTTGAACTTTGAACCACCCAAAGCACAGGTGATTTAAAAAATTCGAAACAAGGTTGAACCTATGATGACAAGTTTTTACCAAAAGTTTGAACTGCTGATTATATTATGTGATTGAATTTCATGCAGTCTTGAGCAGCTTTCAGAGAGGCGGGAGCTTTTTGCAGAGGAAGGATTTGTAAATCTGGGAAAGTGACAGAGTAGCTGAGTGGGATGACGGGTTGGAAGACATGGGCCCTCAATATCAGGTTGCCAGTAGGCTGCCGGCAGGACCCTGCGGCCTACTGGCAGCCTCGGTTTACTGTTTCTGCCACCTGATATCCTGGTAATACTGGGATAATATGGGCGGTGGTGGAACGGTAAGTTCTCATTCCCGTGGGAATTACTGTTAAAAACTCACACATGACTTCCATTATGCTCCCCCACACAGACAAAAGGCGGAGCACGAGAGCACAATCTGAGTGAGAAAAGCACACGAACATAAAGTGTTTTCCAGATGGCAGCTGAACGAGGGTAGAAAGGGGGCAAACCGAGAAGGGAGAGCAAGGAGGGAGATACCCTTGACCATTCCAGCGAGAAACCATTACTTTCCAGAAACCCTCAGATTAAAACCAGACTGAAGAATTCTGTATTCTGTTTCAGAGATACCTGTGGCCCTCCTGCATGATTAGTCGGGGAGGAGCAGCAGTCGATGTTGTAGTGTCCTTGGCTCCAGGATCAAAGCAGCGCCAGAGAGATCAACACAGCCGATGAATTGGGGAGACCAATGCAAGACCAGTCTGTGTTGAAGTCAAGGCTGCAATCGGCAACATTGTATGAAGCGCACAAAAGTGAAGAATGTTAACACGTGTGCTGAGAGACAAGAGTAAAGTTCAATTGGTAATGGATGTTTGAGCGTTAATATGAATCAGAGAAGGTACGAGACAAATTAACAGAGTGGTCCGGCACTGTGGGTGTGCTCAATCAAAGGTCTTTGTGTGATGTACCCAGCCAATAAGTCGCAGAAACAAAAGCAATACATTGAAATTTATGGATTAAGTGATCATAGTGGACCTGTGATGGTTTAAGAAAAATCCATCGCACAGCCGAACGTCTTCGAATTTTGATATCAAAAAGAAAGCAAAGAAAGTGAGATTATAAGGTCCGAGCCTGATCTAGGGAGAACTGTGGTCCGAGCCTGATCGAGGCAGACCAATTGTGAACTTGTGTTTAAGGGGTCCAAGCCCAACTAAAGGAAACTTGTGGTGAATAGTAAAAACCCGAGAACTTGTGAATGTGAAAATCCTAATGAGAAAGGAACTTTGATACTTCTTTCTTAAGCCAGGTACTCTGCAAATAGAGATTGATATTGGGGAAGAGGCTTTGGCGCAGAAGGCCCAGATATGTTTGAACGGTTCTATGTCATTTCATCAATGGTTGTAATTTTGATGGGTTTTTTTAATGAATATTTTTTACTAAAAAAACAAATCGAAATTTTTTTTGTTTTATTTTTGGGGGTCCCTCCAATCTGCCATCTCCTGTTGTTTTTGAACTATTCCCTACCCCACCCCTTATATACACTTTCCCAACCCCTCTTCATATTTTGATGAGTTTTTTCAGTAAAAAATACTTGTAAAAAAAAACATCAAAATTACAACTGTCGATGAAAGAACGTTATACCATTTGAACTGCATCCTAGTGGCAGAGAGGCCAGAGTGTGTGTGAAGCTCGAGTGTGCCACCTTGTCCTGTGCTGAAAACGTGGGGAAGGAAACGGCTCAACTATCCTGACATATTGTTTCTTGAACACTTTTCTTTTGCATACATCGTTTTCCGTCACCATCTGTATTTAAATAAGGATTGGCAATAGGTTTATAAGTATAGGCCCTTTTATTTGACAGAGACTCTACTAGGACTGCGTTATTATTATTTGATGGTCGTAGATTGCTCCCATCCTTAGATTTAGGTCAGATAGGCATTCAATCAACCCCTGGATGTTCAGTAAACACCCTTGAACTGTGATCACTTGTGTCTGTCTTCACTGCTTGATACCATGCCTTCCTTACACTATGATCTGTGTGAAGACCAGTGTATCGGTATACAAACATTGTAGTTGCTTGATATCATTTTGAATGTCATAAGTATGCTGAAAATAATACTAAAGTTGGCTGTCCATCTATTTAGGGGATGCTGTTCCCATAACTGTAATTGGAAAAGGAATACATATTTGTGATGGAAATTCCACTTTTGCTTTTGGCTCCTCATAATTGCTGCTTTTTTGTTGATATATTATTTCTTATCTTTTCATTATTTACGCTAGCCCATTGCGGTTTAATGATATCTTTTGGATAAAAATAGGAAACAGAGACCATGGGCCTCATTACATGTTAGCCTGTCTGGATTTAACAGTGCGGTAAAACCATACCAGCACCGTTTTCCAGACTGGCTAACTATGAGTTTTGTGGCTGTGTGTTGTTACGCCTGCCAGGTCTGACCTGGTGGGCATAACGCCATCAGCCACAGACAGACGTGGAAACACCGGCACCATTACCGCATGGTGCCATTGTTTCCACGCTGCCCATTCGCGTGGAATCCTATTGGACTCCACAGGAATGGGGAGTAACGGAATGCAGGCTCCGGAATTGCCAGACCACAGGGGCTGTAATGCCCCGGTAATTCTGGCAAGTCCGGAGTCGGAAAATCGCAATGAGTCTGCGGCCGCCTGGCGGTTTTACTGGCACAGCTACCGCCGGACTCGTAATGAAGCCCCATGTATATGGCCCTCATTACGAGGTCGGCGGCAACCCGCTGGTGCTACCAGAGGGTTGCTGCTGAGCTTGTAACACTGTTTCCACCATCTGATATCCCGGTGCCACCAGAATATTCCAAGTCTCGAGTTGTCAGGCGGCGGGAACTGTAAGTCCCCATTCCTGTGGAATGCTATATGACTGCACAAGAATGGGAACACGGAAGCACCTGCACCGTAGCCATGAAAACCATGCCTGCAGGGTTCGGTTCTCAGGGCAGGTCAGACCTGACTGCAGGTATTCTCATAGTCTGGCGGTCTGGAAAGGGTGATGGTACGTTGCTACCGGCACCCTTATTTCAGGACTACCAGACTTGTAATGCGGCCCAATGGTGAGTCCTTGCTACGCTATCATCCCCCATAATGCCAATATTTGTACTGTAGTGTTGAGAAATAAAGTGATACCTACAGTAATGCAGTGAGATGTTACACATCTTTGCCATGATCGGCTAGTACTAGGCACTCAGTGTGCAATGCAGTCACCATTTTGGAAATGGTTAAGTAGCCAGAGAACGTCATACTTGATATAAGCACATATATGTATGATGTCATGTTGTGGTGCCAAGTTACATTGTTTATGTACTCTGTCCTTTTGAAAATACAGTAGGCATATCAATGATCTGCAATCCCAATATCACCATCTATTTGGTTCTTTATTTCATAAATTGGATATTTTATATGTCTATTCAATTTAGTCGATCCATAGTTCAAATATATCATAGTATTTTTGTGTCAAGTCACCATTATCAAGGTTGTATGATTTTTACACATTATTCTATTGCTTCTGCATCTTTCAACTTAATACTGAAATCAGGCATAGTATTCAATGTCCAATGTACTATAAAATGTCATGAAGGCATAGTACGGGATTCATGTTTGATATTACATTTTCAGTTTGCTCAGAAGTGTCACAAATGCATGCATATTCTAACCCCATCATGGGAATCCCCTTCCTGTGAGATTCTTCACCTGTTATTTCATATCTTTTTAGCATCTTTTTACATCTACAAAAAAAACATTTCATTCATGTCTTATATTTAAACCTGTGTACAATGTCTGTTACTCACAAACATATTTTTCTTCTATTTGTTGTACTCTCTGTTCTATGTTACCTCCTCTAATATTCATCCCCACATTTTCAAGTCCCACAAACCACACCTCTTCTTTATTGCCATTGTGATGGTGTCCTTGCCGATGTAGAGCCAGAGCTATTTTCAGATCTTGGCTCCCCACCATACTCGTATATTCCCAATTCTGGTTCTCAGTTCTCTTATTGTACTTTCCATATAGATCTAATTGAAAACATGCATAATCCAATCCAAACTACTTACTTAGTCTTTCAAATGATACATTGTTTGATTTTTACCTTGAAATAATTTTCTCTGACAAATGTTTTGGTATTGTTCATTGCATATGCACACATACTAAATGTCCAATATCTAAAAAAACCTGTAATATGTGTTTACTCTAACATCCTTATTCTGCATGAAGCTGAAACATCGTTTATTGCATACAGTAAGTGTTTTAGTGTAAGTAATGTTCATTCTAGTATAAATATGTGTTTCAAATCATCATCGTACAACAACATATGCCAGTCCTTACTCAATATCTTATATCATATGTTGCTCTCATTCTTAATGAATTAGAAAATGATAAGCAAATCATCATTAAGGAAGCAGATAAAGGACGGAGTATAGTTTTCATGAATAAAGTTGATTACATCAAGCAACAGACTGCCCATTTGCAAACATCACACTGCTACATCAGACTTAATGAAAATCTGACTATTTTGGTGAAAGAGGAAGCTAAGGCAAACAGTATGCACAGGGAATACTAACTGATGATGAGAAGAGATTTCTAATAAATGAATAACCCATTATGCCAACCATGCATTATCTATTGAAACTGTGCAAAGAACCTGAGTCCTTGCCAGAAGATTTTGAGTGTCATTGGTTGTACTCCTGAGGACATGCCCAAATATATTGATACAATAATCAGACCAAAATGAGATAAATTGCAATCATACGAAGAAATTCTATGCATATGTTGCTATCACTTAATACATTGTCATGAGGACTGTTCACTTGTAGCTTTGGATGGCAAAGGTCTTTACACAACAATAGAACACACTTGGAATCTATAAGCCCTGATTGTTTCCTTTTAGCTGAATGAGCAACATATCTTCTCAATTTCGTAAAGGTAAAGGAAATTGACAACAGCATGGGCATCTTTAACAGACAATATTATAAACAGAGCAAATTAATTGCTTAGGGAGCTCATTAAGCACCATCTTTGTGCATATTTGTGTGTGGGCAGATATGAATGGATACATGCTCTATCCAACAACAGATTAGCATACTTTGTTGTACTTTGGCATAGATATATAGATGACATCCTGATGTTATTGAATAGTACAGATAATGAACTGGGCAAATATGTAGGAATATTCAATTCAAATTTGTTTAAAATTCAGTTTGGCAGTAAATCATATAAGAATATCAGTGCATTTCTGGATTTAAATATATATGTAAACAACCAAAAACAGAAACAGAACATATTGAATGCAATATTAAATGCAAGCAGCCGTCAGTGTACTAACACCATAAATAATATTGCTATGGGACAATTGTTTAGAGATCAAGTTGTGTTGTTAGTCTTTCCCTGGAAAGTAAGGAGGAAGGGGGAACGTTTTTTTGTGGCCATGCCCCCAGCAGCCTATTGTGGCATTGAAACAGCCTTCCCAGGTACACCCACACCCAGCCATATGTCACAGCTTAAGTCACACTATCAGGCTGTCTGAGGACAGTGACAAGGAAGGTGTTCTGTGACCAAGCCCTCTTAGCCCGGTATTGAAACAGCCTTTCTAGATGCCCCGGCACCCATGCCGAAGTTAGCACACAAGTCACGCTGTTAGGCTGTTCTTGGAAAGTGAGGAGATATGGGAAATGTGTTCTGTGGCCCTGCCCCACATTGAAGCGGCCTTCCAGGGCATTCCAGCGCTCACACCTAAGGCAGTGCTCAAGTTGCACTGTTAGGCTACCACAGGGAAGTGAGGAGGAAGGAGATATATTTTCTGTGGCCACACCCCATGCAGCCCAGTTCGGCATTGAAACAGCCTTCGCAGACACACGACTCCCACACCTAAGTCAGAACTCAAGTGATGCTGTTAGGCCGTTGGGCTGCTTGGCTGCTTCAATGGCAGGTGTGCAATACAGTTAAGAATTTTATTTCTTGTCTCTTTGTCCCCAAAGGAGCCTTTACTGGAGACAGTCTCCAGATGGATGATAGAGTCAGTCAAGTACGATGTCACTGTAAGAAACGATCCATAATCATCATTGTATTTATTGCATTTCATGACTGATTACCCTTAGGTATTTGGAGTTTTTACCTTTTGGAATTTTAATATTGAACTATTTTGTACAGTAATAATTTATCCATTTAATCTAGCCATTTGAGACTGAACCATTTATCCATTTGAGATTGAACTGTATGGTGGTTTATTCTGTGAGTGAACACTTGTAGTCTGTTAAAACTGTTAACATTGCATGCATGGGCAAAATAAAGGTGTCATATAACCAGACAAACCAACCCCTCCCTAAGAGGTCAATAACTTCTAAATCATCAGTATTTAAAGCTAACACTCAAATTGTTGAGATTTAGTCAACTTTAGGGGACATAAAGCTACTTGAAAATGTCAGTAATGAGTGTGAGGATAACGAAAATCTAGCTAGCTGTTCAGTGCACATATCAACCAGAAAATAGATCAGTAGGTGGATCTGATCATTTGGCTGTCTTCGACATCCCTCAACCAAGCCACCAAGAAGGGGGGACATACATATCTATCAGATGTGGACGTCCATGCGGCTACTAAAACTTTTACAAAACCTAATCAAGAGAAGCATATGGATAGAGACTTGTTAGCTAGTGCCGCTGAAGAGTCGAACGATTTGATTTTTTTAGAGAGGGGACTGTAGTTATCAATTGTTTTAGCCCCCTCAATGGTTGTTCTGACTTCATTGAAGAGTTGCCTACTGAAATGATTTCATCCCCAGAACCAACACATTAAACAAATCAAGACTTCTACACAAGTGGATAATCAGGATTATGGTCGGCGCTGGGAATGTGAGAGCTGTGTCCGTTGTGTTGGCTGTATTAACGTTTTGAACAATGTTGTGAAAGAAACTGCAAAGTTGAGTGATTTAATTGAATCCTTGAGTAGGACAGAGGCAAGCTATAAAGCTTATGATCAGCCTTTAGTTTCTGTGCCAGGGGATCAACTGAAAATTGAACCGGAAGTCAATCTACATAGAAATCAATGTTGTGCCCGAAGTAGTAATAATCCATTGGCAAAGAAACAGAGGTTGAAGGAGGTAATCCCCAAAATTCCACCTGCTCCTAATAATTTTAATTATTCTAGCCGACAGTTACATGGGCACAAACAAGAGAGCTATATTATTCACTTGGGACAATACTATGCTATAGCCCTCCAAAAGAGGTAATAAGCCAAATTACCATCCTGAAGGGGGTGCTGGCCAATCAGGATGCTCCGAACATGGGCTGTATTGTCTGGTACAAGCTTGCATTCTGAGGTGCCTGGGTGCTGCTAGCCAGGGCCCCTTCCCTTCCCAACTCCTCCTTTGTCTACCCCCACCCACCCTCACCGCTTAGCACTCACGTAGTAACTACACAGGTGCTAATATGCTTTATGGTGTGTTACCACATGGTGCCGTAGTCTCTGAACTCTGTTTCCATGCTGATGACATCACGTTCATCAACATAGAAAATGGACCTCGGAACACCATTAACACCTGCCCAGGGAACTTAATGGGTGCTCATGGTGATATACACCTCAGCGGTGGGACGACTCTGTCGGTAACAGCACCACTGCCTGCATTAAGGGACCCTCGCTTGGCTCGGGCCCTTAACTTGGGTGGTGCATCATTACCAACAGGGTTCCGCCTGCCACTTCGGCTGCCACCTCGGTATATATCCCAACATTCAAACAGGAGGCACAGACTCAGTCCCCTTAAAATGGATCTTTTATATGATGAATCTTGCATAACTTAATAAGGGGAAATGGGAAAGGCTAGACACTCTAACTAATAAGGTGATTCACTTGATCTAGCATGTGAGAGTGTGCTGTGTCATTATAAAATATAACATTACTTCTGTTGGCAGGCAACCAGACCTGATTAATAAGCTATGTGATGTTACCAAGGTCATAATAACAGATCCATCAATACTATAGGGGTACTGATGATTGGTTATTGCTCCCTTCCACCAGCAGGATACAAACATGTGTTATGCAAGGTTCGGTTAATCACACATCCCATGATATTTCTAAGGAGGGCAATGGAACGCCCACTTTGGATGCTATTCTAGATGCTCAATATAAGGAAGTTTGACACTTATTCTACACTCAAGCAGATCTAGTGCAGCCGCCTGAGGAACCAGCAGGAACACCTACGATTAGATCATGAACATATTAGGTTTATCTGGGAAACTTGAAGATCCTGATTGGAGATGTTTTTTTCCGGGTTTTAATATATTCTGCTTTCAGGAATCTTGGGCACTGAATTCCCATTCAATCCTAACCACTAAAGGGTTAGTATTCAGTTAGAGGTGTACATAACTGGCATATTTATATTTGGCAGCTTATCTTTTCTCATCTTAATTGCCAATTTCAAATCTATCTTAAAAGTACAGTATATATCTGTAAGGCAAATGGTGTTTGCACAAGAAGAAACGCATTGTCCGATTCGCTCAGGCATGGGCCCCACCATATAGATTGGACGTCCAAGCCCTTTGCTACCAACTCACTGTGAAGCAGGTTAGTATAGTGATTGAACAGAAGAGGGACGACATGCATCCCTGGGGCCAGATTCCAGAAACATTGCAAAGTTAGATGGTATTAGCAGTAAGTCAAAGTTTGCCCTAGTGCGATTATTATTGGGGCATGTTATGTCACATCCAAGACAGCATTTTAGTTGTAACGTGAATGCTTTATTAAGTCTACAAGTAGAGTCACTGCTCCAGGCAACCTTTCCATCAGCTCCAATTGCTTCTCTCTGTTCCTTCATATAACCTTGCTCTCATTCTCACCATATCATTGCTTGGTTGCCATGCAGTACACAACCCCCCAACTATCTATTATACAGCACATCTCATTCCTTTACATACGTGTTCTTCTTTTCTTTGGTTTACCTATATTACTGTAAGGACTCCTACACACAAACCTACTCTACTACTAGGTTAAAAAAAATGTATTTACACTTTGACCAACCTGCTCATGCTCCACACTTGCCAATTCTCCAACCTCCCCTCAATATCTTCATGACCGTTATGGGAGGACCATTTCCGACATCCATTTCACCAATCTTCAATGCTTTCTTCACGCTCATCACATCTCGTTCCTCAAAATTCAACTGCTTCACACACTTAACCCTATCATACTTTTTTTCCGCACTCACTTTGTTACGTCTCACCCTTTACTGGATTTGTTCCTCATCCTCAATCCTCCTTCCTGATCTGCTCAATGAGGGTGGACTCACCATCATGTTTCCCTTCCTTCCTCTCATTAACTTCACCCTTTCACTCATTGCTTCTCTCCAGCCACTCCCCAGACTCCCAGCTAAACGCACACCCTCCATGAGACTCCTATTGACCCTTTCAACTACTCACTTTGAGGATGATACAATGCTGCCTGTTTGTGCCTTATTCCTTATCTCTTCATCCCTTCATCCATAAACTGTGGTCCATTATCAGTTAAGATACTGTATGGGATTCCTTCCCATCCTCGTCGCCATTTGTTAAGTCACATCCAAGACAGCTTTGTAGGTGTAACATGCATACTCTATTATGGTGAGTCAGATCAAATTTTATTATCTTGATTGAACCTTTTCTTCTTGGTCTGACTCACCAGTCCAGTTGCAACAATTTAATTTAACACTGATTCACTGGGTAACTTGTCTTCAGCACATTAGAGATATCAACTGTATCTCAGGTTCACCTAACATAGGGCCTCATTACGACCCTGGCCCTAATGGGTTAACGGCACCGTAAAGGCTGCGGCGCCGTTAACCCATTAGCGCTTAATTACGAGGTCCCTTTGCGGGACCCGACCTTAACGGCTGGTCTAGACCAGCCGTTAAAGTAGGGACCCGCAAAGGGACCTTCACGGTAAGTATGATACCGCAATTTGCGGTACCGTACTTAGCGCCTTCGCCATTCCCATTATGCCCTATGGGGCAAAAATGGGAATGGGGAAGGGCCATGGGAAAATGGGGAAATAGTGCCCTGCCAACCTTGGAATGGGGTAGTATTTCCCCATTTCACCATGGCGGACACGTTACGATACCGGCACCAACCATGGTGCTAATAGCGCCATGGTTTAGCGCCGGTATCGTAACGAGGGCCATAGTCTGTTAGCGGATGACTGGTGTGTGTGTTTTACATAATCTCACAATATTGGAAAACAATGATGCTATAATTAATCTTGTGCAATGACTACTCATGCATAGCCCTATTTAGGGTCACCATTACACCAAGGGCACGTAGTGCGGTTCATAACGATTCACAAGGACTTCTCTGAAAACCACAACCCAATATCTGTGTGATATTTCTATATAATGGTTGTTCATACATTTTAAATCTTGCTCATTGGATTTTTTCTTTATTTTGTTCTCTGATTCTTTTTTCTTATTTACAATTGACTCCATTCCTCCAAACCTGGCCTGACGTGTGACACAATATGGTATGATTCATCCAATGTTATATTTACTTGCTATGCAATTACTATTACGTGATATGTCACATCTGTAATACCTAATGGTATGGACCACTTTGGTACACTTATGTTTGACTATTGAATGTACAGCCTTGACAACGACCCCCACTTGTCGGCTGGCTTTTTCTTTATCATTGGATAACAAATACTACAAATTTCACAAATCGGATTGTCATAGTATTTGGTTGGACCACTTTAAGGATTTCACCAAAAGATTGGTTTTGAGCGCGAGATACTCTCCCGAAGCATAATTTCTTCTGTACATTTATTTACAAACTTTGTGGGTGTATGAGGGAGGTGATTCTTCTTGCTGCCAAGTGCTTATATTGAGCACTCAGGTTCTGACTTTTGTGATCAGTTTAGGGTGGTGATTAGTGCACCTACAGAGATCGATCCCACCGATTCAATTTTCACTACGCATACTCTATTATGTCCACAAGTGGAGCCCCTGCTTCAGGCAACCGTTCCAACAGCTTCAACTGCTTCTCTCACTGTTCTTCATAGAGCTTTGCTCTTATTCTCACCATAACATTGCTAGGTTGCCATGGAGTACACATACCCCATTACCTATTATACAACAAGGGCATATTAGAAAACCTTTGCACCATGACAAGTGCAATTTTTCATGGTATAAGCAGTAGGGTATACATAAAAAACATACATTTTTAATGCATTTTGCACAAGTGCAAAGTTTGCCTTAGTGCTAACAGGGACTGGTATTAGTACTAGGGCAAACATTGCCCTGGTGAAAAAATGCATTGAAAGTGTTTTTGTTTGCACTCAGACAATATTTTCCCTAGTGCTTATACTATGAAAAAATTGCACTTGTCACCGCCCAAAAGTTTTCTAATATGGCCCCAATGATTTCCGCACTTTGGCAAACTTTCCCCTAATGCTAACCCCATGCAACTTTATACTTGCACCGGTGCAACGTTTCTGTAATCTGGCCCCATGTGGACGTCCCTCATAACTGAAAAGAATGCAGTGCTCTCTCCAACCGTACCATAGTCCACCTCAGCCTTTGAGCATTCCTAAAGTAGGAAAAGCATTTTCATATGCATGTGAGTGGTTTTTTATTCCAAACAGTTGGGATATGAAGAACAGTCTTTTATCAATGTTCGGGCACCATAAAGTGCCCCACAAGGCTTTTCTCCCCTCAAACAGCAGCACTTGAAGTCATGAATCTTTGCGAACTGCTGTACCAATTCTGTCAAAAGTGCACCCCACCCTTGTATCCCACCCTTCCGCCTTGGAAATTGAGGCTAGAAAATCAATGCACTCTTGCTGCTTGGGACCTCTGTTTTCATATCAGTCAGTTAGACAACCATACACAACAATAGTGCCACAGGGTGCAGCCACCCCCCCACCCCACTGACCAATTTAGCCTGCTTCTCCGGGAAACAAAACATCTTTTGGAGACTTACATACTTTTGTGCACCCGCCTGAGGTTTCAATGTGCATAGTGATGATGAGGTTGTTGGCATCGGTTTGTGAATGATCAACCAATGCTAACTGCCATGTTTAACAAGTGCCTACTTGCCATTGTTGTGTGAGCCCTATGTTCGAATGCGCATGCCCTACCCTCAAAGGCTTTACCACCTAGGACCTAGTGGTGCTCGCTTCCACAGTTCTCGGTTCTCTGACATGTTTCCCTTTTGGTGTTTAGAAGCATGTTTTACAGTGCCACTTTCCAAGACAAGGTGCCTTTAGCAGATGCTTGGAACTGTATGTGAGCTGCAAAAGTAGCTGACCCAGCAAGAATGGAAATGTATCACTGTATGCCTCGCTTCATGATTATCCCTCCCTGACCGTGAGAACGCAGCCTCTCCCTAAGACTTGTGTGCTGAGACACTGTTCATTCACCTGGAGCATAGTTTCTTGACAATATCATGCTGTGTCTAAGGCCCTGTTCCATTGAAATGCATGTGTGCCCTCCTGTAGAAAAGCTCAATGCCTGGAGGAGGCTGGCGGGGTTGCAGTGCCACGTCTTGCTCTGTCGTTGGGTTGCTGTTGTCCTGTCTATACTGGCTTTGCTGACTGCCATTAAATCATGCATTAATTTACCATAACCTCTTAACACACTCTAGACACAAAACAAAAAATGATAATTCTCCTAATGGATTATTAATCCACAGCATACTTCTACCCCTCCCCTCAACCTGTCCCCGGACCGGATCACCTCCTCATCACTTTCTTCCTGGCCTGGATCCCACTATAAACACCCCTCAGGAAGTTGCAAATGAAGAAATCACTAACTGCAGCTTTGTTCAGATGCTTGCAATATGTTTCCGCCTTATTGACTCGCGACACGTACATCCCTTTTACATCAGCACATGGCACCGCCAGTATCTGCAGACCAACTTGATCCAACCCGTCACACAACCTATTCCCGTTCCGAAGTGGATGCTTGCCTCTCTGCCCGCTATCATTTCAACATTGCGATGGTGTGGCGTGTCTACTCTGTTCAGGCATCATGCTATGGAACCTTAGCCCCCTCTCTATACGTTTGGACCTTTAATGATCTCCTAAAACTAAGAAGACATTTGGTTAGATGGATCTGCTTGAAATAATAGGACCACACTATAACAGTGCCCCATTGTTTTCTCAGTGACTCTCTCCGTTCACTGTTGTATGGTCCACCACTAGAGGCAAGAGATAATGGCTCACAAGAAAAACTAAGACCAACATTAACATTACCATTGCTCAGCCTTGTTGTTATGGATCCTGTAGTATAACTAGTGCTGGGGCAAATTCACAATCCTTGTTGCTGATGCAGCGTTATTTGATTGGTAGGGCTTCCTTTTCACAATATTCTTTTGTCATGTGAAGCATTGTGGTGCCTGGCACAGTAATGGAATGTTCCATATAAGAGTTTATACCAAATCTGCTCATCTCATTCAGGTTGTGTGTGTTGCCCACGTGGGAACCATGTTTCAAAATCACTAAAGCAGACGAATGTACTGTATGAACATCTATTAGCTATTACTTTCATCAGATCAGAAGCTCTTAACCGGACTGACGAATCACAAGGCTGCGTGAACGTCGAGGTGAATCTTTCCTCACTGCTCAATACACTACAAGAAAATGGCATGCAGATTCCACAAGAGGGTGAGTAGCGTGAGGGCCGTGTGAGGAGCAGCGTAGCATCCTTAGTGCAGTGTGAACCCGTGGCAAGAGACTGAGCAGTGCACTGCATTATTGGAAGCACTGCAAATGTCTGCGCGTCGTGAGTCATCATGGGCGAGTACGTGGAGGCCTTATTGGGTTGAATCCATAGCATCATCTCTACGCTTGCAGTGATGTGGATGCTGCCATTTTGGTGTAACTGGGCCCAGAACTGCTTTTTGTGAGGCTGTGTCCTAGGATTACAGCTAAACAAAGAGTAACCAGAGCGTTAGACTGAAGTGGTCATGGTTGGTTCCTCTGGGAAAAAAGCTAAATTGGATCTAGGACTGAGTACAAGTGGAAAACCCAGGCAGCCCTCAATGTTGGCAACATTCTGCTCCAGAATGAAGTCTCTCTCTGCGCTGACTGGTGCGTAAGTGCCAACGTGTCTATCTGCCACCAGTGTGTCAATTCACCTTCTTCTTCTTTTGGTGGGATCCCCCATGAAATCCACTTTTATGACCTGACTGCACCTTCTCTAGACTAGACCCTCCATCAAGCTATCCCCCTTCTACTTTCCCTCCACCATACACTTACCTGTTGTCAGTTGCCACTCCTCCAATTGTCACTCGCTGCGTTCTGCTGGTCTTTCTGTAAGGGTGGCGAGCTGCGTGTCAGTGTCCTCCCGCCGGCTTGCTGACTCAATGTCAACGTGCTATGGGGCACTGCCAACTTGACCTGTCATTTTGACATTTATCTTCTCAGATCTACACAATTAAGGACGTTGCTACTTTCTCATCGGAAATAGTCAAAAGGTCAAATCCGTGTACTGGACCACTGGTTGAATTTCCACTGGACAGAACTGAGTAGGAACACTTTTTTTAAGAATACATCAGGGCTCTGAAAACCTTCTTTGAGACAACCAGAGATGGGGCTTGATTGAGAAAACAGTTGAGGAAGTCAAGCGTCGGATTGTCAATTCTGATGACAATGCATCAAATGCTTAGATGAAATACAAATTACAGGAAATGGAAGCAAATGAAAGAACCCCTGAATTCATGGTCTGCCACATGGTTGTTACTTAGGGCGGACAAGGCGTTAGTTTTCTCCACTCTTCCCTTTTCAAAGTGCTCATAATGTCCAGCAACTCCTCTCCCAACACCCGGCAGCTTCTTCAAATTTCCTGCCTTGTGGATTCACGGGACTGGAACAGTTGATCACCATGTCTATTCCTATTGCAACTTGAATAAAGACATCATTAAAATACTGACATGGCATGTGAATGGGATTTAAACAGCTGGGAAACCAAATGTGTAATCAGACAAGTTTGTAGATAAAGGACATATACACAGCACGCTCTCTGGCTATGACCTGAATGTAGAGATGGGGGTGTGGGGACATGGGCATCTCTATTTCCAATATAAGTTAAAGGGGATACTGAAATGCTACTTTTGATGTAGGGGGAGTATACACTGGAGCAGTCCCGGACCACATCTGCTTCTGCAGTTGCAGTCTGCTCCTTGGCAGTTCTATCATTCTCCATATGGTATCGATAATGGCATGAAAATCTAAGCGGTGGTGGGGTCTTTTGCCATTAACTGGCCCAAGCAAATGCCATCTGCCCAGTGACAGCCACTGTGCCTTTATGCCCTCGTTTCAGTGATCAGCAAGGACAGCTTCCATGTAAAAACATTGCAGCCATCATCCACTTAAATCCCTACATTTTCGGGCAGCTTTTTTGTGGCATAAATGAAGCAGACAGAATCCAATTAGGCCGGCATCCCTGCCCATCTTGCCACATCAACATCTGATGTTGGCAGGGACGCTGTTGGTTTCCCTGCAGGGAGTGGGGAAAGGTGCAGAACAGATCCCCCCCTCTGCGCCTCAAAACGTCCAGGAAACCCAATCAAGAGGATTTTAGAAACAGAGTTTGTTTCCATATGTTTCACCACCCCTGGGACATTTTCCAGTCCCCAGCAAACTGTATTGTTTATTGATGGTGTGCAAACTGTTAAGAGAGTGAAGCCCACTTCAATAATCAGAGGGCTTCAAAACACTTTGCACTCTATTGAATCGGAAAATGTACTCTATGGGGCAAATTCCCATAATTTGCCCCAGTGCAAATTGTACTTGCGCCAATACAACGTTTTCGTAATACTGGTCTTGTATTGAACACTCTTGGAAGATGAGGATGGCCCCACTTGTAAACGATATGCAAACATTTCTCC
The DNA here is from genome assembly GCF_040938575.1 of Ambystoma mexicanum. Classification (NCBI taxonomy): domain Eukaryota; kingdom Metazoa; phylum Chordata; class Amphibia; order Caudata; family Ambystomatidae; genus Ambystoma; species Ambystoma mexicanum. The sequence goes on from NC_090927.1 coordinate 842,639,993, forward strand.
GCAATGGCCTTTTTTATCTTTCATCAAACTTTTTCCAAGTAATTACTCACCTGTAAAAAGCAAGTGAAGCAGCACATTCTTTTGCGTCTATTTTCTAGTCGTTTACATGCACATTGTGTCTTGCAACAGCAGAGGCACTGTCAATCATGCTTCTGTCATTATAGAGTCAATAACAATATACAATATGAACTACACATAATGCTGGATATTCAATGTGTCAGAACAGTCTGTGTGATTCCTCTTCTTTTGTTGCAACCAGGATTTCATAGTCTTTTAAATGTAGATGGAGAAAGATATACTTCATGCATGCTGACTCTCTGCGACAGATTTACCCCAGTAAGTACTGTTTTAATGATGAATTGGTATTGTACGATCGGACCGAAAAAAAAGGTCCGACCATACAATACGACTGAAAAATGCTACCACCAAAGGTTCGAACACCCAAAGTTCGAACCGAGTGCTGCGGGAAACACCCCCGCAGCACACCCGGAAAAAAAAAAGAAAAAAGTGGGGGCTACAGGGGTGTCCCCCGCAACACCCCGTTCACTCTACACTTTACAGTATAGTGAGCAGGGTGTTGCGGGGGAAATCCTTGCAGCCCCTGTAGTATGTAGGTGTGTTCGCATGAGAAAGGTGCAAACTTTTGGTAGTTCGCACCTTTCTCTTGCAAACTTTCCGGCCGCTGCAAAATCAGCCGCAGTCAGATCACTTAGAATCGATGAATAAACCTTTTGTTCTATTGCATGATTAGGGGGCATGTATTCTACCCCCATGGAATTATTGCCTGCCAAGTTCTCAATCATGGAATCCAGATGAACAATTCCACCAAATCTGTAAAGTATAGTGAGCGGGGTGTTGCGGGGATCACCCCTGCAGCCCGTTTTTTTTCCTTTTCTTTTTTTTTATCCCCGGCTCACTATACCACACACTATAGTGAGCGGGATGTTGCGGGGGAAACCCCTGCAGCTCCCGCAGTCTTTTTTTTTGTTTTACTTACCTGCAATGCTACCACCAAAGGTTTAAACTTTTGTTGTTCGAACCTTTGGTCGAAGCATTTTTCGGTCGTATAGTACGGTCGGACCTTTTTTTTCAGTCCGGCCGTACAATACCTCTGTATTTACTTCTGGGCAGTGGCCTACAGGAAGAAACTTGGCTAGTATCACTTTCTCTGGGTCCACTGATTCACTGAACACAATCTTCTGTATTTACTTGCGGGCAGGGGCCTACAGGAATAAACTTGGATAGTATCACTTTCTCTGGGTCCACTCATTCACGGAACAAAATCTTCTGGACTTATTTCCGGAGAAGAGCCTACATTGGCACAGGGGGCCAACACAAGCGGAGACTATCGCCTAGCTCCTCCATCCCACCGACTGTGGTGTGAAACCCCAGATTCTGCCAGACATAAGAGAGCATTTATGGTGTTTGTTGTGAAATATGCCTGACTTTGGTATCTGAGTCTTTTTCAGCATACTTTCCTTTATTATTGTGGGTAAGGAGAACCATGCATTTTCCTGAGGTTTTTAAGCTCCAATACAATTTCTACAATTACTTTGTCTTTGATTATAATATGTATCTCTGTAGAGTTAGAGAAAAAGGGAACAGGTCTCTAGCACTCTGTGGCCAGCAAGAGTAATGTACTGAGGACCAGACTGCGTCCCTCAGTATCGTCTGTGCTCTTCATTTGCAACCTTCTTATCTGTACAGCAGCAGTCAGTCTGTGTAAGGAAATCTCTCCTAAATTATTCTTCAGAGAGCTTTCTAGTGGAGACTGGGCTTGTAAGGTTATTAGGACTCTGAGACGACTCTTCTCCTCAACATCCCCTCCCAGTCTTTTAGAAGATAGCAAGTAAAATCTGTTCCCAGTGTCCTTGTGATGTCTCTCACAGGTCACTTTGTTTGAGCATTTCTGTGACTCCATAGCCACCACTGACGTGTTGCCCCCTGGGAAGGTTTGGGTACTGCATGCAGCCAGCAAACCGCATCCAGCTGGTGCCCAGAGTGCCCCCAAGGTTATTTATACTGGGCCAGGGAAGGTTCCTGAACAGTTGGAGGTGTGTAGCCAAACGTGTTCCCGGTACCTTTGCTGGCTCCAAGTGCTTAGTGGCCACAGGGAGGGCATTGTAGGGCAGCAGCAACTTGTGCTGCTGCAGGCTTGAATGGTGTGATCTTTGCAGGCTAGCAGTGCAGAAGGACACTGTGCCGCATTTGCGAGAGGATGCTGGCAAGTGCGAGCAGTGTTGGTGGGTGTGACCTGGGAGAAGGTGGAGCAAGGCGGTCTGGAGGCCCAGTGCAGCAAGGTAAGTAGAAGGTGTGGGAGACTGGGTAGAGGGTTATGTCAGGGTGTGGTGCAGATTATAGGTTCCTGTGAACCTGGTGGGTGGGGATGTGGGGAGCATCCAGGCCCTGTCAAAGGGTTAAGCAAATGGGGCATGCAATGCACCCGTGGAGATAAGGAGTCGGGGTGTGTGTGCAGTGCCATATCAGGCAGAGCTTAGGGAGGGGTAGGGACAGGAGCATTGCATGCACAAAGATTTCTACTGTGTTTGTCAGTATATAGTATAGTATATATAGTGAAAAACGACACACAACTCCCCTATTTTCATTCATAGTAGCCCTCTTTTGTTCAGTTAGAAGTAAGGGACTATAGGGGAGATTTTCTGTCTGTGGGCTACTGCATGTTGGAGGGCGGGAGTGTAGAGCAGTGGAGGATGAGGGCTAAGGATATGGAAAGGGGCACAGTGGATCCACAGGCCATTTGATCTGTAAGGCATGCAGGGGAAAGCTGTCAGAGGCGGAAGGGGAGGTCACAGGGGTGGGAGGGAGAGAAACAAGACGACAGAGAAAGACAGCCTCAGACAGGGCCCTCACCGCAGTGGTAGCATGTAAGCCACACTCAGGGGTGGTGACCAGAGAAAGAAGGGGTGGGAAAAGGGGGTAGGATTTGTAAGGTGGCCATCACAAGGAGGACATTAAGGGGTGTAGAGACTGAAAGGGTGCATGGGGGAGCATTGGGGGAAGAGTAGGGGACAGTACGGGTGAGAGGTGGAGGTTGGGCAAGTGGGAGATGTGGTCAGAAAGAAGATGCAGGGTAAAAGGGACAGTGGGCCGGCTCTGGTGGTGGAAAGGGTTGCAGATGTTGGGCAGGAGGCTAGGCTAGGGCTTGAGCACCTAAGCTCAGTCAGAGTAGAGGAGTGGGCGGGAGGTGGCCGTTACAGTTTTTCCTATGTAGGGAGATGATGTCAGTAAAGTTGTTGTCGTAATTAGGTGTGAGTATACATCATTCAGAGACAACGATTGCGCACATGCCCCCTTGGGACACCAAAACAGTGCCCATTGCCATTCTGTTTTGCAGTAACATATTGCGAATGTCTACCTGTTCATGAGTAATCAATAAAAGAGAAAAGGTCCTATCTTTCCAGCATCAGCGACAGTCAGAGAGTCTATTCCGGATTAGCTTTACAGCCAACCTGGGCGTGATGTACCCTATACCATAATGAAGTTCTCCCCTCCAGACTTTCTCTTCAATCGGGGGGCTGGGAGAAACTTGGAAGAATGACGGATAGCAAGCATGATATGACCTATGTAGCAGCTACCACTCCAATCCATGGTCAATCATGAATAGGCATTGACATTGCATTTCGAGTAAGTTCCCTTGTATGTAGCATACCCAGATTCAACAAAAGAGAATACTTTGTCAAATTAAAAAGGAACATTGTTGATCATTACACTAGTGCTGGTGGAAAGATAATATTGACGTTTACTCATTCTCATGAATATAGAACCCTTGCTATTATTACACAGGAGACCTATAGCTAGAGGGAAAAGATGAATTGAAGCAGGTTTCCATGGAAGCTGATTAAGAGAGGGAATATATGGAGGACCATTAAACCACTTCTGGGAATGATGACAAACACAGGGTTGAGAAACACGAGACAGGGAAACCAGTCTGAACTATAGCCTTAGTTAAGAGACATACATCTCCCCAGTTTAAAGGAGACCAGGATAACAGCGAATCCAGAAGATATAAAGTTAAGCCAGTGAGTGCAGTTCTAGTAATCAGAAATTTTCTGACTGCCGGTGTACTGTCACGTTGAATAGAGGTACGTTTTTATTGCTGTTAACCCAAGGGTGTGCATCAGAACCCTGAGATTTGTGGCAAGTAGTGTTAAATGTAACAACAGTATAGGTGAAAGACAATATTATCATCAGTAAACACATGGGGGCTCATTACGACCCTGGCGGTACGGGGTAAAGGCGCCGTAAAAGGTGCCGGCGCCATTTACCCCGTACCGCCTCATTACAAGGTCAAACCAGGCGTGCTTACCGGGTCCCGCGAGGGGAAGAGGGAGCAAACAACGGGCCAACTCGTAATGGCCCGTTGTTTGCTCCCTCTCCCATTCCAATTCAGCCCTATGGGGGCTGAAATGGGAATGGGGAAGGACCGGGTCCGGGTCCTTGGAGGGAGGCATTACCGGGCCTTCCGAACTCGGAATGGCCCGGTAATTCCTCATTCTGAGGACCCGGACACGATTTCAGCGGCAGCCATGCCGCCAATAGCGGCATGGCTACCGCCGAGGTCGTAATGAGTCCCATGGTCATGATGGAAGAATCACTCAAAGGCAGCAAGGCTGCTCTAATGCTAGGTAGAACTCAACTGTAACAGTTCTGCAGCCAGTTCTTTAAAGGTTTCGTGACAGTTCTGCAGCCAGTTCTTAGGTTGAATGCTCAAAAAGAAAACAAGGGGCAAAGTTCAAACGATTCTTTTCTTCTTCGGAAATAGTTCAGTAGATGTAGTCAATAAAAGAGTTCAGTTTAGTTCAGGAAACAGTTATACAGTTATCTGTTTCAATGAAATCCAGAAAGATCACAGGCACTGATACAGCAGCAGCAGGATGAGCAGACTGCTCTCCATAAAAAAGAGACCAACGGCTCCAGTATAACAAGAAAGGTAGCACCCTTCAGGACAGAGTATCGAACTGCAACTTTCCCAACCATTTTCTCCTTGTTCGTAGTCAGCCGGAGTAGGCATTTAGAAAGGGGAAAACAAATTATTCAAATGGTAACAAGAGTTGTCCCCCTTTGCTCTATTTGCTTCTGGAGTAGAACTTGCATGGGAGAAGCATATATTTACCTTGAGTGGAGGAGATTGAATTTGGCAAAGCAGTGGCAGTGTGCCTAGGGCCTTTTGGGAGGTTAGAATCATCCTCTACTCTGAAGGTGGTTGCAGGCCCTGATGAGGTTCAGAGCTTGCTGAATCTGGGTGAATCACAATATTGGAGAAATCCTACAATGTTAAACAGTTCCATCAATTGAGAGTTCAATTTAGGACTTGAGCATACAGGTAAAGAGGAAGTGGTGGAATTGGCAGCCACCCTTGTTCCAGAATTGATTGAAGGATGGGGCATGGGTGGTAATGGGACAGCCCAAGGGGTCTCTGGTCCAGAGGTAGTGGTTCCAGGAGGATAAGCTCGAGAGGGCAGCTTGTGCTCCTTCAGAGGGCTGCATTGGTGTAGGAAGGGAGCCCCAGAAATGTAACATTGTTCTGTGAGGTGAGTAGAATCAGATGAGAACCATGCCAATGGGGCTACAGCATAGACTTTCACTTTTGGACAGAATGGCCAGGCTCAGCCGAAGGTTCAGGCAAGATAGCTGTAATCTGTTCAATGGAAAGATTGACAGATTGTATTAGGGCCTTGCAATAAGCTAATGCCTTTTAGTCTTTGAGGTGGAGATTCAGAAGGTGCGCAGGTACGGGAGGGGACAGGACCATGTGTATGGGGTGATCAATAAGGACTTCATGGTGAGACAGACTTTGTTTTCGGGGAGGGTTATTGCACATGTACAGCAAGCCTTTTGAGGACAGACTCTTGGCACACATTAGACAGTTGGATATTAAGATTGATATTGCAGCATTCCATTCTACCGCTGGACTGGGGGTGGTAAGCACAGTCAAACTGCTGAAAGGTATTAAGGGCTTTACATATCTCTCGTAAAACCTGATCCGTGAAATAGGTTCCTTGATCATTGTCTATAATTAGAGGAAGCCCAAATCGGAGAATGAAATCAAGTGAAAACATTTTGCCCACATGGATGCCACTTGCCCTTTGGCAGTGGTAGTCATCTAACCATCCTTAGAAAATGTCTATGGCTACCAGGCAATAATCAAAATTCAAACACTTAGGGAGCTGTGTAAAGTCAATCTGCAAATTCTGGAATGGACCTACCAGAACGGGATGTGCAGGTGGTGTTTTTTTCTGCCCTTCCCACATTATGAGTTAAACATACAGAACAATTATTGCAGTAAGTCTGAGCAATGGTTGGAAAGTCAAGTGCAAAACAATATTTGTTTACTAACTGAATCATAGCTCCTTTACCTGAGTGTCCGTTAGAATGCCACTCTGTCCAGCCAAGGTAGTATCGTTCTAAACGCTATGAGCGGCCATCAGAGGAGTGACAAACAAAATCAACACAGAGCCTACAAGATTCAGGTGCTTGATCTTGCAGCACAGCCAGACTTGAAAGAGATGCAATCATGACTGTTGAACTGAACCTCAGATAAGGACATTGTTAGAAGCCAGGGGCCTGTTTAAGGTTGGGTTTTGTAGCTGCTATATCAGCTAGAGTATTGTCTGCTGCAGTAAAGGGTTTTGAGGGATTGTGCCCTTGGCATGTAACAATAGCTAGAGCAGAGGGGAATAATGAAGCCTGTAACAAGGCAGACACATATGGTCCATAAAGAATATGGGTACCAGCTGAGCTCAGATAAACTCTTTGCTGCAAAAGGACACCAACATCGTGAACTACCCCTTGCATCTGGAGTTAGTGTAAATAGTCTCAGCGGACAAGATACATGCTCAAGTGATTGCAGTCAATTTGGTTACCTGGGAAATAGAAGGCTTCGAGCACCTTATGGGCAGTGCACTCACAATATTCTGCAGAGACTTCCCCCTTTTATTTTGTCATAAACAAGAACCATCGTCACAAAGGAGTATTTCACAATTTTGAAAAGCTACATCTTTTAGGTCAGCTCTTGGGGTCATAAGATTTTCAAGAACTACAAGACAGTCATTGGGTTCTCTATCAGATAGGGTCTGGAGCATAGATGTGGGATTTAAAATGGAACATCAGGTGACGGTTTAATTTGCAGCGGAGATGAGGAGCTTCTCATATCTAATGAGTTGGGAGTTAGAAATGTGTTGCATTTTTCCTTTCAACAATAATGCAAGTAGTGTGTGTGATACAGCCACGTTCATAGGGAGGGTGTCCCTGAACCAACACATCATTTTTCTCAACCAATAGGACAGTAGCAGCAATTGCTCTCAAACATGAGGAAAAACTTGCAGCCACAGAGTACAGAGCCACGTTGTAGTATGAGATTGCACAATGTTTACTGCCATGTCATTGAATCAAACTCCTTGTACAAACTTATCACATTCATCACAAAACAGTGTGGAGGACTTTTTGTAATCAGCCACAGCCAGAGCTAGGGCTTTTGAAAGTTCCTGCTTAATTTTGATGAAGGCTTACTCTGGTTCCATGGACAATGTAAAGGCTCAGTAATTGAAACAAGTGAATCAAGAGTTAGGTTTGGAGGGGTTTAACAATGGAGGCATATCCCAGAATCCACTGACGGCAGTAACTGACATCTGAGGAATTCTCCTCATGTTTTCTGTATTATGGGGACCTGAAGAACCTAATGCGACCTTGGGGAAAATGTTGTTGTCCTGACAAATATCATGGCCTGCGTTATGTGCACGGATCAGGAAAAATTGCAATTTCTCTTAAAACGGCTTATGTCCCTTATGAGCAAGAGCTGAAAGTAGGTCGAGAGAATCTTGTTCACAAGCTTACAACGAGGGGGACGCCAATAAAAGGTTGTCAACATACTGCACTAAAACAGACCCTCATTTGAAAGTTGGCTAGTCATGATCACTCTTCAGAATTTGTGAAAAAAGAGTTGGGCCCTCCAAGTATCCCATTGGCAGCCAGTGAAGGTACATTGCTAATTTTTATACAAAAGGCAAACACGTACTGACTGTCATGTCAGGATGCACAGGTATCGAGAAGAAAGTGGAGCACAAATCAACCACAATGAAGAGAGTGGCCATAGCAGGATGCAGGACCAAATGGTCATATGAACAACCGGAAAAGTGGGCAGTACTGCTGTATTAATGGTGTGTAAGTCCTGGACAAAATGATAAGCATCTTCATTCTGATTTTTTATCAGAAGCATAGAAGTATTACAAGGGTTGCAAGTGGGCACAATAATTCCTTGTTCAAGCAATGATTCAATAACAGGATGAATATCTTCAACTTGCTTATAAATGGAATACTGTGGAACACACAGGAGGGGTTTCACTGGGTTCAGAGTTATATTTATAGGCTCAGGAAATTCAGTAGGCATTCTACGTCGTTCCCATGTGTGGACTATAATTTAGGAGAAACCCATTCTAGCAGTCCCTTTTGCAACAAGGGAGTGCCATTCCGGGTTCCATTTTCGAATCAGCATGGTCTTGTACACAGCCAAAGCATCTTATTCCCAGTGCAAGTCTAGACCAAAGAGATTCACAAGGGTAAAGGGACTCAGAAATAGGGCCTAAAGTAATAGTCATAGTATAGGTAACAGGATGGGGTCTAAGGGTGCCCAATACCAACAGCATTAATGACTTCATCAGAACAAAGTGCCGAGTGAAATTCCAAATCTTTAGCGGGAGTGCAAAACTCCAGTATCACCTAAAAATGAAACCCTTTTCCCACTTACAGCCCAATCAGCATAAGGTGCAGAAGGATCACGTTTTATCAACAGGATAACAATCTTACAGGCACTCTGGCTGTCCTATTATGAGTTCAACATATTTGTTGATGGAAGTGGGGGCTAGGTCTGAGGGAAAGTCAAATTGAACTGGTTTTGTTGCTCAGACTGTTCTGCTGGCTGATTAGGGCACTCAGATTTCCAATGACCAAACCTTTTACCGTAATTTCATTGATCATTGTACACATTCTGAGTTTGAATTAATTGAAAACCCTGTGCCCTTGGTTTATCAGGAGCTCTTTTATCCCTTCCCCATCCCTTCCTCAGAATCCGGCATTCCCCCAATACCCTCCACTTCCCTGAGAAGGCTACAGCTTCTGCATTTACAGCACCATTGCTTTTGCGTTTGTGTTTTCTTTCTGTCTTTCAGCTTTGTTGTGAAAAGTGGCTGACAGTACTTCCGTTAAATTCTTGCTTTGACAACCAATGAGGATTGATGTAATACCTTCTTCTGGCTGGAGTCCCATAACAAACTGGGGCACTATGGCTAGGGCAGTGAGTGTTGCATTTGGCAACCCTGAATATTGATCAAAGCATCTCTTCAATTTCTCGCTTACAGGTTTCTCACGCTTGGACTGTCTACAGGCATTTTTCATTGACCAGTCCATCTTTTTCAGGCAGATATCTAGGATGGATTGCAACAATCTATCAGTGGACATTTTTAAATCTTGGGGCGTAGGTTCATTTTTGTTTTAACAACGTAAAAGTATCAGGGAGAAGGGAAGCTCTCAACAACTGGTTAAAATCATAAGATGTAACTTTATAGGAATTGATAATGACTTGAAGTTCCTCTTGAAATTGAGCAGGAGCTTCATGAATCTTGGGGAAACTTTGAACAATATTAAACAAGTTGGTGGCACTCCAAGGTGCATACATAGTGACTAGTGTTTCCTCACCTCGGTAGCTGTTTCAAGGGAAACACAGTGCTGCCCTTTTGAGAGGGAGTGTTTGGGAAGTCACAGAGGTACCGGTGGACGGGGAGCCGAAAAGACTGGACAAGTGGCACAGCGAGTAGAGCACTCACTTTGACATCCCTGCAAAGCTTGCTAACGCAGGTTCGAATTCCGGCAGGGCCAAACTCAGCCTTAAATCCTTTCAAGGTCGATAAATGAGCACCACACACCGTGGGTAATAATAAGCAGCGCTCAGATACCTGAGGGTTCGTAGCGCTATATAAATGCCAAATTATTATTATAGTTGACAGCGATTTTGTATGGTATTGAGAGCTGAAAGTGATCACGTGGAGTTTGCTAGTGATCGTATAGATGTGGATTGCATGTATTCATCGGTTTGCTTAGGGTTGAGTCTAAGATGCTCATCTTGATACAAAGTCAGAGCCAAAGCAGGGGCTAGACTCTGTTTGGGTCTCTCATCAGGCACAAAGTTCTATATAAATGGATTGTATGAGTCCAATATGTCCTCACGAGTTTCTTTCAGTGGGGGTACCCCTTTTAGGTCTGGATACAGGCAGTTATAACATTTCCTATTCTTAGGTTCTCCCAGATTAAAATGTTCATCTTTTTGCTGTTCCTGAAGTTTCTCTTGCATGTCTTCAAATGCACGAGAGAGGGCCTCATTACCTGGCTGTTAAATCCCGGGCACGGCAGTGGTACATTTGGAATAGGTGGAAACATATCAGCATTCTCATCCGACCCTCTCCCAAGATGGCGCCTGAAGTTCCACGCACCGTTGCAGCTCTCGTACACTCTTCAAGCTTCTTCCTGTCTCTCTCTTCCAGTCTCCGACAGTGGATATGAGCAGTCCCAGGCAGGACATCGGTGTCTCGCTACGTCTCTAGCAGGACAAACTGTGAATTTTGTATTCTATCCTTTCTTGCTATGTTCCATGCCTTTGATTTCACTAAACGCACACTTCTTCTCTGTTTACATGAGTACCGAGCTCCACAAATCCCTCTGTGCATTCTCTCTCCAAAGATTTTCCAGTTCTAGCCCACTCTGGTATGTAGTGATTCCCCCCTCACATTTACTCTGAACTCATTTTCCCAGTTCCCAGTAACATTGTTGCTCTCCTCTCTCAGCATGACAAACCCGCAGCCTGGGCTACAAACCTCGAGAGCAGATTTGACAACCTGAACCTCCCGGTATGGTCTGCTCTTTCCCACTACCTTACCACTTACCTCTGGAACGGCATCTCAGCTCCCGATCTCCCTAGCTGAAATCAAGAACAGATTGAAGACTCACAAAGTCAACAGGGTTTTTTCCCCCAGTGGGTTTGCCTGTAGTGCTTGTTCTCCCTGGTTGTTGAATACCGGGCTCGGAGAGGCAAGGGTTACAGGGGATTCTCAAATTCTTCCCGCTGTTGCATCGGAAACAGGTCAGTGTCTGTGACTTTCTCACAGTACTGATTGACAAACATCAAGTTGAATGATAGTGGTAGAAGTTGAACCCGCAGGTAGGCAGAGGACTACTGCTGACCCCCTAAGACCGTTTCTGCTGCCTGACATCCCTGTGCCACCAGGATATTATGGCAGGCAGTGGAACACTAAATCCCCATTCCTGTGGAGTCCCATAGAACTCCACAGGAATGGTGTCACTGAAGCATTGGCACCGTTGCTAACATTACTGGTCCTTCAGTGAAAACACTGCGGGTAGGGGCCTGAATTCCCAGCAGGTTAGGCCTGCCAGGAGTTCCGTGCCCATACCGGCTGACTCTTAGTTTGGCGGTCCAGAAAGGGTGCCGGTATGTTACTACCAACACCCTTATTTCCGGACCGCCAAACTTGTAATGAGGCCCTAAGGCTCAGACTGCCTTTTGGGGGCATTTTTGGGGATTTGGTGTTCCAGTCGAAGAAAGAATCCCATTGTTGCTAGTGCACTTGTTTATCTGTTGCTTCTAGTGCCCCTCGTAAGTGAACCACTCAGTCAAGATCAAAGGTTCCTACTTAAGGAAACTGTTTCACTGGGTCATCACAATTAAATTAGTGTCATTCAGCCGGGAATTAACATGCTTTGGGAGAATAATGTGTAAACACAAAGTGAGCTGGACTGGCACTTCTCTAGATCTGCTTTTACCAATTTTCATAGTGGAACACAAGGGATGACCTATTACATGTGGCTCTTCCACAGTGCCTCACACTACCATGCTCATAGGCTGATGGAGTCAACACAGCTCATGGTAAATACTTTAAAATTAATCTCTCTGTGCAGTGATGCACAAGTGCTTTTCCTACCCTATTACAGTTAGTTTTTGTTTTGTATGTCACCAGGATTCCACTAACCATGCTTCTTGCTTATGGCACTCGGAGACAGTTCATTTCCCCCCCTTAATCCGCCCAATTCAGTCAGCGGTCCAGATCCAGAGTATGGAAAGTAATGCAGGGGAATGGATGCTCAAGCAGGAAATAAAAGCCACATCAATTTGCCTTCTAGGATAGGGAGACATGAAAGTGAACGTTTAGCGGTCATAGCCTCTATCACAAATTACATGTCTATAATTGCACATTTAAGTTCAGGGAAGGCAGGGTTGACAGATCAACAGCAAATCTTGCATCTGATATTATTTTGTCCCATTCATTCGAGTCTCATTCAAGAATTTCTATCTCGTCTCCCTATTTTATGTATTTATTGATTTATTGTGCATTTGTAAGGCGCTTTTACATCAAGTAAATTGTGTTTCAAAGTGCCCAAAGTGCAACAGGGAGGGAACATGGGAAAGAAAAGCAAATATAACAATGAAAGATAGAGGCGGACCTACTAGGCCTTGTGAGCATTCAGAACGTGCAAGTGCAGAGAGAGAGAAGGGATGAGGAAGTAGTGGGTAAGTGCTAGGGGTACCAAAGAACAAAGTGCTAAGGAGTAAGCAGCTGTTAAGTGACTTGGTGAGAGTGGTAAGCTGCCTATAAATAAGTAAGTGCAGGCCTATGGTGTCATAGGCCAGTGGGTGCCAAGGCAAGTGCTAGGAGCGGGCAGAGGCTGAAGGCGATTGGGTGTGGGAGGCCAGGACCCAGGAGGACATATAAGGGCCATGGTCACCAATCTCAGCAACTGTGGGGTTTAGCAGAGGAGTGAGGAAGGGAAGGAGGAAGTGAAGAGGAAGGTCTTGAGGAATTTCCGGAATTTGAGATGATCCGCCTCAAGACAAATTGGAAGAGGGGGGCTGTTCCATAGGAGGGAGCCTGCCAAGGAAGGAGATCGGCCACCAGCTCGCTGTTTAGCAATGCGCATGACACACCGAGAGTTGGTGCTGGAGGAACGTAAAGATCTGGAGGGAGAGTATTTAATAAGTGCCAAGACAGCCGATGTTGCAGAGAGATTTGAATCTGATCCATGCAACAACCGGGAGCCAGAGGAGACATTTTAGGGCTGGAGAGATGTGGTCCCTTGGCTTGAGGCCAAGGATACGCCTCACAGCCCTATTCTGGATTAGCTGGAGGGGTCATAGAAAAGAAGATGGTAGATTATGAAAATGCTATTGCAGTAGTATAGCCTAGAGAGGACCAGAACTCTAGAGACAATGTGCTTCTGGGGGAAATTGAGGAAAGGAAAATTCATTTGAGCAGAGCTTCTTGGAAAGGTCCTGAATGTGAGGGAGGAAGGAAAGAGAGGAGTCGAAGGTGACTCCAAGGTTTCTGTCTTCAGATGAAGAAGAAGGGGGGCATAGAATATGTCCAGAGTGAGGGAAAGAAAGATAGAGCAGGAGTCCCAATAGGAAGGATCTCAGTCTTGCTGGTGTTGAGACAGAGATCATTGGAAGTACACCAGGAATGGCTGGCAGATAGGCGTTCAGGAATGATGGGGGAAGTAATGGGAAGATCAGAGGGAAGTTTGAAGAAGAGTTGTGTGTCATCTGGATTACACTATGACACTGCAAGTTGTGGGAGAATGTGGAAATGAGGTGTGCAAGTGGGGCAAGATAGGTGTTAAAATGCCAGGGATAAAGGTTAGATCCCTGGGGATGTCACAGGTGAGATAGAGGTGGGGGTAGAGGAGAAAGAGCCCAGAATAACCTGGATGGATTGTCATTGAGGAAGCAGGTCAGTCAGTCCAGTGCCTGCTCCGAGATACCTAGGCTATCGTGGAGCCATTTTATGAGTGGATGACTGTATCAAATGCAGAAGAGAGATCAAGTAGAATGAGGACAGCTGAAGAGTTGGAGTCAAGAGATGGAAGTAGCTCCTCATAGGTGTTCAGAAGAGCCGTTTCCATGTCACTGGATGCTTGGAATCCAGATTGATGGTTGTGTAGGCAACTAACAAGTTCAGTGTGCTAGGTCAGTTGGGGGAAGACCAGCTTCTCCAAGAGTTTCCCAAGGAAGGGGGTGATAGATATGGGGTGGTAGTTGGCTGGACAAGACGGGTCTGCAGAAGGTTTTTTTAGGAGGGGGCACACAAGGGAGTGCTTGAGTAAGGAGGGGATAGATCCAGTAGCAAAGGAGTGGTTGCAGAAATCAGCAAGTGCAGTGGTAGGAGAGCCACTATTGTCCTTAATGGTTCTGGAGGAACAGGGAGAGACCTGTTTGGAGGAGACCATCATGGAGGCGACCTCATCAGGTGTGATAGGAGAGAAGGAGGAGAGAAAGGCAGAGGGGGATGAGGGGCCATAGGAGGCAATCGGGTGGGGAAAGGTGAGGGTGTGAGGGACGGAAGGGTGCTCCGGATGGCCTAGGTTTTTGCAGTGAAGTATGTGGCTAGTGCGTTGCAGACGCCTCAGAGTGAAGAGGTGAGGAGGAGACTGTGGAAGGGTTGGCTAGTTCCTTGCAGATTTTAAAGAGTTCAGCGGTGTTGTTGAATGCACCAGAGACTCGAGCCTGGATGTGGGCCCTTTTCTTGGAGCAAATGGAGAGTCGATATTGCCTTTGGAGCAGGCGACAGGCCAGTTTGTCAGAGGGTGAGCCTGAAGTCTGCCACTTCCGTTCTGCAGCTCTGCACTTGCGTTTCAGGGCTGCAAGTTCAGAGTCATACCAGGTGTTATGCTTGAAGGCATGTTTCAGGCGGATCCTCATGACTGGGGCAAGAATGTCATGGGTGTTAGTGATGGCAAGATGGAGATTGCTGAGAGCAGTGTCAGAGGTAGAGTATGTAGTGAGGAAGGGGGGTGAAGGTAGATGCGAAGGCAGCAGCTGACACTCGTTTCATCGGACGGATGTTTGTTAACGAGGTAGGCAGGACAGCGGTGCTTAGAGGGCCAAGAGGACCTCGGTGAGAGGAGTGGATGAAGGCATCAAGAGTGTGTTCAGCTGAGAGGGTAGGACCAGAAGGGAGAATGGAGAGGGATAGCGTGGTGCAGAGGTCAAGGAAGCAAGTGGATGCCATGATTGAGGAGTCAAGGTGGATGTTGAAGTCACCCAGGAGAAGGAGATTAGAGGTGGTTGTGAGGAGAGAGGAGGAGAAACCAGCCCATTCGGAGAGGAACTGGGTAGTAGAGCCAGGTGGCATGTAAATGGTGGCAATGGTCATAGAGGAGGTGGGAGAGATGGCCAGCTTGTAAACCAGGCTCTCGAAGGAAGAGTAAGGCACGGTGGGTATTAGGGAAGAAAGGACCCACTTAGGGAATTTCAGAGCAACCCGACCGCCAGCACGGTTGAAGATGATCTTATAGCCAACATGGAGAAGGGAGTTACAAGCAGTGATTGAGCTGGCATTGCCCCACGACTTGGTAACAGCAAGGATATCATGGTCAAGGTCTTCATGGAGGAAGCAGATGTTGGCAGAGTGTTTGATGGCAGACCGAGCATTAGGAGTGGCTAGATGCAAGAGGTCACCACCTTTGAAGTTTTTCAGAGGAGGGGTATAGGGGCATGGTACACCAGTCAGAGGGGGGCAGAGAGAGTGGAAGAAGGAGTAGCAGGTGTGGGAAGGAAGTTGATGAGGGACGGCAGGCACTGGTCAAAGAGTAGGAGGTTTGGTTGAGGACCCTGAACCAAGATAGTGTCAGTGTGATAGACATTAATGTTACACCTGGATGATGTAAAGCACACCAGGCAGCCTAGTACCCAAGGGAAGAAAGAAAACAGATGCACTGGGAATACTTTAGTACTGCAGATGGGTGCTGCATAGATGATTAAAAAAAACACTGATATTCATTGTTTTCTCCATGTGTCATGCATGGTTGCAAGTGCTTGGTGGCCAGCTGTTCTTTGTTTACATGTTTTAAACAGACAGGCATTTAAAACAGACAGCGTGCCTTCCCACCTAATTCATTGTTACCAGACTCTTGCCAGATACAGACAATTAAAGCATAACAATACATAGCAATCAAATTAAATGTCTTTACCAACTCTAAACTTGTTGTTTCTTTTCTACAGATAATCTGCCTACTCTCCTCAAATCTAGATGCGTGCCGACCAGCGATCCCTCATTTAGACAATTGTCTTGCTTTCGAGGTATTGGCCCTGAGTGTCACTGAGACGCGCGTCTGCTGGTTCTCAGCTTTCACTGCAGGCCGGAGAACCGAGACAAGGCACCAGTTTTTCAGGGTAAATCGTTCATCAGCAAATAATCCAAATAGAGAAAGGTTGGTAAACATCTTTAATGGCGAACTGAAAAGCACCAAAACAGCAGCAGAAGCTTCAAAGGGGACAGGTCACCACAAACAAATCCCAAACAAACGTGCCCCTGCCCAAAATAAAGTTCTTATGCTTCTCAAGGAGTAACTAGCAGCTTCCTGCTAATCGTACAAACTTCAATGAAGAACCCTGAAATCCTTCACTTCTTAGGTGTGGAGGCCTCACTGCGATAAGCCGCAGCATCTAGTTATAATTGGAATATGGCAGCTTTATCTAGTTTCAACTAAAAGAACAGAGCCCTCTGGCAATAACCGGACCATTATAATGGTGCAAGTTCAAACAACTGACCTAACATAGCAGAATATGGGTAATGTGATAAGAGAATCCTCGCTTATGCCTGCCAAATGGAAATACGTGCAAACCGAGTGAGCATCTTGCAGAAAACATGGAGATGCAATTCTACATTGGCCAGACCACAGTTCATTATAGCAGAATTATGCAGGTTTGCTTCAAAACGCAGGAATGCATTGCTTCAATTCGCAAGAGTTCTGTACCATCATTGAACATGCATTGTTTTGTAAAAATGTTTTCTCTTTCTTTTGTCACCAAGAGCCGTTAGGGACACATTTAATGCTGTCAACTAAAGAGAAGATATGGCATATGGAGTTTGTAGACGTCGTTAATTTAGTGCATAGGTAGGTATCGGCGAGGGAGGTGTCCAAAGAAAAGGAGAGGGAGTTGACAAGAAGGCCGAGGATGCCAGTGGCCATAGAAAATTGGATGCCTGCATTTATTATTTACGCAAGTGTATATTGTTGAAAATACCCTGAAAGGTCTGTGGCACTTTTAAAGTACATGGATGTGACCAGGAAAGCATTTGTGAATTTTGGGGGTTATGCCTGGGTCAGGTACGAAGAGGAGTTTAGAGCAAGGTTGGGTGAGGATGCAAGAGTTATATGGGGGAGATAGACATGGATATATTGCTGAAGTGGATGGCGCTGACGTGCACTGCCCCCACCATGCATTCAATGGGCCTCATTCCGACCCTGGCGTTAACCAAGGCGCTATTAGCGCCTTGGTTGACGCCGTTATTTTTCCGACTCCGCCATGGTGAATGGCGGAATTACCGCCCCATTCCAAGGTTGGTGGGGTCGGTAATTCCCCATTCATCAAGGGCCCTTCCCCATTCCCATTTTTGCCCCATAGGGCTCAATGGGAATGGGGAAGGCGCTAATTACGGCACCGTAAATCACGGTGCCGTAATTAGCTCCTAGGTCCCTTTGCGGGTTGGTATTTTAACGCCTGCAAAAAGCAGGCGTTAAGTACCAACCCACAAAGGGAACTCGGAATAGGGCGGTAAGGGTTTAACGGCACCGGTTTCGTTAACGGTGACCGTTAACCCTTACCGGCCTACTCGGAATGACCCCCAATGATCGGTATGCTGCTACCTTTCCGGCCCTTTCTTGGTCACCCTATCCCAGATGGGAAGGGGGCTGTGAACAGAGGGCAGGAAGTCTACAGCAGTATGCATGTTTAGGCATGAATGCAGCAGGTGCATGGGATGGCACCCATTCACCGCTAACAGAGGGTAGGGAGGCGGGAGAATCATTATGGGGAAAGGCCTGCATGCCAATTGTGGTTGGCCCTTTCCTAAAATGGCTGTAGTTTTACCCTGATATGGACAGTGGACAGGTTTTGGGTGACTGGTGGGATTTAGGTAAGGGTACCGGGGCCTAAGGGTGAGGCGGTAGACAGAGGAGCTTTATGTCCACAAAGGAGAGGCTTGAGGTAGTTGAAGTGAAATTCAAATTCAATGGAAACTACTTACTGAACAATGGGTCCGTTTTCACACAAAAAGAGCATCAATCGCTTGGCTTTTTCGAAACCTTTTTTTTCTTATATTTTCATTTGTTCCATTTCTGTGGTGTTCGCACAATAATGTTTTATCGTTAACAATGGCCAGTGTAGATAATGTGCCACCTTGTTCTAGGGCTCCAAGACACAAGGGGGAGGCTGGCGAACAACTTCAGGGGTCCTTCAACATGGTGAGGTCCTGGATACCGCTGTGGCAGGTAGAGAAAAACAAAAGAGGTGATGGCTGGAAGGTTTTGAATTAATCTTAACCTCTGGCGTGGTTCACCCCCCTTATGGTCCCTCAGGTTGGTTAGGTAACAGAACTCGCCTCTGCCTTAGATAACTTGAGGACTCTGGAAAAGCTTTCCCTGCAGGCTCCAAACAAAATCTTCTTCTAAGGTTGGCGTCCAAAAGATTATTCGAAGAATTGGTGGGAGACCCCTTCTTTTAAAGGCAAAAGCCCACAAGTGATTCGACTAAAGCTAGCTTGCCCTAGTGGTCCAATCCCTGCTCTTGAAATGAGTGGACTTTGCCATTATGAAATCACAACCAAAGTGCTTGCTCTAGAGGAAGTGGAGAGGACAGGAAGGTGCGAGGGAAACAAGATTCTGTAAGTCATACTATACTGTACAGAAATCTCCTGTCTACACTGGACCCACCCACTTCCCTTCGTACAAGCATCAAAGGCCTTTAGAAATGCAGCACCTTTGTGTGAGGCTACTCCCTTTAAATGGGTGTGTTCCTTTGATGCTTCGGCCCAGGACAGCTGCCTTTTGTGTGGCTGTCTACGGCAAAGAGTGTTACCTACCCTCACAAAGAGATCAAAGAAGAGGCATGGTAATTCAGGTTCCTGTCCTGTCATTTGGCAGGTGCAGCCTGTCTGGACAGACTACATATGACCTTCCACAGCTGAGCTGGCACACAAGAGCGGACACATAGGTGATATCACGTTGGATGTGGCTGTAATATTTATGAGTAGTGCTATGCAGCATGCCTTAGCCCAGGCGTAGTTTATATTTAGAGTTTAACCTGCCACCAGCATGGGCTCCTTATCATAATCATAGTTTTGGTGCAGCTGTGAATATCTTAAATTCATCACCTGCACTTCAGAGACTTGGCTGTCACTGCAGCTGTCAAATGGGCAACAGTGACCTCTGAACCTGTTCTGTGCCACTGCTAGAGCTGGCACTTCAGATCAGGATACTAATGCAGCAATGCACAGATACACACTATGCATTTGGCATGGAGCTCATGCAAGGGGACTCTGATCAGCAGATTACCCTTTCAGAAATAGCATTAACTGCATCATTTTATGAAATAATAAAAAAAAGAATGCCCTTGCTTCATTTATTTATGTATTTATTTTATTTATTTCTAGAGCGCTGGAACAAGAGTCCAGAGGCATTGGAGCTCTAAGACTGATGTACGACACAGAACATGGAAAGCAGGTGATGTCGGAAGTGGCTGACTTTCGGTTTCCTGTTCTTGCATGGTCAGTGCGGCTTGACATTCGATGTACGTTGTGTGTTGCTCCAGGTGCTTTTCTCTAGCAGCAGTGGGCTTAAACTGTGAGAGACGAGAGACTAAGAGACTGAAGCATATTGAGTGGAGCATCCGGGAGAAGCCCTCGAGAGCCCCCAAGAGAAGCTCTCAAAAATCTCTCGCAACCTCTCAGATTTTCAGTATTCAGAAGTTAGACTTCGTGTCGAGTGAGGACCGGAGTCTATATCGAGCTGAGGTGAGGTGAACCTGCTGAGGTGCCTTGGCTCGGCTTGGCGCGGTTGGCCCTGTGCGTGGATTTGCCACGGCGGGTGAGCAAGGCAGCGGCGAGTAAGGGGAGTAAGGCAGGGGAGTGGGGGAGCAGGAAAACGGGAGAGCCTGTGGTCTCCTTCTGGATGTTAGAGCAGAGAGAGCCCCCGCATCCTACTGCAGCCTATGCTTGCCTTATGTTACATTTCATCACATTTGCCATGTATTGTTTTTTTTTACCTCACTATATCATTATAATATTACGCTCCGTGCATTAAGTAAGTCACTCCAATCAACTGCAAATGCTAAATCAAATTGCTAAACCCACTGTAAAGGTGTAAAGGTTGTCAAGTGTCAAATGAGAGACAGTCGGGGCTTGTCCCCTTTGATCCCACTTTGATCCCACTTCCAGCTATAAGACCTTCCTGGGAAGCCGGCTCCTGATTGAGCCGTTAAGGGGAGGCGGGTACACCTCCCGCTTTTTTTACATGGAGGATTTGAGGGATTCGAGGGAGAGGTACCCTCGCTGAAACACTTGTAAACAGCGCAACATCGTAGGAGAAGGAGATATTATAGAGATACTGTCGAGTCCTGTGGGTGACTACCCACCCTTCAAAGACTTGTAATCCGGAACCACAAAGCCTGGTTTCCATATTTAAATTTGTCGAGGAGAAAGGGGGTGTATAATTCAGAAGAACAAACCACGGGTTAAGAGACATTTATTCAGGTCACAGTCTTCAATTGACTATAAAGTGTCACTGTTTGAGAGTTTTCTTCACCTTTTTCATCAAAAGCGCATTAAGAATGAAATTGCGCACTACTCTCCTTCAAATTGATAATAAATCTCAGGAATGGGAGGGGCCTCTGGAAAGATCAACAGCAGTCAATGCTCAAAATCCCATATTGCTCCCCCAGGAGACAGGTGATACCTCCAACCAGTCTCCCAGTAGTTTTACTCAGGCTCAGGTGCACACGGATGAATCACCTCGAACCACAGGGATGTTAGCAGGGTTGAATATAGGGGAACAATCCATTATCCACTCTTGGAAGTGTGGTCTCGAGTTTACAGTAACAACAAAAAAGATCCAAAAAAAAATTGATGACCATTTTGGGAAACGGAAAAGCAGGAGTGCATATGATGAGGATGTCATGCTTCTCAACCACAGTCTGTAGTCATTACACAGGGTTGAAGATAATTTCAACAAGGCTTCTCGAGACCTCTCACATTAAAATGAAATTCCCTTGAGAGAAGAAAGTGTGAATGTTGCGGATATGGGGGGTGGAACAAGTACAAGGCCACAGTCCCATTCTTTAGCAGGAGTGAAAGAAATGGAAGATCATGAAAAGTCAATTGGAACTAGGATTTCAGCTCAAACTGAGCCTGGTCTGCAAATACATGAAAACACTCCATCAACACTCAACTTTGTTTTAAACTCCCAAGTGTCAGTCTTTGAACAACTACGAACAACTACGATTGGAGGTTCAATCACAGGCAGGGGTTCTCTTGGAATTGACAAAAGAAATCTCAAGTCTTGACTCCTCGGTAGTGGGGTGTAGCAACACCATAAACTCCATATTGACCCCATCCTTAAATAACCTTCAACTAGAGTTAACTATATAAGGATTGGGCATGCCAGCTATCCAATCATCCCTTGCTAACAAAAAGAAAGAAGAGGATTCGAGCATTATGCTCTTGCAGAACATTCAGTCATTATTAAGAATGAGGCTGCAAGGTATGGGGGAGGATGGTGAGGAAGTCGAAGTGAGAATGATAAACCCAGACTTTGATGATACCCCACTATCAGAATCAGTTCTTGAGGAATTTAGAAGACTGGCAAACGTGGTTGAGGGGTTCCAGAAAGCAGTCTCAATGCAGTCACAGCTAGTGTGGAAATCGATATAATATTGTGACCCCAATCGCATTGTTTAAATGTATGTTGGCCTACGCCAAGCTGTCTAAAGAATATTATGTACATAGGATCCGCGGTAAGGTCTTGACCTTAATGTATCGTGTAAGCCGCCATCTTGGATCTAGCCGCCATCTTAGGAACTCTTGCAGTGTGGAAGTCACCCTGAATCACAAAATGGAGGCCGAATGACATTTCGAGTAAGACTTCGGCCATGGTGACCTCCGCACACGTGAATGAATAATATGTCCGCAGGCTACTTGTTAGGGTCATGAACTAAGACCCTGTCCTCTGTTTAACCTATGTGTAAATATGTAACCGTATCAGCGGAACTGATCTAATGTATGGAAATTGTGTGTTCGACCTGGCTACGAACCCTAGCCATGGTTCCAGAAATGGTTAACTTACAAGAGGGCTGGCCAATGCAGTACTAAATGTATAAAAACCCAAGCATCCCGATGATCGGTCTCTCCCACTTTCAGTGCGAACCTAACGTTGAAGGTTCGTGTGTTAGTCAGAGGGCCGAATAGCTATTCGCATGTCAATTGACTTTGGTAACTTTGTAACTTTGAAATAAAGCGCTTTGTATGTCCTTTGTAACCTGTGTTGGTGTGTTTCCTTTTGGGCTACCCGGCCTCATGTCAATTTCTTTGTTTCCACAGTTGGCGCCCGAATAGGGACCCTCAAGATTGATGCCGGATCATTGAAGGTTGACGCAGACTATCGAATCGGGATCGGACGGTGTGATTCTGCGGGCCCGACCGATCGAGACGCGATACCTCGGCAGCGCTGCACGATCCGATCCTTGGGCGATAGTCGTGCGGTCTGACACGGCATCTTGACGAGGGTCCAATTCCGAGGCGGGCAGATTTGCCGAAACCACCGAACGCAGGTAAAATTTGTTAGTTGAAGTCCTTTGTAAACCGTACGGTCCTCCTTAGGTTTGGTCAGGTGTAGTCGTGACCCGGCTCTTAATTTAACCCTGACAATTTGAATTTGGCGTATTGTATCTGCAGACACAATTATTGGACCAGGTAACACCAATCCTTTGAGAAATGCCTGGGAAATTGTCTAGCTGTTTTAGGGCTCTATTCCGCAGCGATCGACAATCTTTGGAATTTAGCCATCCGGCACCACAGGAGGGGTCGCCGGCGTGTACTATGTACTGTAAGTATGGCATTGGTAGTATTGTATTTAATGACATTTGGCACAGACAGACCAGAAATGCCTCCGAATTTCAGTGGCCAATCAATGGTAGTTTTGAGATCCCCCGTATTGAATACTTAGAGTCGATCTTGCTTAAAAAGAAGGCTAGGCCAGCAGCCTTTGATGTGTTACAAAACTGGAAAAAGGAAGCATTACAGCAGCTTAAAAGTAGGGATAAACATGCACGACGTCATAAAACGAATGCCGAAAAGGCATTGTTGTATGACAAGGAAAAACGATTAGATGAAACCCAGAAGATGGATAGAGCTTTCTCGCTCGGGGTCCAGAAAATGTACCCCTCTAAAGATTTCCATGTTTCCGAGGAGTTTATTGAGAAAATATTAAACGAACGGAGGCCTGATTCTTCAGCGCCACCTCCGTATGCTCCCGTTGTGGGCACCTTGCCCGTTCCTGCTATTGCTCCTATCGTTATTCCTACTCCTCCTGCGCAGCCTACTGCCCCTAGTTCTTTGGTTGTCGCTCCTCTGTCTATTTCGTCTATTACATTACCTCCTTCCCCTGCACCCTTGTTAGGTTCACCTACACTTCCGATTCTGGGGAGTCCTGTGTTCATTAAATCAGATCCCGGTGCCGGGTCGAGAATAGTGACTCGTAGTACTGTTCCTGCGGGCAGGAAACAGGAACTATTTGCTTGGGCTAAACATTGCATGGAAAAAGGTGATCAAACTGATGTACTTTCAACATTATCTAATTTGCACGATTTTCCCGAGAAAAACGTTTTTATTGAAGGACTGGGGATTCATTTAGGTGTAATGTGGGGTAGATTGCAGACTTCGGATCTCCCACAAGGGGTGAGAGATCTGAATGCCTTGGCACTTTCAAGGGATACAGAGCAGAAAGTATATGGACATGTTGACAGATTGTTTGAGTTTAGGAGGGATTTTGAAAGGTTACAAAACGAGGATGATGAGGACGATAGGATATATGTGCAGAAACGGTTCCTTTCGTGCCGAAGATCAGCACCTGAGGAAGTACGGATTTGTACTAGAGATGCGATTCGATGGATCTCGGATTCATCGATACCGCCAGATGAGGTATATGACACATATAGTCAATACACGGTAGAGATGCAAAGGAAGGTGATCCAAGTGATGGTACAGCATTTGCAGGAGGAATGTATAAGGAAAAAGGTTGGTTGCCCCACAGAGTTATTAGGTATTTGTAAAAGAGCTTTTTCGCCCGACACTTCTACAGCTAATTTAGCGCTCGATTTGGCCTTATTACTTAGTAAGCGGTCGGAGGTCCCTATATCTCAGTTGCCTATGAGAGAGGTCCCTCCGACCCTTGTCCCAAAATTAGAAATCCCCGCCAACGCGGCGACTGGTGCTGCCGCGGTGGATATCCCTGCACATTACGTATCACAGTTTGTTCACGTCCCGTTCTCTCGACAGGAAGTGAACACGATTAGACAATCAGTTCCTGATATCAGGAAGAACCCGACAGGATTTTATAAAGAAATAGAATCCGTTTTGCAATCTTCTGTGTTCACCTTAAGTGACATGGATTTATTGTTTCCAGTGCTTTTGCCTGTTGATGTATGGAAACAGGTACGAACAATAGATGATGTGCCGGGGTTAGGGGATACATGGGTAAATCTGACTAGAATAGATGGGGAACGACCAGCTGGTGAGAAACCACCTCAGGTAATACTCACTCTACCCGATACAATAGTTGCTAAATTAAAAACTATAATCCCAGAAAAAAGGATTATTTGGGACAAGCTTACGGCCTGTGTCCAAGGGAAAACTGAAGGTACGACTGAATTTTTTAATAGATTCGAACAGGTGTTCTCCGACTTCAGTGGACAGGATTTAGGTACAGAGTCGGGGAAGAGGTTGTTTGTGGACAAATTTGTGCGTGGATTGTTGCCCGACATCCAGTCACAAATTATGTCCTCAGAGAGCGCTTGGTAGGCAAAATCTCAGTCAGAAGTCTTGCATATGGCTCAGTATTACGAGAATCGGGTTAATAATGAAAAAGAGAAAATCGAAAAAAGAAGGGGTGACCTAAAGACTAAGGTATTGTTGCAGCAAATTGTCAGGAACCCCAGAAGAGGTACGGTACAGACTAGAGGTCAGTATATTCCAAGAGGAAATACTCCTCCGAATTCTATAAATATTAATCAGTGTGCTTATTGCCGCCAGGAAGGTCACTGGCGAGCACAGTGCCCTGCCCTTCGTCAGAGGTCAGGAGGCACATTTGGAGGTATGGGTAGGCGACCAAGGGGCCGCCCCGGAGCAGGAGGCCCTGATAGGGGTCAACTTCTACAAGATCCCCAGCAACCTTTTTCACGGGAAAATCAGACTCCGAGTATGGACTCGAGAAATATATTTGATCACCCTTCCGCCGCCTATCTTTCTGAGGAACTTCCCTTTGATGAAGTTCTGCCTTATTAGGATTGCCCGAAGCAGCGTTTGGAACCTTTACCTATTCCCGTTATTCAGAAGGGCCCCTATGTTGAATTATTGGTGGGGAATAGGAAACATCAGTTTTTGATCGACACTGGAGCACAAAAGTGCTCAATCGACCATTCGAGGGTTCCAAACATCCCACTGTCAGGGCAAACAAACGTCTCTATAGGGTTCTCTGGTATACCAACTGTTTGTCCGGTTTCTGCGCCGGTATCCGTTTCTTTGGGTCCTTTTACAGACCAGTGCCCTTTTCTTCTTACTTCAAACTGTGGAGAAAATTTGCTGGGGTTGAATTTGTTGAAGAAACTGAATGCAGTGATTCATTGTTCCCCTGACGGAATAAGATTAACAGTTTCACCACAGCAACCCTTTAACTCCCAATACTTGACCCGACCTCTACCTCCCGAATTCGACATTGTCCCAGAATGTTTGTGGGCAATAGACGATAATGATGTCGGGATATTGCACATCGAACCTGTTAAGATAATATTGAAACATGGGGTTAAGCTACCGCGCATTCCGCAATATAGAATTTCAGTTGAAGGAGAGCGCGCTCTGAAATGCATTGTCTCTGATTTTGTACATCGTGGAGTGATCGAAGAGATTACAGGTAGCTTATGTAATAGCCCGATCTTGCCAGTATATAAGAAAGGCGACAATGCAATTCCGTACCGGTTTATAATAGATCTTCGTGCTATTAACCGGGTGGTAGCCCCACAATTTCCAATCGTGCCTGATGTAACAACAATCTTAACAATGATCCCTGCTACGGCTACACACTTTAGTGTCGTAGATTTGAAAAATGTCTTCTTTAGTATTCCGATACACAAGGAGAGCAGGTATTTGTTTGCGTTCACCTTGGGGGGACGCTCGTTTACATTTACAAGGGCACCTCAAGGGTATACTGAAAGTCCTAGTATCTATAGTAGAGCCTTAAAAGAGCAGCTCGACACCCTTGAATTGCCACCTACTTGCACGCTGCTTCAGTATGTAGACGATCTGCTCCTAGCTGCAGACTCTGAGAAAGCTTGTGAAGAAGGCACTATATTGTTGCTTGTTCATTTAGCTGAACATGGTCACAAAGCTTCACTTAAGAAATTTCAATATTGTTGTCAGGAGGTTGCCTATTTAGGCTACCTCCTGTCAAAGGAGGGGAGAAGATTGACACCTGAATGAATAAAACACATTTCTGGCATGTCTGTTCCAAAAACACAGAAGGAAGTCAGAGCCCTGATAGGGATGGCGTCCTACTGTAGACTGTGGATCCCGAATTTTGCCCTAGTGGTAAAACCGATGTTGGCTTTGACGAAGAAGGGCATTTCTCTGCCACTGCCATGGGAATCGGAACATCAACGATCATTTGAGCTTCTCAAAGCCGCGCTGTGTTCAGCACCGGTTCTGGGTACACAAAATTACGATAAGGCCTTTGTGTTGTTTGTGCATGAATGTAATGGATGTGCTTTGTCTGTGTTAACACAGGAACATGGAGGGAAGAATAGGCCGTGCGGCTATTATTCCTCCGCCCTCGATCCTGTTGCATGCGCTTTGCCGCGATGTCTGCGCGCTGTTGCTGCTGCCGCTGCGTCTGTAAAACAGAGTGAGGGGATGGTCCTAGGCCACGATTTAATTTTGATGGTACCTCACTCTGTCGATATTCTATTGAATAAAACTCAAACACAACACCTTACTTCTGCCCGGTTGACCAGGTACGAATTAGTTCTATTTGCTCCTCATATCCAAATTAAAAGGTGTTGTGTTCTCAATCCGGCTGAACTTTTGCCTCTCCCGCAAACTACTGCTTGCGGCGATGACGGATCACATGACTGCCTGTATGCCACCGAACAAGAAACAAAGGGCAGAATAGACCTCTCAGATACTCCTTTGGAGAATGCGGAAGGGGAGCTGTTTTGTGATGGCTCCTGTTTTAAACTTCCGAATGGCACATCTACAGCTGCTTATGCAGTTACTACTTTGAACAAGATCGTAGAAACTAAAAGGATTCCGCATAACTCCGCGCAGGCCGCAGAGATTATAGCGTTGACCCGCGCTTGTGAGCTCTCCCAAGGGCATAGAGTTAACATTTATACGGATAGTCAGTACGCCTTTGGGGTGGCTCACAATTTCGGAAAACTGTGGTCGGAAAGAGGGTTTCTGACCTCACACGGGACCAAGATTCAGCATGGTCCCTTAATAGTACAACTACTTTTAGCGCTCTCACTCCCTGAACAACTAGCGATCATGAAATGTGCAGCACATCGCAAGGTCATAGACGATGTGGGCAGAGGAAATGCCTTTGCAGATTCGATAGCTAGACAAACAGCCACAGACCTTAGTACAGACATGTATACCTCGAGGGAAGTGAGAGATGGTTGTATAATAGATGAAGGCATTGGGTCTGTGCGAGACATTCAGACTGATGCCTCTGTTGAAGAATCTAGGAAATGGGCTGAAGGCATGGGGAAATTGGATGACGAAGGGTGTTGGGTGGACGCATCTGACGGGAAATGGTTGCTTCCTGATTCTTATGTATTAGCAATGGTCACGATGGCACACGGTTCAACACATGTGTGTGCCCAGCAAATTGCGAAGATATTACAGCAGGTTTGGGTGAATGATAAAATTTTAGAAACTGCAAAAAAATATGTGCAGAACTGTATGATTTGCCTGCAGCATAATGTGGGTAAAGGGACAGTGACTCCAAGGGGAAGTTTCGGGCCCCCCTCTGTCCCCTTTGAAACCATTCACCTTGATTTTATTGAGATGGAGCGATGTAATAACTTGAAATATGTTCTTGTCATTATTTGTGCTTTTAGCAAATGGGTCGAGGCTTTCCCTGTCAAAGATGCTACCGCCATGACTACCGCAAAGATCCTGGTGAAAGAGTACTTCCCTCGATTTGGGCTCCCGAGGATAATTTGGTCGGACAATGGTCCCCATTTCATCGCAGCCGTAATGTTGCAAATATGTGTTGCCTTAGGGATAGAGAAACGTTTTCATTCAGCCAGGCACCCTCAAAGTGCGGGGTTGGTAGAAAGACACAACGGAATTTTGAAAAACAAACTTGCAAAAACATGTGCCGACACTAAATTAAAATGGCCAGATGCTTTACCTATTGTGTTGTTAGCTATGCGCACCACACCCCAGACTAGAACTGGGCTCTCTCCATTCGAGGTAGTAATGGGAAGGCCTGCTAATATTTGGGGTCTCCCTAAACCTAAAGCCCTAAGGGATGTGGAGAATGTATTGCTCATAGACTATTGTAATCAATTGACTAAAAATCTGTATTTCATTTACCACCAGGTGAACGCAGCCTTACCTGTACGGTTTACGGGCCCAGGACACGATATATTGCCCGGCAGCTGGGTCCTGGTGAAGGCCTACGAAAGGTCTTCCTGTCTCGCGCCTCGCTGGCGGGGACCCTACCAGGTTTTATTGGTCACCAGGACGGCAGTGCGGGTGGCAGGAAAGAAGAACTGGATACACGCAACGCATATCAAGAAGATCCCTCACCCGGCGCCACACGTTACAGAAGAACCCCTCGCTGATGCTACACTCTCTGATCTCGGAGTAGCAGGCAGCGTTGTGAGTGCGTCGGAGAAGTTCTCTGAGCCTGAGGAGCTTGGGGAGCCGTCCATTTTGTCTCCGCACTCCCTTGATCAATCACTTCCGGAAAACCTTGTTTCGAGCTCTGCGACTTCCGTCGCTACTGATACGACGCTCCCCTCAGGGAGCGACGATACTTTGCTTTCGGATTCAACAAACTTGGGTACCATCCGGTACAACCTTCGACCACGCAAATAAAATCGCCGCACGAGTATCGTGCATCTGGAAGAAAAAGGAGTGATTGAAATACGATCGTCTTCCCTTTTTTTGGAACAAAGAAAAGGGGGGGTTCTATTGGCTAGGGTTGGGAAGGACTAAGAAGTCGCGCGGCCGAAGTGCCGCCAGCAACGAACATTGGGGCCGTCGATCGGGATAACCATGATGCCTGCCGCCTTCACCGCTGCTCCTCGTATTGAACTATTAGATAAGGAGGTGACCAATTCGAACAATGGACAATGTGCCTGGGCCCCGAAAACGTACTGTTGTGTTCTCGTTTTGATTATTGTTAGTTTTGCAACTGCTGCCGTGGGACTTTGGTACTTTGAAGAAATCTATCCTTTGAAGCCTCTGTTACCGACCAAAATTGTACCAACTGTTTTGACTCCCTCTGTACACCTTCACACTCTGTCCCCTAGGGACTCTCGGCATAGACAGAAATATCATAATAACACTTTGATGATAGTAATGAATGCTACGCATGCTATTCTTAATAGGAGTAATTGTTGGATTTGCACTCACTTACCACAACATGGGAACAAGGGACTGGGATGGTATATACATCCCTTACCTCTAACAACCTCTTGCTATGCCTCTCTTAGAGCACTCTTTTTTGGCCGGTGGAATGATAGCATCTCAGGGAACTTCGATGGCACTAATTTGAATGAATTTGAAAAACGTGAATTGACTCCCCTGGGATGCTCGCTTTTCGCAAATAGGAGTAGACCTAATATCGCTTCTATTAGGCCGTCTGATAAACTTTCTTTTCCTTTTCAAAATCTAGTTTCCTTTAAGATGGCTCCGATAGGCAATAAGGATGCCATGCCTCCTTCTTATTCTGTAAATCATAGTCCTGATTCTGTCCCTTTCTGTGTACAAAGAAACGGCACTAGGCCAATGGGAGATTTCGAGCCTTGTATAAATATTGTAAATTTGACTGGGGAAAATAGGCCTTTGTATGTAGGGGGCCCGGTTTATTTTGTGTGTGGTAGTTTAGCTTTTCCCTGGCTGCCCAAGGATTGGCAGGGGACTTGTTATTTAGGAATATTGTTACCAGGTGTGTTTATAGCTAGTACCTTAGAGGTATCTAAGGCTCGCCCGCGAAGGGATAATGATGGAGATACCCCTGGACAAGTATTCGGGGATATAGCCAAATCAGTAGTCCCCTTCTGGGGACAAATAGCAAATTCAGAAAACATTAGGGGGGTTAGCGAGGGTATTGGAGAAAACGATCAACCGGACCACGGACAAACTTTACAATATGACCTTAGAGCAAAAGGCGATAAGATTGGTAGCACTTCAAAATCGAATGGCATTAGATGTCATTTTAGCTGAACGAGGTGGAGTATGTAAATTAGTGGGGTCCGCTTGCTGTGTTTTCGTACCAGATTCTTCACCAACAATATTCAAAGCAATTCAGAATTTACACACTCTTAGTTCTGAAGTCCATATCCCTGTAGGAGACTGGAGCCTTAGTACTTGGTTTTGGGATTCTCTACGATTTTGGGGGTGGAAGGTGTTTTCTGTTATTTTAGGTATTTTAGGGACTCTGTTATTCCTTTGCTGCTGTTTTCAATGCCTCCCGAGTATATGCGGAATGATAGGGGGATGTTGTGCCCAAGTTATGAGCGCAATAGGGCGTAGAATATATACCCCGAAGACAGCATCTAAAGAATTCATGTTGCAAGAAGTTCCTATGAACAACTTTATGGCTATTGACATTTCAGACAATGATGTGGAACCTATGGATGCTAATGCCTTCAAGTATTTTCAAAAGTATTAGGAAATAATATTTTAGCACTTGGCATAGGCCAAAAGGAGGGTCTGTGGAAATCGATATAATATTGTGACCCCAATCGCATTGTTTAAATGTATGTTGGCCTACGCCAAGCTGTCTAAAGAATATTATGTACATAGGTTCCGCGGTAAGGTCTTGACCTTAATGTATCGTGTAAGCCGCCATCTTGGATCTAGCCGCCATCTTAGGAACTCTTGCAGTGTGGAAGTCACCCTGAATCACAAAATGGAGGCCGAATGACATTTCGAGTAAGACTTCGGCCATGGTGACCTCCGCACACGTGAATGAATAATATGTCCGCAGGCTACTTGTTAGGGTCATGAACTAAGACCCTGTCCTCTGTTTAACCTATGTGTAAATATGTAACCGTATCAGCGGAACTGATCTAATGTATGGAAATTGTGTGTTCGACCTGGCTACGAACCCTAGCCATGGTTCCAGAAATGGTTAACTTACAAGAGGGCTGGCCAATGCAGTACTAAATGTATAAAAACC
Organism: Ambystoma mexicanum; assembly: GCF_040938575.1. Taxonomy (NCBI): domain Eukaryota; kingdom Metazoa; phylum Chordata; class Amphibia; order Caudata; family Ambystomatidae; genus Ambystoma; species Ambystoma mexicanum. The sequence continues at coordinate 842,671,532 of NC_090927.1, forward strand.
CAAGCATCCCGATGATCGGTCTCTCCCACTTTCAGTGCGAACCTAACGTTGAAGGTTCGTGTGTTAGTCAGAGGGCCGAATAGCTATTCGCATGTCAATTGACTTTGGTAACTTTGTAACTTTGAAATAAAGCGCTTTGTATGTCCTTTGTAACCTGTGTTGGTGTGTTTCCTTTTGGGCTACCCGGCCTCATGTCAATTTCTTTGTTTCCACACTAGGAGATCCCCTAAATCAAAAACAGGAAGCATATAAGCAAACTACTGAAGAGATTGGTCACCGGCTCCCCAAATGCAGAAGAAGAATGAGAAAGAGATAGGCATGAAGGAAGAAAAGAACCAAAGAATCATGGGTGTCGCAGGAGGAGTGTAAAAAAACCAAAAAACAAAAGTGTTCAAAAATTAAAAAAATCAGAGACAAATGCCTTTGTGAAAGCCTTTTCTGGGGTCTCCCCAGAGGTTAACTTCGAGGGAGAAGTGATTCTCAATTCCACCATTGCTCAAGGAGGAAGAATGGAGAAGGAAATCTAAAGGAGAAACATTTAGAACCAAGCAAGCGACTGAAAAAAGATCAAGATGAATTACAGCCAGAAGGAGCCAAAATCATAAATGAAAGTATCGGGCTACAAACGGATTGGCGAGATCTGGAGAATGGTTCCCACACCAATCTATTAAAAGCCAACAACGGAAACGGTGGCATTTTAGTCCAAAATGCCTTGAAAACCATTCAGGATGCCAAGATTGATAAATCCATCTGCAGTAGAGACATACGAATCACACCGATCTTTCTAAAGAGTCATCGCCAATTAGACCAAGAAATGTCCAGGGCCGCTGCCACTGGGAAATCCTCTGTGGAAGCAATAGGAAAATTGCACCAATATTCTTGAATTGCATTCCAAAAAAGCCAAACACAAATGCTCCATTAGAAGAGATGAGATTGAGCAAGTGCCATTTGTTGAACATGCATTGTAATGGAAATGGGAAATCAGTGATACTTGGAGCCCATCCCTGTCCACAAGTGGCAACCCAGTAGGTTATTGTCCAACCGACTACAAAAGAAAATCTGGAAAAAGACGAGAGGTCTCCTTTTGCGTTACCCATAATCTGGTTGCCTTTAATTTCAAATAAGACTAAAATAAAATCCTTATGCAGGAGTTAAATTCTCTCAATTCTCAAAAAAATTCCAAAGCTGTATTTGTTGAATTCTAGAGACATTGAGTTCATGCAGTTCCTAGACATTAACAATCCATTTGTGTTAGAAGTAGATCTCACCTCAAGAGAAGGCCAGGATGCAATTTTGAGAGCAGCTAAAGAATTGAAGGGACAGGGTCTTCTAGTTACTCTGTCATTGCCACCTGAAATTCCTCATTCCACTCACTCAATCTCAAAGGGGCAATTAAGAACAAGGGAAGATCTGGGAGCAGGCCAAGCGTTCATTTCATCTCCAAGATGGGACAGGAAAGACAGAGGGAACACTCAAGATAACGCCCTGTCATTACTGCCAGAAATATTATCACAGGTTCTCCAAAAACTGGGGGTGAGCATGAAACCTCTTTAACCAAACAGGCCTGAATGTGACGTGTTGGATTACGCGAGGCCAAACACCTTTACCTCAAAAAGAATGAAAGAGCATTTGTTTTCGAGAGGGGAACATTTTGATGTTACAAGAAACTTGGGTGGTAAACCCAATTTTAGTCAAAGGTTATACAATTGTTTTTCAAACTGCTCTTCAAAAAGCCAGAGGCAGGCCATCTGGTGGGCTGTTAATGGCTTTTAATAACATCACAATTGGTGACATCAAAATGATCTCAAATGACAAAAAGGGAATCCAGATTTGTAAAGTATCCCTAAGAAATCAGCGGCCACGCAGGAAATAATCCTTGTCAATATTTTACTGGAATCCTGCTGGTTCATCCCAGCAGGATTTCTTTAAGTTTTGCCAATATTGTTAGAAAATATCAAAATGCTTTATGGGGGAGCCCATTTATCATTAGGGGGAGACCTGAACTCCCAATGTATTCCACTGTCAAAAGAGGCGACCCAGCTGAATGCCCGCAGAGTATCTGAGAAGGGAAAAGTGTGGGTAGAGTTTCTATCAGGTTGGGGTTTGAAAATGCCCAATGGCAGGTTGCCAGTGGACATTCCAGCAAAACCAACAAGGGTCCAAGGCTCCGACGTTTCCACACTTGACTATATTTTTAAGTCTGCAAGCCTTTTTGAATTAAATGTCTCCCTGAATATGGAACAGGAAGGGGGCAATGACCATTATGTTTAGAGCTTTCCTTCCCAGACATCCTTTTTGGGCTGCAAGAAAGACAGACACAAGCAATCACACTTAAGACAGGGAGAGCTCTGCTTTTGAAATATAAAAGGGATGGGGTGGCTCTGAATGGTTGTCTCATGGAAGTGTCTGAGGGAGTCTGGCAGAAAAAAATGCCAACCGGATAGCTTTATCAAATTCATTTGTTCCACCCATCCACCAAGTGTGGGGGCAGTGGGATAAAACAACCTCATCATCATGCATTTCACGAGGAGACTATGTGAAGGAAAAAACTGCTGCTTGATAAAGCAGGACCTGTTGGTGGTGGATTATAAAAGAGAGTCTAGGGCCTTAAAACAGAACTATAAGCATTGGTCAGTGGATAGGAAGATGCATTGTCTCCAACAGGATGGAGAACAAATGTTAAGGTTGATCAGGAACAGAGATCCTGGAGGCTTTTGATCAGTCATTCACCAACTGGAGGGTAATACAAGAAGCTTACAACGTAATCTGGTATCTGAAAGAGGGTGGGTGGACTATTTGTCAGAGACTTTTGCAAACCCCTCGAAATCCACCTTTTTAGTGGATAAAGAAGTGGTTTGGTCCCTCCCTTTTGATGAGGAGACTCTGGTGAAATTGATTGAGAGTGGCTCGCAATCTAAAGCGTCAGGGCCCAACGGTTTAACATACCAGGTCCTGAAAACTGAATTCCCCTCTCTCTGCGCAAATTTGCTGTCCAGGTTATTTAAAGAGATTCTCATGAGAAAAAAGTTCCCAGCCTCATGGAAATCTTTAAAAATAATCCTACTATTCAAGGGGGATGATCAGTCGGTACCAATGAATTATTGCCCGATCGCCCTCCTGGACATTAAGAGTAAGCTGTTCATGAGAGTCCTGTTGAGTGAACGAGAGAATTGGGTGAAAGAAGCAGAGAATCTCTCTAAGTTCCAAACAGGGTTCAGGAGGGGGCTCTCTACATCGCTAAATGGATTAGCATTGAATATTTTGAGCGAAAATACAAGGGGAGAAGGCAATCATCAGTTATACCAGGCTTGGGTTGATTTTTCGAAAGCCTTCGACCAAGTAGACAGACAGCGCCTATGGTCGAAGTTAAGAGCGTGGGGCATCCCAGAGGGGATTCTGGCAATGCTGGTGGAAATTCATATGAATACTACATTAAGAGTATGATTAGATGAGGAGGGACATCCGTCGGAGCCCATAAGAGTGGAGAGAGGGGTTCATCAGGGATGCCTGGGGGCTCCCCTTTTCTTCAATTTATACTTGGCGGATGCAGGGGAACATCTGAAAGCAGCGGCGTTGGCCAGTCCAGTGATTAATGGAGAAAGGATTCACTGGCTGGCTTACGCCAACGATGTGGTACTGCTTGATTCAACAGCAGTAGGCCTGCAACGTTTACTGAATAGCCTATATTGCTATGCAAAGGAGAACGGTCTAGCACTCATCCCAAGAAAGTCTAGAATATTGGTTTTTAGAAACAGCAATAAAAGAATTGTCTATCCGCAGTGGGTAATGGGAGATCAATCCATTTTAAGGGTTGAAGATCTGGTTTATTTAGGCTATAAAGTGTATGCCTCCCCGGCTTCCTGCAATGTGGAGCAGCATGTCCACAACAAGATTATGCAGCTCATCCCACAAATGAAGAAAATAATGGTAAAGTACAGTAGATTCTCGATCATACCATTGATCAAATATTATCAGGCGAAATCCATCCCTGTTGTCCTTATGGTTTAGAGGCCAAGCCCATGCTCTGGAATGGTAACTGGCAAAAATGGGAGGGACTAATGTGGAAAAATGTCCTTGGGCTCCCGATAAACCTCCCCATGTCAAGTCTCAGATTTGAATTGGGTTTACGATCTTTAAAGGCCCAAACAGGATGGAAATTGATCCCTCGTATCCGTCTTGTCTTAACAGCTAAAGATGGATCGCTATACGCGGATATTAAATTCCATTTTAAATAGATTGAAAATGCAAACAAATATGAGTAAATGGGCAGAAGAAGGGATGTTAAAGGCAAACACAAATCTCCAAACTTTAATTGAGAACCCAATGAAGGTGAAGCCTGGGATAACATGGATTGGATAGCTACAATTGACAATATGCAAGCCTCAGTTTATCCTAACCTGATTATGATGGTTGACAAACAGCAGGGTTATATGGCAAAATACCTGGTGAAATGTCCTGATTGGAAGATCAGGAAAAAGTTCTTTAGGGTCCGCCTAAATGTAGTCCGTACAGGGAGGTTCTCTCCATAAGAGGGCAGGGCGATAATGCTATTGCTTTATGCAATTTATGCAAAAACCCTAAAGAACAAACCCTTAAGCACTTGTTAATGGACAGTAATGGAACCTGGCCTGCGAGATCTATGCAAGTTTTGGGGTTGGATCAGTACACTTTCTACCTGACATGTTCTGGGATAGATTGGTCTCAGGACAGATTCAGGCACTTACAACAGCAGTGGTACAGGTGCTGGAAAGAAGCCAGATAGTATTCTAATGTGGTAGTTCAGAAATATGGAGGTTACAAATAGTGTAGACGGAATTGAGTGTCCCACGGGAAAAGGTTGGATGAGTAGTCTTAGTAATGTTTGCTCTAGGAAGGAAGTTACTAACATCTAATGAATCAGCAGGTACTCGGCTAAATGATCGCCTTTTCCGTTTCTTTTGCTCTTTTTACCCTTTTATTTCTCTCTTCATTCCTAGTTCTGTTCTTCCCTTTCCTTTGGCTAAGAATTGTTGGTATAAGATTCAATCTATTTGCGATTACTTTAAATTGATATTTGTTTTATCTCGTTGTATGTTTTATCTTAAGCTTTGATTGATTCTGAATAATTGGTTATTTTAAATTGAGATGGTTATGTATGATTCTTTTTGTAAAAGGATTCTTAAACCAAATACAATTAAAAAAGAATATTTAAAAGCGGGGAGATCCAGAGGGGAGTACGCAAGCAAAGGAATGTTTTTAAGTTTCATTTGAAACCTGATAGGCTAGAACATAGCCTCAGATCCACCGGAAGGGTGTTCCACAGGCGCGGTGACGAGAATGGAAAACATACATTTTTCACCTGTGTTAGTTTTGCCTTGGGTATCAGGAGTAGGGCAGAATTGTTTGATCCGAGGCTGCATCTGACTGGCAGCCATTTAAACTGGGCTGCCAGGTAGGACAGACTCTTGTCATACAAGCAGGCATGTGAGATGCAAAACGTGCGAAACATGACTCTCTATGCTACAGGAAGTCCTTGTAACACTCTCAAGGCTGTTGACACATGATCAGTTTTTCGCAGACCAACTACAACCCTCACTGTATTGTTCTGAACAACTTGCAGATGGCTTAACTCCCCCTTACCAATGCCCAGTAATTATACTGGCACAATAGTCGAGGCGGCTCCCAATGATAGCCCTGGCCAAAGTAGCACAGCTGGTGACATCCAGGTACGGTCTGATTTGTGCCAGTAGTTTGATCTAGTAGGTCATGTTTGACACAAGGCAGATGATATGTGCCCTCATTGAGAGTTCTTGGTCAATGGTAACACCAAATGTTTTCACGTTCTTAAGCGTAGGTATGGTTGCATGTAATGATGTCTGTAATAATGTCTCCATAAAAATGTCTCCTGACATTATTACATTGAACATGCAGGGGACATCCCCGCAATCCCTCATTTTTTTTTTATTATAAGGGGAGGAGGGGACATCCCAGCAACCCATCCCCATACATAATGGCTTTTCCCAGTGACATTATGTATGGGGCATTATTACCTGATACCGTAGGTAGAAGACAGTCTGCAATTTGAAAGTAAGAGTAGGCTTGATAAAGATGGTGAAGTTTAGGGGTGGTACCTAGGATTATAATCTCTGTTTTTGAGTTATTTAGGGCTAGGCGATTGAGCAACATCCAGAGGTGAATTTTGGTGTATGTTATATTGATGATCTCAGTGTCTTTGTGGTAATCGCATGTAAGTGGAAAGAGACACGAGTATCATGAACATACTTAGCGTAACAAATAGCATCTTCTTCCAGTTGATCAAAGAGTGTAAGCATGAATAGATTACAGAGTGTAGGAGATAGGCAAGCACCCTGTGGCACTCCACATTCCAGGGTCAGTCCCTCTGACATAACATCCTCATGGAAAACCTTTGCAGTCCTGTCTGACAGAAACAATATGACCCAGTTGACTGCTTCCTTAGAGAAAAAAGTCCGCCCTAGCAGTCTGCTGACCAGGATGGAATGATCCACCAGGTCAAACGCGGCTGTCCGGTCAAGGAGCATCAACAGAGATGTCTTGCCACTTTCCATGATTTGAAGAATGTTAGATTTAAGGTCCAGCAGGGTGGACTCAGTGCTATGGGAACTCCGGAAGCCTGATTGTTTATGGCCTAGAATGCCTTGTGTACTCTCAAGAATTTCCTGAATCTGTCCTTGTGCTATTTTGTCCAGTACCTTCAAAAGGATTGGGAAATTAGTAATCCGGCAATAGTTGCCTGCTATACATGGATCAAGTATAGGCTTCTTCAAGACAGGGGTGATCCATGCTTGCTTGACGTCTCGTACTGACATTTATGAAGCATTTACAAATTTAGTGATCAGAGGGGCAGTTAGCTGGGCACAAGTTATCACTTTTTTAGCCAGACAGATGTCACCTCTACAACTGGTGGGTTTTAACCCACTTAATATACCCAGGACCTCCTTTTCGGTCATTTCTAAAAAGGTAAAAGGTAGCATATATAGCAGTTCATCACAAAGAATCTCAGCAGGTCCTTCATTATCTTGATTACTTTCTGTTTGTGGGCAGAGAGGAAGAGCAAGAAGAGCAGGAGATGATGCTACAGGACTGTGAGGACCTGATGGAGGATTTGGGAATCCCCTTGGTTGCTTAGAAAATGAAAGGCTCGGCTACTATTCTCACTTTTTTACAGATTTAGTTGGGTTGAGTTACAATGTCCTCCAGGTTGCCCGCAGAAAATTCTGGAAGTATATAACGTTTCTGAGAACTTCGACCTCTGCATGGAAGAAGGAGCTGAAGGAGATACAATGTTTGCTGGGGCACTTACATTTCAAATGTAAGGTGATCCTCCTGGGGCACACTTTCTGTAGAAATATTAAAGGCACTGTAATTGGTTGAGAAGTCACTTTCTGCAAGTTTGTGGGCTATCTACACAAGAGCATGGTCGGAGTTTGTACGGGGTGAGAAGGTGGGTAGGTTCGAGAGGATGCTGGGAAAAAAAGAGGAGGGATGATGTGATAACATACATGTTGTAAGTGATTTCAATCCGGCACTTCACCTAAATCAATGCCTAGCGTGTAACGCACAACTGAAATTCTTGTTTATTTTGTGTCTAAAAGTTATTTTAGTCTTTTAGACTCATATCACGCCCCCCTGCTGGAACCTCCCTGGTCACACTGAACCAGGAATCAGGCTGGTTTGCAAAGTTAAAATATTTATGTATATAGTTACAAATTAATCACACTATGTTTAATGGGTATACAATAATCACCAATGGGGTGATGTAACACTAAACAATCTCTTTAATCACAAGGAGTAATAGTGAGCAAAACAGTTCAGCACAGAAATAATACTTTTGTGTGTGTGTTCAGAACAGATAGCAATGTGGTTACTATTTCCCCCTGCACACCCCTCAACCCCCCAACAAGCAATGTAAAGAGATAGGAGGAGAGAGAACAGGTTTCAAGAATGCAGAATTCAAACACAATGTCAATCCCAATTCCCCCCAGCAAACATAAGAGAGAAACAGAATTAATTGGCAAACTGTCAAAATGGTTTTAAAGTTGTCTTGAGAATGGATTGGGTAAAACCCTAAATATGGTTTAAATTGCTGAAATTGTTTAAATTCTTAGGGGAGCCACCTTAGATAGTTGCAGACAAATGCTAGCAATGATTTAATGCTAAGAAGCAATGTGAAGTCTTAAAATTGAGGTCGGGTGCAATCAAAAGCTGTTTGTTTTGCACGTGTAATATTTTGCCAAAAACGAAAATTCACGGTAAACTTTCCACGTGCGGTAATCACAATCTTGGGAGAACTATATGGGTTTTGATTTTATGGAACGCTGAGGTTGTTAGCTACAAGCAGAAGTTGAAATTTTGTTTCTAGCATAAAAATTGAGAAAGTTATGGACGTTTTAGTGGAGGTTGTTTTTCTGAGATAGGCGCAAGAATGAGAAAACAGGGATGTGCTTTTAAAAGACAAATGAGATTTCTTATACTAGATTATGGGCCTCATTACACGGAAGGCAGTAAACCATGGTGCTATTAGCACCATGGTTGCCGCCGGTACCATACCGGTACCACCATGGAGGAAAGGGGAATTACCACCCCATTCCAAGGTTGGGGGGCCGTAATTCCCCCTTCCTCCATGGCCCTTCCCCATTCCTATTTTTGCCCAATAGGGCATAATGGGAATGGGGAAGGAGCTAATTACGGTACTGCGAATTGCGGTACCGTAATTAGCACCAAGGTCCCTTTGCGGGTCCCAACTTTAACGGCTGGTCTACACCAGCCGTTAAGGTTGGGTCCCGCAAAGGGACCTCGTAGTAAGGCAGTAAGCGTTTACCGGTACCGGTGCCCTTACCGGTACTGGTAAACCCATACCGCCTACCGTGTAATGAGGCCCTATGACTATAGAAAAAGAGAATGTCACACATGAATCTCCACAGTCCTGGCCACAGACCCTTCATGTGGTGGATATTCACTTTCTTTCTGGGATTCAATTTATTTATTCACGATACTAATGATTTATGGTTTTAGAAAACAAATGAGAGAAACTTAGCGCAAGAAAACACTCTGACAATTCAAAAATACTCCTAACACTACTGGTTCTGAATACAAGAGAGGATGGGCTTAAGATAGAGGTTAACTATGGACAGTAAATATGCTAGTGGCACAGACCTATTCTATAAATACTCACTATATGTGTTTCAAATGGAACCGTCAGGGATTCTGGTCAGAGATTCTGGTTCTGGGACCGACTGCTGGGCACTCCGGATTGGATTGGGTCTGCAACGGTTCTGGTCACAGCTCGGCACAGGACTGGATCAGGTCTGCAGTGGTCCTCTGGTCAGAGCACAACGGGATCAGATCTTTTGGTTCTGGTAATAATTCTTTTAACAGGAAAGCAGTTACAGCACAGCCCGGCTGTTTCTTTTGTTCCCCTTAGGTTTTGTGGGATTCTTTCTGGTTCTGGAAATTCAAAGCCTAGTTGAAAATGGTTCAACTAATGGAATGGCCTTTCTGCTTGCCAAGTTTCTGGAGTCTGGAGCAAGGAAAATGGATGGTTCTCTTGCAGGGTGCTCCGCCAGCAATCGGTTAGTGGTGAATCTGTGTGTCTTTCTAAGTCCTCAGCTGTCTCTATTTATTCTTATGATAAAGGGGTGTGTGCTGGTTTATCCTAAGCATGCCCCTTAGGCAGGCGATTGGCTGGAGTCTCTTCCCTCCCTTGATTGGAGGAGAAAACAGGGTGTCACCATGATGATGTGGGTTTATGAGTCAGAGAATCCTCCCCTTGTCCCTTTGAACATAAAATCTACTTTTAGTACAATACATATTTACATGTGTGCAATCTCTATAACAATAACAGATATAGATTATATATTTCGTGTAGCAGATATTCCTCCAAACCTTGTCGCTGTAGGATCTTGTGTCTGCTTTTGACAGAATTTTGCCCTTTTTGTCCGGAACACAATATCCAGTTTATCAGAAAATGTGTACACATGTGCGCATTGAATATGGGCATAAGAGTATGAAGTTTCGTTCTTTTGGCATAAATACATTTGGGGTGAAACCATATTTTCTGCTACTACTTCCCAGAACATCTCACAGAGTTCTGGCATCCCTCAAAACGTGCATCCAGAAATCACATCAACAATGCTGTTATTTCTATAATTGTCACAATTTTACACAGTAATTTATCAGTCTTTTTTAAAAATGTGCTTTTGGCCTTTGTTGAGCAGCAAATGATGGTTTGTCCCCGCCTCCTTCTTAATTCTTGCAGCTCAGAAACAGGCTCCTCCCAGTTCCTCCTGGTAGAGGCCATTTACGACCCTTCATAATTAGCATCTCCTGGAGCTGGAGGAAGTCCATTGTCCCTTTCCTCTGCAGCCCCAAATTCTCCTCCCCTAATCTAATCATCACAGAGGTGTGATTTCCTGGTGCAGTGAAGCAAAGGGGAGATGCCTGGCCTCCGTGGGGGAAGCTGTTGGACTGGTTGGATTGCTTTTAGGCAGGCCTAATTTCAATGTCATTCTGTTACATTTTTCTCTTGGTTTAAAACAAACTTGCAATTTCAAAACAAGCAGCTAGAACACTTATTCCAGCTTCTAAACCATGGGATTTAACAGTTGCAACCTAGGTTACTCTCAATAACAGGTCACTTAGTTTTGGGACATTAGATTTCAGTTGTACAAGTTTAAATTCTATCATGCAATCTACTGACAGCTGTCATACAGGAGGCCGCGGGTACTGCACCCAAATTTTGACAAATTTCACAGGCAGGCACATTTTTGCTGTGAATGTTTTGATGACAAATTCAGCTTTTCAGGACATTGGCCCTCATTCCGAGTTTGGAGGTAAGTAATGGTCCTTACCGGCATGGCGTAAATAGCGTGTCCGGGCAGTCATCAGTCCGCTAATAGAGGACTATTACGACTTCGCGGGCACAAGCTTTGCGCCATGCCGGTAAGGTCATTACCGCCATGCCGTTAAAGGCACCTTGAATACCCTAAGCGGCATCAAGCATAGCACAGATAACACTACCGACAAGGTCCAATGCGGCATTAACGGTGACTGTTATTAGCGATGACCGCTAATAACGGTCACCGCTAATAAGCGGAACTAGAAAAACACAATCCATTGCCATCCTCAGCATAAAGGACCCTTTGGACTCTGCTGTTGTCATGAAAACATCCTACTATCATACCACTATGCCCAAGGCCCTGAAGAAGGGAGCTGCCTGCCTGCGGAAGGAGAGATTTAATGAGGATGAGCTGCAGATGCTGGTTGACACACTGAAGGAGCATGCTGGGATAGTGTTCTCAAACAACATGAAGAGGGAGGCAACACTGAAAAAAAGGAGATCTGGGCACTTGTTGCTCAGAAGGTCAGTGCTGATGGGAACACCCCAAGCACAATCAAAGACTGCCGTAAGCGCTGGGGTGACCTGTGACTTAGAGTTCGAAATATTCTCTCAGTGAACAGGAGCCAGTCAATGGGAACAGGAGGAGGTCCCAGCTAACCAATCAAGCTCACCCCATGGGAGGACATCTGCACCAGCATGATAGGAATGGAGGGGATAGAAGGTGTTGGCGAGATGGAGTGTGTGGTGCCACAACATCGGGCGATGGAGGTGAGTGTCCTATGAAAACATTGTAATGCCGAGTCTGATGAAAGTCAACCAATATGTCAGTCCAAAGAGTCAAGCCATGGTCCAACACACACACACTCCCAACAAAGTAGGCGGACGCATCACAGACACATGCAGATGCCTGCTGCAAGGCAATGCCGTACCTGACACATAGCACACAAAGATGCAAATGGCATGAGTCACACAGCGGGCAGGCCCCAAATAATGTGCATGTCAGATAGCATAGCTATTGGCCAACATGAGTGATGGCGACATATGCCTGCATAACCCACCTATGTATCAAACAACGTGTTCATCCAAACACAAATGCCTATTACCCTCAATTGTGTGGATGATCAATTGTCCAAATGTATGTATGATGCCTATCAAAACATCACTCATGCCGTCCCTCTTTTCGACCCCCACAGGCTCTGACCATGACAGTGATGGGCAGGATGCAACCCCCGGCAAGACCACACCCCGAAAGAGGTCCCGGGGTTATGCCAACCACCCTTCGACCTCGAGGAGACAACCCAGGGGCCGCTGTGCACCAACAGGCAAGACACCCAGGTTGCCATTGCACCGGTGCTGCCAAGGCCCGTAGAGGGTGAATCACCACCACCCATTGGCCATCCTGAGGAATCAGGCGAGGCACCATATTCAGAGGAGTCCAGTTTGGTTGGGGAGGTGGCAGCCACAGCACCCCTGGCTGTGGAGGACCCACAGGGTGACATATGGGTGCCCGTTGAGGACGATGCATTGGAAGTGGTCTGTACGCCAAGTCCACCGGCATCCCCCCAAATATCGTCCCTCGATACTGACCACCCCACCACCCCGGAGCAGTCTGGTCAGGAGCAGATGGAAGGGCACTTCAGTCCCTTTTGACGAGTATGGAGGCCGAGCAGGCTGAGCAGGACAGCCAGGGACCAACAACCTCAGGGCCGCAGCGGTCAGGACAGCTGACTGCCCTTGTGCGTCAGTTTGTTGAGGACAACAGACTGGACAGACAGGAGTGGCGTGAGAACTTTGCCTCCCTAGGTAGGACCATCACAGAGAACATTGCCTCCATGGCCAAATCCTTTGCAGATAACACCAGATGCCTCTGCGAGGAGGTCTCGGCCCTGCACCAGCTCTTAGGCCGCATAGCAGATGCCATGGAGGCAGGGCATCCGGCTACCCAATCCCAGCAGGCGGCCACACCGTCATCATCCAGTTCGACCCAGACAAGCCCACTCCGCAGGTCGGCACGTACCCTGCGACGGCAAGACATGCCACCACCTGGACCAGGGAGTGCTAATTGATAGTCAGGGCAGCCTCATGTAGGCATTGGCGACCTGATGGGACATGTGTGGGGGAGTTCTGTAGGGAGGGGGAGGGGGGTGAGGGTGTGTGGGGGAGTTGTGGGGGGAGGGGGGATAAGGGTGTGTGGGGGAGTTGTGGGGGGAGTAGGAGGGGGGTGAGGGTGTGTGTGGGAGTTGTGGGGGGAGGGAGCGAGGGTGGTAGAGGGTTTTTGCACTTTCATTAACATTGTTATTTTTAATACACCCGTTGTGTGAAAAGCAAGACCTGAGTGGACATTCATCATTGCGCATGTGTCATTTATTCATATACAGTGCATAGTGTACATGTACCCCCACACCCAGTGCCCTCTGTCCAACTATCATGTCGCCCTCTGCTGCCATGTGTGTCAGAAATATTGTGCAATCACTGACTGGCGCACAGCACGTCCCTCCTGTGCATCAGCACCGCGATGATGTGCAGCCACATCTTCTTCATCCCCTTCATCATCACCAGGTGGTAGCAGTTCAATGTCAGGGGGCAGGGGCACGTTCCGGCGGATGCACATATTGTGCCGCATGACACATGCCATGATGATCTTGGCCACCTTCCCATGTCTGTAGAGGAGTGCCCCACCAAACCGGCAGAAGCAGCGAAATTGTGCCTTCAACAGGCCAAAGGTCTGCTCGATGACCACACGGGTACGGGTATGGGAATGATTGTAGTCCTCCTCGTGCCTGTTCTGTGGATTTCAGACAGGGGTGAGGAGCCAAGGCTTCAAGGGATAGCCACTATCACCTGCATGAGAGGCAATAAAAGGTAAATGTTAGTCGATTCATGATGGACAGCTGTACTAGTCACACATGCCTGCAGATTATCGTTGGCCACATGCACATGTCCCTGGATGTATTTATGCCATTTTCAGACCCTCAATGTGTCCTGTGCCATGGACTAATGGTGTGGGTTGCATCTTCAAGATGATACACGGTGTGCTCTGCCGTCTTGTAGCTCATGCATCATGTACGCATACAGCTGTGTTAGTGTGAAATTTGTGAGGTGTTGTGTTCTGTGAGATTTAGTTAGAGGGAGCGTTGGCAGTAGTCTGGGCAATCAGCGCAGATCATTCCCATGGTGACATGCAGCACTCCTGTGGGTGTGGCGGCCCTGTGACAGACAGTGGATTCCCTAGTTGGTTCAGTTTGATGCATTCCGAGGGATGCTTGTCCTGTGTGGCGATATGCTGGAGACAGCAACATAGTGCATATACACTGCATGGTGCTGGATGGCGTTACGCAGGGTGAGGGCCGCTGATGAATGGTGCACGTGTTGTGGAATGTGGGGTGGTTTCCTGTTAGTCATGTAGTGATAGGTGCCGACCTTACTTCATTCATATGGGATTTGGGTGTCATGTACCGTTAGTGATGCTTTGGGGCACAGTGTTCGGTGACGTGAACATTGTGCAGTAACATCACCATTGACACCATGGTGGTGTGTGCATCTCTCCCCCCATTTTAATGCCATGTGCCAGTCCTGGAACTTACCAAGAAGCCAGGCACGTTGTCCAGCATGTCACTCTATGAAGCATGGTTGCGTCGAGTTCTGCAGGACCATAGAGTCATGAGTTGATCCGGGATATCGGGCACTACAATGTGTGATGATCTTGCTGGCGTTGCATACCATCTGCACATTGATGGAGTGGTGTTGCTTGCGGTTGCGGTACACCACGTCCATGGCATGCGGGACAACCAACTCCACGTGATTGCAGTCGAGGGCACCTACACAATTTGGCATGCCTGCCAGTGCATGGAAGCCAACTTTTGTATCAAATATCTTCTGGGAAGTCAGTGGAAGCGATATGAAGTCCCTTGTGTGCTTGAGGAGGGCATCCAGCACTTGGTTCAGAATCCGAGAAAATAAGGGTTGTGATATGCCATGCATGTGCCCCACTGTGTGCTGGTAGGTGCCTTTGGCAAGGAAGTGGAGCACAGACACTACCTTCAGTAGAGGGGGGATGGCGGTGCGTATTTCAGTGAGGCTGATAATGTCGTCGTGTATCAGGTCCACAATGGTGGTGAAGGTGTCCCGGTCCAGACGGTACAGGGTGTGGATCTGCTCAGGGGTTAGGTTGAAAGGATGGCTCTGATGCGAGGGATTGGGGGCTGCCTGCATGGTAACGGTGGCTGCACTGGTGGGGCATGCTGGGCCTGTCTCACCCTCCTTCTCCTCCTGCGTCTCCTCTGTGGTGCCGGCTGTTGTTGTTGTTGTTGATGTTGTGGCAATGCAAGCATATCCTCCAGCTCCAGTAACGCTACTACTATTGGAATCATCTTGGTGTGGGAGGGGGTGTGGTGTGTAGGTGTGCTCCTTTTGTACTGGGCCAGACTCCATTGCCTCCACCTGTGCTGATTGTGTGCACCTGTGGCAATTGGGAACACTGCTCAAGGCATTTTATGGCTGGTCTGCGATGCTGGTATTTACGGCATGCCGGTAAGCACTTTCAACGCCTTCATGAAACCGGTATTTACATGCCCGCTTCACTTGTGATCTCCTCCAATTTACGGCATGCCGCTATTGACGGCATGTTGGGCCGCGTGCCCTCGCCCATGCCGCTATTAGAGGTGCCGTAATTTACGATGCCGCTAATAGCGGTCAGGCTGGTCAGAATAGCCCGTAGCGGTAAGCAATGCCGGTATTCCTTTACCGGCATCGTTTTTCCCTTAACACCAACCTTGGAATGACCCCCATTGTCTGTTCATACTGATTTCTTGAATTAAATGAATTGTAGCATCCAGCAAGAATATAGGATGCTTGATGGTGTTTTGTGCCGGCATTCTGCAGTTTCAGCAACCAAGAAAAAGATTTAAAAACAAGATTCTGGATTTCTTTCAGCAAAGCCCTACTTTTCATGCAGGCTCCATTTTTACTTGTTGGGCAGCCCAGTGACATGTTTCAGGAGTGAGGTCTCCATTCCACCACTGACAACATGCATGGTAGATTTGGCAGCCAGGGGTTTTGCGGCCATTTTGATAATTCTGGCACCATCAGCACACAGGGATGCCGCAGGGCTGAGCATAAGTGGGTTAATACATCCCACAATGTTGATATTCATGCAGAGGGGCTTGTCCAGGGTGACGATAGTGGGAAAATGAGCGGGAATTACCTTCTACGGTAAGTGGGTCTGCGGTTTTGAACCAAGTGGGGAGGAAGAGGAATGTTAGAAGGATCATCTAGGGAGAAGGGACAGCAAGGATCCAAGAGGAGGGTGGGAAAGGTTGCTGGTTGGTCTGAGAGGATGTAATATTAAACATTGATGATGTTTTCTGGGGCCTTTAGGATATCGAAACTATGTCGGATAAGGGGAGGGATGAACTGGTCTTGGAGGATGTGAGGTTATCAGATAAGGGTTTAGACATTCTGATAAAGAAGTCGAAAGTGGACAAGTAGGCGGGACAGGAGTGGGTACTCTGGGGAAAGGGAGGTTAAGAATGATGCCCATTCAGGTTGGGAAAAGAGTGGAGGAACTTTGCGGACAGGGCTCTGGATTGAATTTTAGGCATGAAGAGGGTGGGAAAGTGATGGCAAGACAGGTCAGGGACCTACATAACTTACATTAGGGAGCTGGGGAATGACTAAAAGTGGTAGCAGGAGTGGAGGGGTTGCAGGATGCTTCTCATTGTATTTGTTTCCTTCTGCAGAAGCAGTGCAAAAAGTGGTGCAGTTCCTGAGATTATGGTATGTGGATATTATCTTGTGAAGTGGGAGGGCAGGTAAGCCAGGCAGGGAGTTTTTGACAAACAGCTGGGGTACAGCTATACAGACATTCTGGTGAGGTGGTCTGGTTCAAGAGGGTTGAGATCTGAACAGCTTCTCCCGATGCTTGTTAGGATGAGGATAGACATGGGGGACTGGTAGGAATAACTATCCATGCTCGGGAAAATGATTGGGTAAAGGTTAGAGGGTTTCCCCCATTAAAAAGATGAAGAGGGATGGTATGATAGTGCAACAGGATTGGCATGATGTCTTGTTGTTCTGGAAAGAGCTGCTGCCAACAAGGGTCTAGAGGGGAGGACTGAAGGAGGTAGTGGTTGCGAGGGCTAGGTGGAAGATAAACAAAGCAATGGGGTTGTTTTGCAAGGTTTGGAGTGCATGTGGTGCACCATTTGATATTAGATATGTGTGAGGGACCGGAGGGCGGGTCTGCACTTCCGCTCTGTGTTTGGTAGAGGAGAGGCACAGAGGACCCCTGCCAAGATTCTCAATATTGGTACGTGGTCGAGCAATCAAGGCCTAGCTTCTCGGGAAGGTGATGCGGGCTGGTTCTTAAGTACAGTGTAGTCCCAAAGCACCCACAAAGGAATGTCCGCACACTTTATCGGTTAAAACACAGTCTTTATATAATTAATATTTAAGGTTATATACAACATCACGATAACGCTCTTTGTACTCGGTTATCTATAATGGCAAATATATACAGTTGTAAGTGGTACCACAATTACTATTAGATCTCTTTAAAGTGCATCAACAGTACAGTTAAATGGCACAAAAATCAAGTCGTAAAGGAAACCCACAATAGAGGAAAGAGGAAAGAAGTTGATATGAATAATTGGCAGATATACTGGTCACTACCATTAAACAAAGCTCTGTGTGGAGATCCCCCCACCTGGGCAACCTGTAGAATAAAGACACAAGCCCAGTCCATATATTGTTCACAAGAGACTTCCCAATAGTTCTGCAACCCCAAAGTACCTGGCGTTGTAGCGTTCCTCATCGGGGAATCGACGGTCCTTGTTGAGTGTCCTCCCTTTAAGGCAGGAGTCACGAGTAGTCGAACGTCCGACGGAGAACAGGGTGAGCTACGACAGTGAAGTGGCAGCTTCGTTCCTAGCGGTACTCATTGACGGGGAAGCGTAAATGTCCTGCAGGGAAGAGGCGTGCGGGGCACCTCGTTGTCGATAGTTCTGGACCGCAAAGAGTTTGAAGAACTGTGGCCCAGCAAGGGCGTCGAGTCGTCAGCGTCTCTGTGGTTTTTGGGTGCGGGGAAACACACCGGTGGATGTTCCTCAGTGTGTCGACGGTCAGGCCTTCTCCAGCAGGATGCAGCAGAGACGATGCGGACGAGAGCGTCCTTGGATTCTAAAGTTCTTAGGCAAACGGGAGCACGGTGGCTCCGGTCGGCGACAGCGGTCGTCGACAGTGGCGAACAACAGTCCGGACACTTCTCCTTGGGATTCCGCAGCAGTCCCCACCTCGGGTCGGCAGCCTGTCGAAGGTCTGTCTACCAGGGAGCTTTGGCAAAGATCAGCTGTGCACGATGGTCCCTCATAGCTCGGGACGAAGGCGCCTTACCAGGTCCTGTCTGGGTCAGTCCTTGGATACACAGCAGCTTTCAGATTGTGAAGGAGAGCAACAGCAATTCTTCTCGTCCAGCAGGGCTTTTACTCGTCGTAGTGGACTTCAGCTTCTGAACACAATTCCTAGCAGTGAGAGGTCCCCAGATATACTGTTGATCTACCATTCATTCCGCTGGGTCATACTCAAGCATCCAATCACGGCGAAGGGCATTCATGCAGGCAGTGAGCCAATCAGGCACACAGTGCATTCAGGCCATTAACTTCTATTCAGACACGCACAACTAGTTATGTGTATTGGGACAAGTATCCAGCCATTCAGCACTCCACACTGCATTCATACCGGTTTCGGGCAGGGCTGTCTCAGTCATTGTGTCAAACACCAGATACTAGACACGCACAACACAGAATGCGTATTTGTCACACACTCCATTCACCCAGGTCCCACCCACAGGCATACCCAAAACATACGGTCGTTGGGAAGGCTCCAGCCAGTCTGGTCATCACTTCCCCACACTACCATATATGGAACTTCCACCCAACAGCCAGTCAGGGGGAAGGGACAGAGTCAGGGCTTCCCGGGACTTCGGGAAGATCAAGGTAAAAGGCGATGGAAGGCAAGAGGCCACGGGGGCCATCTTGTCTCCATCAGGAATCTACCGATTCCAATGACAGGGCCTGGGCATCCAAAAATGGAGGACACTAAGGGCACCAGTCACTTCAGCACCGAGCTGCCACCAGCCCGTACCCTGCTCTGTGGGTCACACACAGGTGCCCATAAACATACACTAGGGGCACAGGGTTGTACCCCTAGCCATGGGTGCCATAAGGGTATCCCATGGGTCTGTTCACCAAAACCAAAGGGGAGAGCTGCACCGCCAGGAGTCCCACATGAACTCCTGCACGGAAAACATGACAGAACACACAATAAAAAGCAGTAAAGGACAAGGATACAGAGGTCCTGTCTCTCCTATGCATTTCCAGCAGAACAATATGAAACAATGAATTTGTTCTGGGAGGATGCAGAACACCTGTCTACGATGGGAAAGGAATATTATATTTTGAACATACATAAGGATGGTGGTGGTGGCAGGGACTGTGGACGGCTTTAAGGAGAAGGGGTGGGGCAGAAATAACACCTCGAAGGAGGCTTTCTGAGGTGCTGCGGGCATGGCCAGTGGAAGGAATGGTTGGGTAAAGCTGAGTGATTAATATTATGGTGTTAAGGAGGGTGGTTAGTGTTGTTTGAACAGACAGGAAAGCCCAGGCGTACAGGAAAGAGGAGAAATTAGAGAAGAAGGATGGGCGTTGGCTCTCAAAGAGGATAGGGAAAAAGTTAAAAGACAAACATTTTGGGGGTTTGAAAGGGGGAGGGAATATTGGCAGGGAGGGAATAGGGAAGGGGAAGATGATTGATGCCTACTTATGTTAATGTTAATTTATTTGGTTTGTCTGTTTGGCTGAGGAGCAAGTATAGCTAAGATTTGTGAGTTTGGGCCTATCACATTAACGTAACCTTTTCCGCTGAAGACAAGTCTAGGCAATGAGTGAAGTTTAGCCCACATCCTAACCTCTCATGTGTCTTATGAGCAAGCCTCTCGGGTGTTCCTGCTGCAGGCCCAGCACTGCACTCGAGTGATGTCCCTGCCACATGCCCTGCAGTCTGGGACCTGTGGTCAACACTCCCATCCCATTCAAGTGTGTGCTTCCTTACCTGTGATAACTCGACCTCTCGTATGGCCTTAGGTCTGCTGAAGCCAATAACAGGCATCCAGAGTCATGCACAATTTTCTAACTGGAAAGTCTTTGGCACCCCGCCACGCACTGCTTCCGGGGTGCTCCATGTGCTTTTCTGTCTTCCACAGAAGAGAAAGCAGGAAGAGCACAGCTGACGTCTTATTGGCAGAGCTAAAGAGAGTGTTCCCTATGAGTCGGTTGGATGTAGTGTGGTTTGTTTTATTTTTAGGGTGGTTCTGTCCAACGGTAGGAAACTCTTTTTGTGTGAGAAATGTTGTGGCACAGCATAACTAGGGGTAATGTGCAATTTCAATTTTTTTTTTTCAAGTGTGCTATAAAGAAGTTGAATGGTGGAGCTGTGCAGTCGCTGAATTACAGTAGAGA
This sequence comes from Ambystoma mexicanum, assembly GCF_040938575.1. NCBI lineage: Eukaryota > Metazoa > Chordata > Amphibia > Caudata > Ambystomatidae > Ambystoma > Ambystoma mexicanum. The sequence goes on from NC_090927.1 coordinate 842,691,902, forward strand.
GTTTTATTTTACCACCATCATACCTGAAGTTCGGTTATCAATCAGGGTTTCTTTACACTAAATAACATAACCGTACATAACTGTGGCAGCTATAACAGCAGAGTCAATATTTACAGTCACTCAGTGAATGGCGTCCTTTAACCTCATCACACCGTGCTGTGGTACATTGTGAATAGTATGCACTATAGCTTTACGTGAGAGGTGATGTCCTATTACTGTATAGTTCGCTTTCGACAGCCATGTTCCAGCCCAGTAGGTGCCTACAGACGAGGACGGAAGGCCAGCAGGCTGCACAGTGCCTTCGGTTTAGAAACCGAATGGCAGTGCCATGCTTCACCCTAGGCTCATGCCAACACAAGCATATGTCCATTTATTGTGGAAGTGATTACATGGCCTCCTGGCAAGAGTGCTCAGTTACAATTACTGTAAGCATGGAGCCGGCGTTTAAGTCGAAAGGACTGATAGACTACAACGGGAACTCATTTATTTATTTAATATACTTTCAGACTTTCGGCTTTGTATATACAACATAGAAACGACACATAAAAATACATAAGATTACATAAAATTACACACGCAAAGTCCAAATATACATTATTACAATCATGCTAGACACTTTAAAATCTCAAAAAAATTCCAGTAAAATTTCACCATATAAAAGATAAGATTTTTGCCAATATTTTATTCAGCATTTCTCAGAGCGCTTCCTACTAGTTTGTTTAACTCCACAATGTACACCGCCGACTTACAGAGACGAAACAAAAAACAGGAATGGGCGTAAAAGGGCGTTAAGTGGGTTAAAGTCTGGCTTCAAACTCGCTGCACCAGCCAGCCTGGCTTTAAATCCCTGCATAGCAGCCGCACTTCATTTGCCTTAATAGCTCGCGCGAGGCAGACAGGCATGATGGATGACTCGGGACCCGTCTTCCTATAACCCCCTGCTTCAGCCGACTGGCCAATCCCCTCGTGGGAGCCTGACTGCGGCCACACAGCTCGCGCCCATGCATCAATGATAATCATATTATGCCGTCCTCCCGGGGACGACATGCAGCAGTATAAGTAATTGTTTTCTATTAAATATTTTAATATCCCAACACAGGAAAACCCCCTTTTAAAACACTGACCTCCTTCTCCGCTGAAGAAAATAGTAGGTAACGATATCGCGCATACAATGTGTAAAAGTGTTCATAAAACCACATACCCGATTTGTTTATATATGTAAGAACTTAGTCTATGATATGATACGATATGGCATGGATAACACGCCTGTACACAAGTGCTTCTAATAAGAAGGTAAGCCCGAAGGCGGTGCTATTCATCGTTCATACAAGGTCCATTTTCAAATTGCTTAAGTCATGTAAATGTATACAAAATATTGAGAGGGCTGGGATGTTGGTTAATACAAAAGACACGTTTCTAACATAACCTGCATTAGAAAAAGAAATAAATAAGCATTCTCAGAACAAACTAAAAAGTGTGCATGATTGATATGACACAAAATCCCCCAAAAATCAAGTTTGACAACACAGTTTTCTGGGCATTTGTTCACTTTTTTTTATTGACAGAGGTTATTTTATTACCATTTCAGAAAACCCTAACTTACTTTTTTGGGTGACTATTTTAGCTTTTTATCGATACGCTTTAACCATAGTGGCAGTGCCCAATGGATATGCCATGGGCACAACAACCATGGTTTTAGTGTTCATTAGGCTAGGTCTTTTCTCTTGCCCTCCTCGCACTCTGCCCAGGGCATGATCAATGGCCAACAGCCATGCCTCTTGCACATTGACCACACCTGCAGGGCCGTATTGCATGCCCCTCATCATGTCCTGCGGGCACTGTGCCCGCAGTACATTGCTCTCCACCATGTACCAGGGACAACGACCAAATCTACAGTGCCCACTTGCCCCAGTCTAAGTGAGTGCTTGCAGGGCATGTGTCATGTGACGCTCTGACCGTACCTTTTGTATATGATGGTTATAACCTGCCATCATGCCTTCTGGGTAGTGTGACTGCATTCCTCCTATCGACAGTGGCTTCAGTGTATGGTCTGCAGCCATTACTAGACTGTATGCCAATGTCTGTCATTCCTGTGGGTCATTGCCTACAGTCATGTTCTGCAGACGTGGTTCCTTGGGCTTGCCTTCTGTCATTGACTTCAGTAATGCCCCAGACAGAATGCCCCAGAAGGCCACAGACAGTCACAATAGGGGACATTACCTTGGTGCTTCTGGGAAGCAGAGACTTGATGTAAGACGGCAGAGCCCAGAAGCACCTTTGAAGACCATATAAATGAAAGGGTATGCAAACATATACATAGCCATGCTCCTTTGGTTCGAGATAGCATGGCCAATTTTGACCATGCTTTACAAAATGAATGGGGTTATTCCCTTCCAAATCGGCTGTCCAACCCAAAAAATGGAGACAGGCATTATGTAATCTCCTCCTTGGTTCCCATTTAAACTTGGGTCTTCAAATAGTCCACTGACCTAACAAAAGATATATATGTACATTGTTGGGTTCCTTTTCACACTTTTTCAAAATACCATGGACGCATTCTAACCAAATCAAAAAAGGTTTAAAAATGGGACTTGTTGCCAATTTATGTTCCATGTTAAGTATCAGAATGTACAGCGCTAATTGCCCTAGATGAGACCAAAATTCCCAAAAGGATTTTAAATGAAATTTGATATTCCCGAAACACCCAATAATAACTACAGTGCCCGAAGGGCATGGCCTCAGCTATGACCCAGTCAGAGCTTACCTAACTCTAGTGCACATTGTCCATGCCCCAGGTACAGTAATTATATCTGCACTGAACACATGATATGTCCTGTGGTCATATACACTGGGCACTGTGTTAGGGCAGTTTTTCTGAAGTCCAACTAAGGGCTTAGCAAAACCATTCCACTGAGACAGTACAGGACGCCACTCTCAGGATAAGGCTGTATGTCATGGCCACAGACCCCAAAACACAAAAACCACACCACCTAGTGATGGGGGCAATGGGTCACTTGACTCACCTATGTCCCTTTGGGACCTATAAACACAAGGGCCCTGGCTGGACTCAGTCCTGGCAGCTTTGGTGCCAGGCTCATATAGAGATGTGAGCTGGAACACTTTATTTCAGTGCAGGAGTGTTTTTACTTTATTTTAGTGCAGGAGTGCTCTTATTTTACAAGAATTTTCCAGGAGCTGAAAGCCTTTATTCCAGAGAACATCCTCATGTGCTGACTCATCGGGTGTGGCTCCCTAGGCCTGGTCTTCATGTGCTGACTCATCGGGTTTGGCAGGGTGCGGCAGGCAGGCTGAAGCTAGTGGGTGTGGCTTCAGAAGCGCAGCTATATAAGTTGCTCCATCCTTAAGGCCTGTGCTTCGTGTTACTGTGCACTCACGTGCAATGTGACGCTTACCGCCGCTTGGACCAGTTTACTTACCTTTTGAAACCAGGCGTTCTCCTGCATACTCACCTCCAGGAAACCGGTGCTTCATGGCTTCATCTGCATACTCACCTCCAGGAAACCGGTGCTTCATGGCTTCATCTGCAGACTCATCTCCTGACATCCAGTGATCTTGATCAAATGCTGCAGCACCACACTCCGCATCCATGAACTCAGACCCTGTGAAGAAGAAGAAAGACAAGGTTAGAACACCCATCTTAGTGCCGCACCACATATGAACCCTGCGCGCCCCCTCGTTAACAATTTACCAGCTACTGCACCGATGCAGCTTCGTTCCTCATTCCTTCCGGCTGTCGCCTCGAGCTCCGCAGCTTCTACCGGGCCGGCAACATCACCTGCAAGGGAAGAAAGCAAAAGAGCAAACATCAAAAGTGGAACGGACAGCAATACAAGACAACACACTTTACAATACAACAAAAACAGACGAGGACAGACAAAGGCAAACAGGAACACTTACCTGAAGTACAGTGGCTTAGTCGCAGCAGGACTGGACTACTTTGTGCAAGTGACGAGTGAAGGAACTCGGTCCAGATCATACAAGCGCCCCTGGCAGAAGCAGCAGGATGGAGTGCTCGCCAAAACTAATCAACAGGTGAGCTTGACAGGGACAGCGCATCCCACGGGTACCACGGTTTGGGAGAAGGGGTGTGGAAGGGGATCAGGCGCACAAGCTGGTATACTCACACCCCCTATTCTCCATGCAGGAGCAGACCCAAGCAGCATCACCTATTACCACCAGTCACCACATAAGCGCATAGGGAGAAGTCAGACCTGAGCGACCTCACCCTTCCGGAGGGCAGCACCCGTGCCCCAACGCCTCTGCACAGACCAGGTGAGCGTAACAGAACACAAAGCCTCTTCGAATCTCTGCCTGGGCGTTATGGAAACTTCTGAAACGGACCAGTTGGCCCGATTACTGGGAGAGTTACGGGCTGAAGTTCATGCCTCAAGACAGGAAACCAATGCCCTAAGGAGGGATCTAATTGTGAACCGGGAGCAGACAGATGAACTAACAAAGCAATTGATCCAGGCACAGGCAGGCCAGGTCCCACTTCTGTGGTATGCCCCTCCTGCCGCGGCTCCACAGCCCATGCCAATACAGGTGGTTCTTCCAGGGGGGGGTTCCCCTGGCCCCACCAAAACACTTCATAGGCGATCCGAATAAGTACACCATCTTTATGAATCAATGTCGCCTACATTTCTTGTGCAGACCTGGGGCATTCCCTAATGATCAAGCGAGAGTGGCATTTGTACTCTCATGTTTGGGAGTTAGTGCAGTGGACTGGTCAATACCCTTGATAAACCAGGAAGATCCTTTACTTCGAGATTTCAGAGATTTCCAGCGTGAAATGGAGAAACTATTTGCAAGGGCGGGCTCTGGACAATGAACTGTAATCACTACGTCAGGATAATCAAGATCTACTAACATATATCGCTTCCTTCAGTCGTCTGACAGCACAAACTAACTGGCCAGAGGAGAAAAGAACTATGCTCTTTTATCGAGGTGAAATTAAGGACGTAATAGCCCAAGTAGTAAATCCCCTGGAAAGATGTGCTGAATACATCCACCTGACAGTGCAGCTCGATCACAGATTGCAGTATCGGAAGATGGATCAGGCCAAGTACGAGGGGTGGTCGGTCTACGTGCGACCCCGTGAGAATCAAACCAAATCACACAATCAGTCCGAGCCAATGCAAATCGGAGGCTTGTGGAGCCCACTCACCAAGGCAGAAAGGGAGAAATGGAGACAGCAGCAGCTTTGTTTGTACTGTGGTAAGGCAGGTCACTATCTCCGAGAATGCATAGTGAAACTACCCAGGAAAGCAGTTGGAGCAACTGACAAGGGTGAAGAAGAAGAGCAGGACTCGGGAAACTCCAACGCCCGGCAAGAGTAGGGGTCCACTTGTCGAGCGGTGAAAAGGAACCTATACAGACCTCACATCTAGTCATCCCTGTGCTCCTGGTAAACCACAATCAACCATTGAAAATACATGCCTTGGAGGCATACATTGACAGTGGGACTGTGGGAAATTACATGGACCAAGATCTGGCTACCCGGATAGGCCTTCCTCTCTCTGACAGAAGCAGGTTTTGGAAAACATCACAGCAGTTGATCGATCTCAGCTATCATCCGGCCCAGTGACGCATTACACTGAGAAGGTCACGCTTCTGTGTCCAGACGGTCACCAGGAGGACATCACCTTCGATCTCATTGGCGTTCCTCAGTTCCAGATGATATTGGGAATGCCCTGGCTGGAGACCCACAATCCCAGGATTGATTGGCGTAATTGAGTTCTGACCTTTCCCCAAGACTGTGTCGACACCTGTTATAGCAAGGGATTCTCATGAAAAGGTCTTGTCAACCCAGGTTCGTCGAAGAAAGAAACCATACTGGGCTTCACCAGTTCACTACCACCTGAATACCTGGATTACCAAGATGTCTTTCAAAAAGAGCAAGCGAACACCCTACCTCCGCACAGACCAGATGACTGCCAAATTGATCTGGTACCTGGAGCTCAAGTTCCCTGCAGCCGGAATTACGCCCTAACAGAACAGGAAATCCAGCATCTAAAAACCTACCTCGATCAGTATTTGTCAAATGGCTTCATTTGTCCGTCCAAGTCCCCTGCACCCTTGCTCCTCTTTTTTGTGCCTAAAAAGGAGGGAGACCTGAGAGCTTGCATTGACTACAGAGTACTTAAGCAGATCACAGTAAAAAAACAGTACCCGTTACCGCTTATCCAGAGCTCTTGGATCAAGTCAAAAGCGCTCGGATATATACAAAACTAGACTTACGAGGGGCCTACCATCTAGTAAGAGTCAAAAAAGGAGACGAGTGGATGCCGGCCTTTCGTACGAAATATGGCCTTTATGAATATCAGGTTATGCCCTTAGGACTATGTAATGCCCCGGCTGCGCTCCAATTTTTCATGAATAACGTGCTCCGCGAACTGTTGGTGGTTTGCGCTCTTGTCTATATTGATGACATTCTTATCTATTCGACCAAAAGGAGGACCACGTTAACCATGTCCGGGCATTTTTGGAGAAACTGTGGCAACACCGGCTATATGCTAAATTGGAGAAATGCTTCTTTCATGTGACAGAGGTAGAATTCCTGAGCTTTATTCACACACCACGGGGAGTACGTATGAACACGCGCAAGGTAGACACTATCCTTTACTGGCCCTCACCGACATCCATAAAGGGAGTATAGAGTGTACTCGGGTTCGCCAACTTTTATCACGGGTTCATTCCTGGGTTCTCCAGATCGTCCACCCAATCACCTCTTTACTACAGAAAAATAAACAATTTAATTGGTCTGCAGAGGCAGACAAAGCAGACAAAGCCTTCCAGGAGCTAAAACAAGAATTTACCATAGCACCAATTCTACGGCATCCTCGACCAGAACTACCATACGTGGTCGAAACTGATGCTTCCAACATAGCAATGGGAGCAATCCTGTCACAACGAGACCCCGAAACAGGTCAGTTGCATCCCGTAGCATTCTGGTCTCGCAAGTTTTCAGCCCCTGAATTGAATTATGCAATCACTGATAAAGAACTGCTAGCAATTAAGGCAGCACTCAAAGCCTGGAGACATTATTTTCTTGGAGCTAGACAAACAGTCACCGTCGTCACGGATCATCGCACTCTACATCTGAAGACCGCTAAAGTGCAATCATCACGCCAACTCTGCTGGGTTCTCTTCTTTGCGGAATATGACTTTGTCATCACGTATAGACCCGGAGTACGAAAAGCGGACGCCCTGTCTCGCATGAGTGAGGGAGAAGAGGAATTCACTACACCAGACCCCATGGCCATCATCCCTGAAGGACAAATCCAAGGCACGATTGCTGCAACCACCACTCTAGACAACTTAAAATCTGATCTGCAACACTTGATGAGTCCACCAGTGCAACAGGAATGGCTAGCGAAGGGAGACCAGTATAAGATTGTGGACAACCTAACATACTACCAAGGATGATTGTACATCCTGGATAAGAAATTACAGAATCCGCATACTATCATGATTCATTAGTAGAAGGGCATCGGGAATAGCCAAAACCCAAGCTAAAATAAAGATAAATTGCTGATGGCCAACTTGGCAAAAGGACATAGTCCTGTTCATCGCAACCTGTGGCACCTGTGCACAACACAAGTCCCAAAAATAAAGTCCTGCAGGTCTGCTACATCCTTTAGAAGTACCCCCAGCACCTTGGCATACACTATCAATGGATTTCCTTACATATCTTCCCTCCTGTATCGGGTACAATACCATCTTAGTCATCGTAGATCTGTTTTCCAAAATGGCCCACTTTATTCCCCTGAAAGGTCTCCCAACTGCTACTACTCTGGCTACCGTGTTTTTGGAACAGATTGTCCGGCTACACGGGTTCCCATCAATATTGATATCAGAACGAGGAACTCAGTTTGTCTCTGCATTCTGGAAAAGGTGTTGTAAAATTACCAAAATCAACCTCCGGTTATCTACAAGCCATCACCCCCAAACCGACGGCCAGACCGAATGGACTTACCAGACCCTCGAGCAATACCTAAGGTGTATGCTGCAACAAACCGAGGATACCTGGAAGGACATACTTTGGTTAGCAGAAAATGCATATAACAACTCCATTCACACCAGTATGGGACAAAGCCCATTCTACATAGTGTACGGTCGACATCCACGGACATCCGTTTTCGACCCACTCAAAGCATTAGAAATGCCCGCTGTAACGACCTTACACAAAGCCATCACCCAGGTTTTTAAGGAAGCAGCAGAGCATCTTGCCAGAGCCAAAGAGAAACAGAAGCAGTTTACGGATCGACACCGAAGGGAAGCTCCCAACTACCAAGTCGGGGACAAGGTTTGTTTAGCATCCAAAAACATCCCCTTGAAAGGACCACAGGCATTCCGCCCCAGATATCTGGGACCCTACACTATCAAGACTGTGATTAACCCTGCTATGAAATTAGAATGATGGGCCCACATGCGGATCCACCCGGTGTTTCATGTCTCCCTCCTAAAACCATTGAGACTAGGTACGCGGATCGATACTCCACCAGATCCCGAAACAGTGAAGGAGAACCAGAATACGAAGTTAAAAGGATCCGAGACTCTAAGATGGTCCGGTCCAAGTTATAATACCTTATGGACTGGAAAGGTTATGGACCCCAAGATCAGACCTGGGAACCCAGTGAGCATGTCCACGCTCCACGATTAATCAGGCAGTTCCACCACAATAACCCCACTAAACCAGGGCCATGGGGGAAACCCCCCATGCCCATGAGAGGGGCCTTGAAGGGGAGTGCTGTCATGGCCACAGGCCCCAGAACACAAAAACCACACCATCTAGTCATGGGGACAATGGGTCACTTGACTCACTTATGTCCCTTTGGGACCTATAAACACAGGGGCCCTGGCAGGACTCAGGGCTGGCGCCTTTGGCACCAGGCTCATATAGAGATGTGAGCAGGAACACTTTATTTCAGTGCAGGAGTGCTTTTACTTTATTTCAGTGCAGGAGTGCTTTTATTTTACAAGAACTTTCCAGGAGCTGAAATCCTTTATTCCAGAGAACATCCTCATGTGCTGACTCATTGGGTGTGGCAAGGTGTGGCAGGCAGGCTGAACCTGGTGGGCGTGGCTTCAGATGCTCAGCTAAATAAGCTACTCCATCCTTAAGGCCGGTGCTTCGCGTTATTGTGCACTTGCGTGCAACGTGACGCTCACCGCCACTTGGACCAGATTACTTACCTTTGAAACCAGGCATTCTCCTGCATACTCACCTCCAGGAAACCGGTGATTCATCGCTTCATCTGCAGTCTCATCTCCTGACATCCAGTGATCTTGATCCCGACGCCGCAGCACCGCCCTCCACATCCACAAAGGTTAGAACATCCATCCTAGGGCAGTGCCGCATTTGAACCCTGCGTGCCCCCTAGTTAACATCTAACCAGCTACTGAACTGCTGCAGCTTTGTGCCTCATTCCCCCCGGCTGTCGCCTCGAGCTCCGCAGCTTCTGCCATGGCGGCAACATCACCTGCAAGGGAAGAAAGGAAAATAGCAAACATCAAAAGTGGAACGGACAGCAATACAAGGCAACAAACTTTACAATACAACAAAAACAGACGAGGAAACACAAAGGCAAACAGGAACACTTACCTGAAGTATAGTGGCTTAGTCGCAGCAGGACTGGACTACCACGTACAAAGGACCAGTGAAGGAACTCGGTCCAGATCATACAAGCGCCACTTCCAGAAGCGGTGTGCTTGCCAAAACTAATCAACAGATGAGCTTTCCAGGGACGGTGCATCCCACGGGTACCAAGGTTTGGGAGAAGGGATCTGGAAGGGGATCAGGCGCACAAGCTGGCATACTCACGCCCCCTATTCTCCACGCAGGAGCAGTCCCGAGCAGCATCACCTATTACCACCAGCCACCAGTCACCACATAAGTGCAGAGGGTGAAGTCAGACCCGAGCGACCACACACCCGGGAGAGCTGCAACCATGCCCCAACGCCTCTACAGAGACCTGGTGAGCGTAACACTGCACCACCTGAGTGTATGGTAGCATAGACAGAGCAGCCAGGCTCATCCTAGGAGGGGGAGAGGGCTGTACAATCAGTACAAAGAAGTGGTAATACAAATATGGTCCAAAGAAACACTGAAACACTATGTATTGTAAAAATACATGGTTTATTTAAATACAAGTAGATCATAAAAACACATTATAAAAACCACAATACTATGCGTTCAAGTACACAGACCAAAGCATAGACCTTATCTAGAAAACTAACAGTAGTCTAGGTAAGTCAAAACCTTTCATATACATTCAGTATAGTTCACACATATTCTTGTGGAGTGAAACCAATTAGTTACTTTTAGATTAACTTCAGTAATACAAGGGTGGTAGACTCTAGCAGCTGTACCGTGACGCTCAGCAAGAAATCAGGTAGTAAATCTAGGCCTGCGGACTAGCTCTTGCTAACCCATGTTTTCTTTTCTTTTTGGGATACTTGGACATCTATGCTCCCTACAGATCTGCAAGTGAGTGATGGCTGAACTCTCCCATTGCTGCTTCCACTCATCTTTTTTAACCATTTACTGTGCCTATGTACTCTTCTTCCCTTGCCTCAACTATCCGACATCCCCTCTCACTGCATTTGTGCCTCCTTTAAAAAAAAATCAAATTTAGCTGTTTGTACTTTTACATCTGTGCACCTCTTGCATTGCATTTGTGTGTCCTTTAAAAAAAAAAAGATTTTTACTGTGTGTACATTTACATCTATACATCTCTTGTCTCTTGAAATTCGATTTCCTTTCTTGATTGATGTATGCCTTTGTGACTACCTCCACCAGGCCTCCTGGTGAGTTTAGCTAGAACTATGCTGTGCAGCCACTTCATTCCTCGACTAACCTCTGCCGCCCCTATGGCTCTCTTCATCTCACCCATCTTCTCTAGCTGCTACACTATCACCTATCTCTCCTCTCTCACAAAATCTGGCAGGAAAAGCACAAAAAAGATATCTTCAGTGCAAACTCTGGCCTTCCCATCGCAGACACCTTTGTCAGAACTTCCTCCAGAGAGGTCTTCACTGATATCCTCTTCTCTGTCCCATCTCCAGATCTATGGCTCCCATAGCATCTCTACTCTCTCTCTTTCCTCATCCTCTCCCATTAATGGTGGCACCAAGCGGGAAGTCCTCTTGGCCGGCTTCTCATCTTCACGTTGCTTCGTTAATGTCTATTACACAGGCACTATCCTGGTTCAGGGTCCTCAAGACAACCTCCTTCTCTTTTACCGGATCCTGCCGTATCGCATTAACTTTCTTCCTTCTCCTGCACCTCCCCCTACTACTCTCTCTATCCCTCCTCCTCTGACTGGTGTACCACGCCTCTGTACCCCACCTCAGAAAACCTTCAAAGCCAGAGACTTTCTCCATCTGGCGACTCTTAACGCCCGCTCAGCCAACAAACACTCCGCTGATATCTGCCTCCTTGCCGGTAATAACAGCAGTTTTTTTGTCATTGGGGTGCCAGACATAACCCCAGCTCTTGGCTGGAGGTAAATCAGACCACCCCACTGGCAAATGTGTAGTTTGTAGTAACACGCCGGTAATAAAGTTTATCATCACGTTAATTCAGGACGATCAAACTATGAGCCCCAGTGTCATATAGTGCCACTATAGTCCCAGTCTACCCCTGCTCAAAGTGACCTTTATAGATGAAGATGTTTTGAGTACAGTCATGTGATTCTAAAATCTTGAAATGAGGTCCTTGTAGCAGAAAAAAATATGTATGTTTATTCTAGGTTTTGATCGTTTGCTTTGCTCAGAAAGAAAAGTAACATGTCTAACATGTCTATGATGGTGACAATATATTCTGGAAGTGATTATTAGAAATTAACATTGTAATATTGTGAAAAGAGCTCTTTCCAAGGTTAGTACAAATAAATAATTTCCATTTGTATTACCTTTTACACAGAATGCACACCATTTTTCTCCTCAGGATACCCATCCTTTTTTAGAAACAGTTGTGCTAAGATTTAAACCAATTATCTGGTTCTTCTGTGAGTACTTGTGCAATGTATAAGTTTACATGTTAACCAATGATTAGAAAATTCTTTTACAGCACGCTGTGACAAACCTGGATAATTCATACCCTTCTATCCAGAGGGGAGCCACCCCTCTGAGGCTAGGAAGGTGAGCCTGCTATGCAAGACCCTTCCTAGGGATCTGGGCAAGTGGGACCGCACTGGGAGTGACTCCTCTCTTGGGGACAAGGACTCCCATTCCAATAACGAACTCCCAATCCAAACCACATTTTCTGCATGCATTGATGTGGAAAAAACGTTGGCATTCCCTGTTTCAAAATCACTAACAAAGATCCTCCTTTTGGGTTCAGGTAATGCCGAACATTACCTGAATACCATGAGGACAGAAGACGAACACGGTTCCATTCATTACAGTGACATGTATAAGAAGACGACGGACTGTGAACGGGAGAGAGACTCCTACAGAGGGAGGAGAACTGCTATGCAGCGGCAAGCCTCTGTAGAAAAGACATTCTGAAGGGGCATAGCCATGTCAAGCTGCAGAGCCAAGGTTGATGTGGATGGAGTGAAACACGCTAGCTTGAGACTGGACGGCGGTACGTTCACCGAGCAGGAGGGTCCGGTCGGAGAATGGACACAGCGAGAAGAAACCCCTTCTATTCTGCTGGCACGACCACTGAAGAGCAGTGGCAGTCAGAGTGCCCAGCAACCGATAACGAGACCAGAGATTGAAGAGAAGCATGGGTCCATGAGCTTCACCCAGAAAGCATTAGTTCCACCGAAAGAGGTACCACCGGAAACACTAACGCTATTGCGGGGTGGAGGACAGTGAGGGCAACAAAGGTCAGTTTCAGCGAGTATCAAAGCCAACACAGGTATACAAAGTCGAATTAAAGAAATGCAAACAATGTATGAGGATGAAAAGTTGGGGCTAAGTTGTCTGTTGTCTGCCTGAGACTGTATTGAGTCTGTTTTTCGTGGTTACACCTGGAGGGGGTGCTTCATTTGCCGTGACTCTCTGTAAGCCTTTAAAGCCACCAGAAGTGCGTGGAGTGCAGCACGGAGGACAAGTAGGGGCTAAGTGGTATGTTGTGATCTGTTGTGGTCCGTTGGGGACCTGCAGGGCACCTGCAGCATCAAGGCTGCCCCCACCCACCACTCCCCTGGAAGTCACCTTAAGCTTGCCAACAAAACCAAAAAGTAGGCTTGCAAAGAAAAGTACTGACTTTTAACTGATGCAATAAGATCGACTTTTCTCTGTGCTCACTGTTAGAAGACAGATTTGTGATCTTGCCTTAAGTTAAACAGAAACGTTGTGCCAACCAGGGAGGTGAGGAGGAGAGAAGCAGGAAGCTCTGCTTGCGCAGAGGCCCACTCTCGAGGTAAAATAACAGCCTTTTCCATCTAAGCGCTGATGTCAATAGAGGAGCCATTGAAAAGGGGGGAGACACGAAGAGTCAAGCCACTCCGGAAACATAGACAAAAATGATAATAATTCTTTGTTGGAGCTTTGTACATCCCAGCAAGGTGCTACATTGCCACAATCATCAACAAACAATTTAAATGAGGCAACTGTCCCTCTGATTATTCCAGGTGACTTTAACTTCACCAGTTGCTCAGGTGGATTCCCAAAGAATGTCTGCAGCTTCAAAATTATATCCAGAGCTAGACGTGTGTTGCAGCACTGGAGCGTATGATTAACAGCAATATAAGTGGCACAAGCTCTTGTCCAAACTCAAGCTTTGGAGCTCCGCTGTTTGCTGTAAAAATACTGTTAAAACGATGGGGCACAATACATGAAGATGTAAAACTGCAGGGTGACTCTGTACTGCATTTAACAAGCCTTCTTCAGGAAAAAACAACATCTGACTCAAAAGACAGAGTCCAAGTCAACATGAAGGAAACTGAAACAGCAGTGCCTCAAGGCGTTGTCATTACGGGCCGAAGTTTGGAGGAAGAAGCTGTGGCAGAGGAAAATTAGGACATGTCAATCATCTTCCTGAAGCCAAAGCAGAGGCATCTGGCTGAACGCCACACTCATAAGTCCACCTATGAGTGACTCCCTAATAAACCGTTAAATTCATCCATTGTTTCAGTTCTGCAGCCTAAATCTTAGAAGTCCAGAAAGAGAATCGGCATAAAAAAAAGGCTTCAAAAGACCGCTGCAACACTGACAAGCTGGCTGGTCAAAGAGAGAGGAGGTGCAAGAGACTTGTGGGAACAGCGTGACTCAATCGCCTGTGACTCTTCTCATGCCAGCCTGAGTTGAACTCCCATACAAGCGTCCAGCTTCAAGAAAATGGTAGCACCAAGATGTCTGGCGCAGGAAATCTTATCAGACAAGCGGAAACTTTACAGGCCCGAGAGTGACACAAAAGCCTTAGACATCAGGGTTTTTATGATTGGAATTGACCCCCTTGATTTAATTAAGAGGATGATAAACCGTTCAGAGTTATTAAAACACCTCCACAAGATTCCTATTCTAAGAGTTTTAAACTCAAGCGACTTTGACTTTGTGGAGCCACTGGACCATAACAATGGCAACATTTCACAAATTCAGTTTTTTTTGTCAGAAACAGCACATCTGATACGCCAATATCAATCTACTTTTATAGATTTAGGTTATGTGCTAGACAGGGAAGTGCATATCCCCGATGCTACGGCCTGCTGTGAAAAGTGCAAGGGTGGTTTAAAGGAAGCGCCTAAGGAATGTAACAATAAAGGTGACTCTCTTCTCCTGACCCATAATGAAAATGCACGTGTCTGGGAGTGGTTAAAAAAATCCTGTGAACGCAGGTAGTAGAAACAAATAAACCTGTAAGATTGCATATTGGAATACCAGGGGTTACTCGCATGAGTTAGCTGGAGATGGGTCCCTGATCACTCTTTTAGATTGTAATGTATTCCTATTACAGGAAACTTGGTTGGTCTCCCCTATACACATCAATGGTTTTCATCTATATCAAGAGTTTGCAAATAAAGCCCCCAGAGGACGACCCTACGGGGGCCTTATTACTGGGGTACAACAAGTTCTGAAAGCATCAGTATTATTGCCAAAAGATAGCAACGGAAATGTGTTATCAGTCAGGCTGGGACTGGCCTATTGGGCAACAGGCCCATGGCCAAACCAACAATGCAAAATTCTGGTGTGGGGCAGTTTATTTGGTCAAAGTGGCCCACTTTTTTGGCTAATGTTGCCAGTTTGATGAGTTACTTCACCATGCGGCTAATAGTCTTGACCAGTGTTGCTGGATAAATATTCTTTAAAATGCACAATTTTCAGTGTCACAAAAGGAATGAATAGTCATTTTCATATGTGGGCCACTTTTTAATTGGTGCCCGAGACAATTTTGTGGCCCAGTGGGACCCTGATGAAGATCACACTTACTGAGGGAGAAGCCTGCTAAAGCATGTTAGTACTGAATGTGTACCTCCCCCTCCCCCCGAAGATCAAATATTGATGACATCTTTGACTACATAGACATCATTTGTACTGAATGAGTTGGGGAATCGAACCATGAAAATTGTTGGTTGCAGGAGATTCAGATGCCCGATGCAAAGATGAAGATGCATGTGCCACTTTTGAAAACATCAGATGTAGGAGTATGATGTTACAAAAAACATCAAATATCAAATAGCCAGGGCAAGCAGTGGTTTTCCTTCTTGGAAGAGTGGGAGTTGACCTCTTAAATGGTAGAACAAAGGGGGAATGCCCAGGGAAGACCACCTGGAGAAACGGTAGCAGCTGGGCAACCTTTGATTACTTCTTTGTTAGTAACGTGCTGTTATAGACTTTACTACTGTGCCCAGGGAACACATCGACCATTCGATTCTGTCCCTGTCTATGGGAATAGCTATTAGTAAAACAAAGCCAACCGATAATAGACGGCTAGCAGTAAATAACGCTGGAAACAGTATTCACTGGACAGGTGACAATATAAAAAAGACTGTACCTAGTATTTCACATACATGACTGTACAAATTCTCTTCACTTAGTTGTCTTACCGCCAATGAAATAGAAGACTGGCTTGCAGGTAGCCAACAGGGCAGGCGCACATAAAGGCAGCCGAATTGTAGTTACTGATAAAGAAAATACAAACATATTTCACAGGGCAATTTGGGACACTAAGCGTAACCTGAGAAGGGAACTATGGAAGTTAAGAAACGCCATTGGTCCAAGGAGCGATATGACGGTGAGATTAAATGCAGCCAAATGTGGCTATCAAAATTGACTAAGGCATTGGAAGATGTCTAGAAAGAATGCCCAGTGGTCCCACAGGTTAGGAGTATTAAGGAGTAGAAATACATGCTGGTTATAGCAAATGCTGTCCACAGCGAAGGGAAATAAAGCCAAGCTCACCGTATATCCGATCAACGAGGAAGATTGGATAAACTATATTAGTAAAAACACGAAAGTCCCTGATCAATCCCCCGTAACTGGTGTAAGCAGGTCAGAGCGCTGGCCAATTGTTATGGTCTGAGAGGACATTGCTTCTGCTATAAAAAAATGTATAGAGCTCCAAAGCCCGCGGCCCTAATGGCCCGGCAATTATTGTACTCAAAAAGGACCATGAGGGGTGAGCAAACATTTTAGAACTACTGTTCCAAAGGGTGTGCACAGAACACGTCACGCCTAAATCATGGCAGCAGTCTATTTTAATACCTGTCTATAAGAAGGGTGACAGGTATATATATACCTGAGAACTATAGACTGCTGTCCATGTTGGATGTGACAGGGATACTGTTTTCCTCTTTTTTCCTGAAGGCTCTCCAAGGCTGGGTGGAGGTGAATGACAACCTGTACACCTTCCAGATGGGTTTTCGCTCAGGGTCATCTACAGTACACAATATAAGAGTACTTGACAGGCTGATACTTGGGATGAGCCACAGGAGTAGACCTGTGATCTATGTGTCCTTCCATGATTTCCAGGCGGCATTTGACCAGGTCAACCACTCCATTCTTTGGTGCAAGTTGGATGCACTGGGCTGTCTGGCTTGTCTACTTCATTTAATCAAACTCCTTCATAGCAGCACTTGTGTGCGGGTATGCTTAGGCAATGAAGGCCAACTGTCTGATCAGATAGTTGTGAACAGGGGAGTCAATCAAGGTTGTGTGCTGGCTCCCCTTTTGCATAAAGTATACCTGGTGGACTTGCCATCTCGCCTGCTCGCTAAAGCCAATTGCCTCCCCCAGGTTGGCAACACTAGAGTCGCCAGCATGTTATATGCTGACAACCTGCTGATCTTTGATCACACCTATGGTGGCATGAAATGTATGCTCCAATGAACATAGAAAACGATCGGGCAGTGAACCTGGACAAGACAAAGA
Source organism: Ambystoma mexicanum (assembly GCF_040938575.1). NCBI lineage: Eukaryota > Metazoa > Chordata > Amphibia > Caudata > Ambystomatidae > Ambystoma > Ambystoma mexicanum. Next base: position 842,709,248 of record NC_090927.1, read on the forward strand.
GAATGTTGATGTGCGGGGAGCATAGTCAATAGCCATGGTAACAACATTGGGCAACATTTATTACACTGGTGACTACCCTTATCTGGGCCTTGAAATTAGTATTTTATCTGATTACAACCTCATAAGGGAAGTTAAAAGCAGAAAGGCCCAGCAACTCACACACCTGTTCAGTGTGTTTGCTAAACAAACAGCATGGTACACCATGGGGAGGGCCTTATGACCCTATACAAACAATGTTACTGCCCGGCAATACTTTATGGGTTGGATGCGCTAACAATGAGAGATGTGGCTTGGTTAATCCGCCTAGAGAGGTTTTTCTGGTGAAAAAGTTTAAATCTGCCCCTTTCTGCCCCCATGGAGTTTGTGAGACTGGTGTTGGGACTGGTTTCCCATAGCAGCCAGGTGCAGAGAAAGAGAGCAGAGCTCTACACGAAATCAAGAACTGCTCCCAAATTCCCTTTTCCTCTGAAAATTGGGGAAAATTACGACACCGAACCCAGCACTACGGGTAGGAATTGTGTATAACCGAACAAGGAGCTCTTCGAGCTCATACATTGGGTTCCCCATTTTGAAAATGGAAACAACTATGACGTCCTTACAAAAGCTTTAAAAAGAAGGATTGACTTGTGGGACTGGAACAATAACTATACGCACCTATCCACCATGCAGAACTATAAATATGTATCAAATGTCACTCGCAGCTACTTGAAGACACAAACCTATTTACTCCAGAGTCCAAGCCCAGCAGTATGCAATTTAATGTTACTATTGCTCATTAATCAGCTTCCCCTTCTTACTGTTTGGGGACCCCAATTAAAATTCCCCTGCCCCCCCCCAAACTCCCCGAGCTGTTGTTCTGCCGAATATGCAAACTCCCACATATATTAGAAACAGCTAAGCATGTTTTCACCAAGTGTGTGAAATTAGGCCCGGTATACATGTTTATACTGGAGCAGTTTGCATGTCGAGATAACTCGATTAGGCCCCGAGACCTCTGGAACTATTGTCTCAATTCAGGTTCCCACTACCTACATGTTGCACTCTACCGACTATGGCTGCAGATAGAAAAGCATTTGAAGGTACGAACCAGGCAGTACAACATTTTTAAAACATTAAAAACATAATTAACTTCAAAGAATGAGTGTCAGTACCTGTTTTAACTATTCAAGGTGTGTATATATATTGATTTAATGATCTGACTGTGTCTATGAGGGTAATTCCAAAGTGGGCTGTAAGGGATCCCGGGCACCGGTAAGGAGACCGGTGGCGGTAATCCCTTACCGCCCTACTACAAGGTCCCTTAGCAGGTCCCACCAGGAACGGCAGGTCTGACCAGCCGTTCTGGACAGGACCCGTTAAGGGACCAGGGCGCTAATAACGGGCTTGCAAGTCGCAAGCCCGTTATTAGCACCCTCCCCATTCCCATTAATGGGAATGGGGAGTGGCATTTTCAATGGGGACTTACCGGTCCCGCAAAGGTCAGACTACACCGGTAAATCCCCATTGAACTATCCCGTGCCGGACCCGTTATTGGTGGCAGTCATGGCACAAATTGCGCCATGACTGCCACCAACCTCGGAATGAGGGCCTATGTCTTTATGATTATGAAACTATTTGTAAATCGAATTGGAAAGATGCATTTAATTAATTGTAAGAATTTTATCTAAGAATTATGTTATTTTGGTACAATTTTTTATTTATGAACTAAAAACAAATATAAATAAATAATCAAATAAAAAGTATCTTACGGCTGAGATAGCTGCCTTAAGTAGGAGAGCTTAAGAGAAGCCAGCAGGCTCACAGGCCCACTGAAAGAGAGTGAACAAGATTCAAACACTATATGGCATGGCTGGGTCAGCCGCCTAAAGCACAGGAAATTAAGAGGAATTAAAAGGCTCACAGCCCGGCTAGCACCTTGAGATATGAACATTGTATATAAAGGGTGGAATAGCTGAACAGGCTACTAAAATATGGATGTCAGTATGTCCAATGAGAACCAGAGTGAAAGAAGCATCAATGTTCTTCTGCAAGACTAGCCGAGGGCACAAGGCCATGGGACCCTACAATGCCCGTGCAGGCAGACATCCTAAGTTACTGTTAATGTTGTGATACAAGACACCTAACAGAGAACCACCGGACTGCGGGAGTCTCATTGTTATGAAGATGGGAGACAGAACAGTATCTTGTTGAATAATCATGGAGGGATTTGGACATTTGAAAGAGGGAAATTGAAGCAACAGTTTCTTTGTTGAAGGGAGAGTGAAACCCCTACTGAAGAAATGTTGACTTTGCATCAAGTAAGATTATAAAATGATTGTAAAGACTATATCATTGTGTTCTTAAAAATGTCCAATGTCGGTTATCCACTTATGTATTGTCTCCGGTGACTGTTCCATTTACACCCCTCAATCTAGTAGGAATGGCCCTCAAGGTCACCCTATTGTAAGAATCTAACTGCTTCCTGTCAAATCTGATTTCTTACCTATTGTATGCTCTTTTATGATCAAAAGAGCCTTGCTTCTCCTGTATAAAAATAAATAAATAAATACTCGCTTTTGAAAGAAAAAGAAATACTTCTCAAGGAACTTTGCGATTGAGCAGAAGACCAATTCAAGTCAGGCCAAGCAGAGGCCATATCAAGGATTGTGTGCAAGCCTCCCCTGTTTCTTCTTTTAGTTAGGTGTTTACTAAAGTGGTATGGCCATCTAGTTGTTTAGGATTCGGACAGAAGACTTTTGATTTTGGACTTGAAGTGCACCCTTAGCTTTAGTTTTACTAGGTAAGCAACTTCCCTCATAGCAATGCGGGACCCGGTATTTGCCCACTCCTGGGCACCGGAAAAAAGTCTTCCCCATTCCCATTTGAGCCCAATAGGGCTCAATAGGGCTCAATGGGAGTGGAGAAGCCAGATGCACAGGCACTGTTACCAACAGTGCCTGTGCATCTGAAATGCTGTGCTCGCGGGTGCTTTTCATCCCGCCAGGTCAGACCTGGCGGGATGAAAGGCACCCACGAGCACAACAACAAGTTTACCAGTACCATTGTATCCAGACCGGCAAACTCGTAATGAGGCTCAAAGCCTCCCTTCAACATATCTACTGTTTTTCTCTGGTCATGCTGCTGTCAGTAACAGCTCAGGTGGCTCTTGCAAGTGTGCACCTGACAACGAAACTCTCCCCTACAGAGAGAGAGAGATAGAGTAGGACAGAGACACAGAGAGAGACATAGAGAGAGTGAGAAGGAATGCAGAGAGAGAGAGAGAGAGAGAGAGAGAGCACAAGAGAGAGAGCAACGGAGAGAGGGAGAGATCCACGTTAGGGAGAGAGTGGGAAAGAGAGAGGGCAATAGAGAGAGGTAGAGGTCAGATCGGCATGAGAGAGAGAGAGAGTGTGTGAGAGAGAGAGGGAGCTATTGGCACACTCCCAGACTAAGATCTACATAGAAGATTATCAACTGCATACCCTTCATGTTGAGAGTTACTATGACACAGTAGTAAAATGAATACATTATCCCTGTGTGCATAATCCATTGAAAGGATGCAATTTCATGGAATCATGTTTTTGCTGCTTTTCATTTGGAAATGCCAACCACGTCCTTTTCTGTAAGCAGTGAGTTTGCTCCGTGACAACTGCTGAGCTCATACAATATGCCATATGGCTACTGTTAGCAGCACAGGTGTAGAACTAGCAAAGGCCAAAATACTACAGACCACCCACAGTGTGATCTGTAGGAGTGCAACAAAAATATTTTATTTATTTATTTAGTTATTTATTTCATTTGTTGATAGCGCCCAGACCAAGGAGTATCACCCCGCTAGCACATACTTAGATGCAAGCGTTACAGTACAGTCATGCCATGATACACAGGAACAATCGCATACATATTTGTTAAACAGTACAGTTTTCAATTTTTTTCTAAAGGCAGGATAGGAAGATTCATTTTGGATGCCGGGAGGCAGGGCATTAGAGAGCGCTGGGGCTGTGACCGTGAAGCTGGTCCCTCCTGCTCCTTTCATGGTGTATCTTTGTGTGGTTATGGTCAAGGTGGTGGATGAGCGCAGGCAACGTGGTTTGGCACTTTTAGAGATGCGTTGGTTGAGGTATGTGGGTGCAATGTTGTGCAAGCATCAGTAAGTGACGGATAGGATTTTAAACCCAATGCAGGCTTTGATGGGGTGGGCTTCCCGTCTTGCTTGCGAGATATGGTCAGTGAGCTTCATGCCCAAGGCAGCCCAAAGGGCATTATTTTGGATGAGTTGAAGCTTGCTTAGGGTTTTGGTAGAGGTGCCAGAAAGGATGGCATTACAGTAATCTAGTTTGCTTTCAATGATAGCTCTAGCTAGTGTGAGGAAGTTGTCCGGACATAGAAACCTTCTACTTAGGTTAATGAGCTTGGTGGTGTATGCTGCTGATGAGGCGAGGGCCTTGATATGTTTATCCATGGATAGCTCACAGTCTAGGTATACGCCCAAAGTCTTTACATGACTGGAGACATAAGACATTTTTCCATCAATGGTAAATGAAGCGAATGATGTGTGTATATATTTGGACCGATGCCGGGAGCCTACAATTAGGAGTTCTGTTTCATCCTCATTCAAACATAGATGGTGTTCTGCCATCCAGGCTTGAATGAGGCTATAGTTAATGTTGTCAGAGTCATTAGTGTGGTTGCAGTAAGTTTGAGAATGACTTGGCTGTCATTGGCGAAGTTGGTATAGGGGATTTCCAGGTTGTCAAGGTGGTCAAAGAGGGATTTCTTATACATGTTGTAGAATGTGGGTGACAAAGACAAGCCTTGCGGTACCCCATAGGAGATAGGAATGGGGTCAGCTGCCTCAGAGCCAGCGAAGATCCAATAAAAAGAAAAAGGAAGTTAAGGCAAGGGTGTTGGGAAGGGTAAAAAGGGAAGATTTGCTGATGGAACAAGGTTAAATCAAGAAAAGTTAGATTGCGTTTCAGACATTGATTATCAATATTAGTCAGTTCTCCAGTATAAAATATAAAGGAAAGATAGTGCAAAAGTGTGCCTACTCCTGCTGCTTGAATCGGTGCTCATGGTCAAAGAATGTCAATAAATAATACTCAATGAATGATCTCAAACTCTGATGCAAAGTTGATTTCTTTTTATTAGAAGAAAACATAGAAATGATCACTGTAATCACACATAACATACTCAATATGATGAACGTTATTAATGAAAAATCATGTTCTAGCCTATATCATTACTTAGAATGAATAAACCTAATAGAAAGTCAACAAAGAGCTTCTTAAAGGCTTTTTGAATGCTAATTGGCTCTCACCTAAACAGCTTATGCATATTAATGACCCCTCAATTTAATTGTCTCTTTTAATAACTCTTCTAATATTTTATCCAGTACCTCTTCCCTCTCTCAATGTGATATTTAAAAACAGGTACACACATCACTCCACTGTGGCGTAGAGAGCTGGTAGCTGAGCCAACAGCCTAATGCTGGAGGTAAGCTTGAGGTGTACAATCCCAAAAATCACCAGCTTTTCTTTTCAACTCTAATGGAAATTCCCAAAATGCACGATTTTGAGGTGATAGATAGGTACGAGAGTGTCCATTACCCCCTTATGGTAGTTTTAAGAGTTTAGAAGTGTCTTCTAATACCCCCTGGGCATGAAACAGGCAATCATAATAGAGGCTCATGCTCAGAAGGCAAGTAAATGGGTTAGCATTGCTCAGCGGAATATCAAACCGAAGGTTTACACAGCAATTCTGGGAAATCTGGAGAATTTTTGTAACACTGACATGAGTGACATAGACATCATTGTCGAATTTGAGGTGCTGGGTAGGAATGTATTGCCCTCACTGTCAGTCCTCTGGAAAGCTTAAAAAAAGGCTAGGGTGGATAATCCCTGAAATGATAAAGACTGTAAAAAATCAAGAAATAATTAATTCTCTGTGCAATATTTACTGTTACAGATTAAATCAAATTGCAGTCACTTAGATAGGAATTTAAGATTCTGATCTGCAAGAAAAAAAATGTGCATGTCAAGTAGAGATGTGGAGCCCGATTCATGGAAGCGTTTTATAATGGTGCACTCCCATAGGAAAACGTTCTGTGAATCAGCCCCGTGGACTTCTGCAACTGACCCTGGAGGAGGGGGACTCTAATGGGACCTGGTTCCTCCAATCATACCCATTGGAATGTTTTATTCGAGAAAAAAGGTTTTCAGTTCATAAACTTGAATAAGTCTATCTTACGTCTATCTGAAACTCTATCAGATCACAAGGTTTGGAAATGAGAGTCGTTTATTAAGAACTTTAATTTTGATGTCACACAATACTATATCAGATAAATTAATGATTGCGTTTGTTCTCTCCCTCCTGTCTGCTGTTTTCTGGATTCTGCTCTTTTCAGATGTTAGGTTGGATCTTCTTCTGTGCCTCTTCTTAGCCCCCCCCCTTTCACCTGGTAGTTGTACATGCAATGTAATATTGCCCCCCCCCCCCCCCGGTCGGGACCTGGAATCTGACTTGTTTGACATGTGTACTTCTGTTGCCACGTTTGTATCTTTTTATCTGCTCTGAAAAAAACTATTTTGTGTTACATTGCCCTGAGATGATTTCAAAATACTGGGTATTGTACTAGAGGTTCCAGTTGCTGCGTCTGGCTCTGAATATATATCAGAGCTACCAGGTGAGGAAACTGGTGTGCTTTTACGTGAGTATGACTTGTTGTGATCATTATTTTTCTCCTGAAACGCATAAACCTGATGTTCCCGATAATCCATGTCATCCCTCAAGAATGTACATGATTTTCTGAGCTTGACCTCATCTTGATACTCTTTAAGTGTATTATTCATTGTACGATAATAATTTTCTTTAGTTGTCTCAGCTGTTTCCATGTCAGTTATTTCTTGTTTAAATACTGTGAAAAACCTGAAAGTGTTTCATGACTCAGTCCCCGGGGATCCCTTATTCAGGTGGCATGGGAAGCCCCATCGCTATTGGATCCCGACCCTGGGGATGGACAAGCGAGGGCGGGCCACCTGGGTAGGAGGTCCTCGTGGAATAGGGAAGAGACACCGAAAGATGTCCAACCCCATTTTCTGGCAGTTATTCACCCCATATTCCTTCTACCTTTAAGGGACACTACAACTCGCATAACTCCCCTCCTTTCCTTATCAGCCCATCTACTGAGATGAAGAAGAGGAAGACTTAGACCAGGAAGATTACCACTAGTAACATGTACTGCCCTTGTCCCACTAATAAGGCCAGGCAAGGTCTGGCACTCAGTCACAATCACACACACCTGAAACTCATGGACCGTTTTTCAAACTATAAAAGGTGGAACACGGAAAGGCACAGAGAGGAAGGGAGGGGCTGAGAAGGAAGGAAAGGTGGATGGTGAGACGGAGGAGCAGCTGAGAGAGAGCTGCCGAGAGCCAGGCTAGGGAGAACAGGATGCGTAGATGCTGACAGGCTGCGAGTTGAGACAGGAAAAAGTGTGGCGAGGTAGCCATTTCTCCAAGAAGCCAGAAGAAGGGAGACCAGGGGCCGGCTAGACCCTCTTCTCCGCGCACCAGCAAGCTGCTTTTTTTTCCTCCCCTGGGCTGCAAGGTTGCCCGGGAGTGTCTTAGGGAAAGGTGGGCAAGACTGTGACCTCGACAAGTGGAAAACTGAAGGATTCACAAAAATAATCACAACCAATGAGTTCAAAGAAAGGTAGAGCCCGGTTTGTGGTACATGCAAATGTGAAAACTACAGTGTTACTGTCATGATTCCTGCCCCTCATGTCCCCAGCCCTCCAAGATGTCAGGATGGAGCCAGGCCAAAAATCACCTACATGGCCCTCAAGGGCCTTTCCATCCTTCCAAAGACCCACTTGGAGTCAGACTTGGCGCTTGTGGCACCAGACTCACTCACTCCCATAGGATAACATTGGGGATTGGACTTGTAGTGCATTGATGGGGACAAGATGGATGCCCCCACATATTTCGGTTCCCAGAACTGCATGTGCGGTCTAGTCTTTTGGGTATGGTTCAGCCCAGAGACACCTGGGATACCCAGAGACTATTTAAGCCACACCCAGGCTGAGAAACATGCTTTGCGTTTTCTGCACCTGCAGCGTGACACTCACTGTGTTCGGATCAGTCTCCAGTATGCCTGCATCTTTCTTCTGCGCTCAACTCCTGCAAGAACAAGAACACCGTTAAGAACAGCCTTACCTTGCGGCGCGTCAGCCCATCATTCATCGCTCCTTCTGTTCTGCGGGCATCTTCGGCGGTGTTATTCCCATCCTGGCACGCCACTTCCTAAGGAAAAGGGAAAAGAACAGAAAAAAGGCATTAGTAAGCATTCTGCAAATCTTTCCTTATTTTTAAATACTGTACAAGCTTCAAACACTTACCTGAATCCCAGCCGCTCTGGGGAACTCTGTCTCCGGAACTTCTCATCCATCTGCAAGAGGGAAAAGACACTCCAGGTTAGCGTGGAAACATCTAGAGGCGCTGCATACTGCGCTTACCCACTGTATTTGTTCTTCATAACCGGTAACCACGCTGAAAACGTCACAGCACCTAAAAGACACAGAAAAAGAACTCAGTTCAATGCAGATATGAAAGGGGTGCATCGCGCTCTCACTCACCTTCAGCACTACTCATCTCATCAGCACCCCACCATCCCCGGACGCCGGCCATCATCTAAAGAAGGAAAGGAACGAAGTTAGAGAACTGTTGAAAAGACTCATTATACTTACCTGTCGGACTCTTGCCAGTGAAGTAACTAGGCAGCAACGAGCCCGCATCAATCAAAGCGCCCCTGCGCTGAAAGCAGGACAGAGAGTACACTATCCAAGAAAAAAAGGTGAGCTGTGGATCAAAGGGAAGGGTTAGACCCCAGGAAAGATGGGGTTCAAGCACACAGAGACAATAGGGAGTTAAATTCTACCAATCATGTGTTTCAGGCCCAGTCTCCAGTCGAATAGCCTCCAGGGAAGGGTTTGAGGTCATAAGAGGTCAGAAAAGTGGATACCAGATGAGCGTTACAGAACGCAAAGCCTCACATCAAAATCCACCTGGGCGTCATGGAAACGTCAGAAACCGACCAGTTAGCCCACATGTTGGGGCAGCTATCTTCCGAAGTACATGCAGCCAGGCAGGAGACCAACACCCTGAGGAAAGAGCTGATAGTAGCCAAAGAACGCACTGATGATTTAAGCCGGCAACTTCTCCAGTCACAAGCAGGGCATGCACCATTGCCAGGAAGCGTGCCCTCGATGCCAGCGCCATCAGCCAATCCTGTTCAGATAACCCTTATTGGGGCAGCTCACTTGGCCCCGCCCGAACGATTTACGGGGGATCCCAAGAGGTTTGCAATGTTCATGAACCAGTACCGCCTGCACTTCCTTTGTAGGCCAGGGGCCTTTCCGAATGACCAATCACGGGTCGCTTTTGTGCTATCCTACCTGAGTGGTAGCGCCGCGGACTGGTCTGTACCCTTTGTGGCCCAAGACAATCCTTTGCTGCATGACTTCAGGGGCTTTCAGCAGGAGATGGAAAAGCTGTTCGCCCGTCGTACTCATGGGCAGGCATTAGACAACAAACTTCTGTCCCTACGCCAAGGGAATCAAGACCTATTAACATACATAGCCACGTTCAATAGACTCGTAGTTGAAACGAAATGGCCAATGGAGAAGAGAACCACATTATTTCATCAGGGGTTGCGGGGGGAGCTCAAGGATGTTCTCGCACAAGTAGTGAACCCCCCGAAAGACTGCTCAGAATTCATTGACCTTGTTGTTCAACTGGATCATAGGTTGCAGGACCGAAGAGCAGAACGAACCAGACCGGACCCTCGCCCTATGTATGTGCGTTCAAAGGACAATACTGCCCGAACAACGGAAGGTTCAGGAGAAACAATGCAAATCGGGAGGGGTCAGATCCCCCTTGACTAAAGCGGAAAGGGATAAAAGGAGACAGCAGGAGTTATTTCTGTACTGTGGAAGGTCAGGTCATTTCCTTAAAGAGTGCCCTGTGAAGCCACCGAGGAGGACATTAGGGGCCACGGACAAGGAAGATACCATCAAGGAATCGGAAAACTCCCCAGCCCGGCAAGTGTAGGGGTCCACTTGTCGAGCGAAGAAAGTGAACTACAGACCTCCCATTTTGCACTATCTGTGGTCTTGATCAATCACCAACAACCATCTCGGATGCACGCAGTAAGAGCGTCCATAGACAGTGGAGCCATTGGGAATTACATCGACCAGGATCTTGTGGCAAAGATGGGGCTTCCGTTATGCCCTAAATCAACCACCGACACTGTTACCACTGTCAACGGCACGGAAATATCTTCTGGTCCAATATCCCAATACACTGACTGCAGCTTTAACCCTTCTGTGCCAGGATGGACACCAAGAATTTATTGTTTTCAACCTCATTAAGGCACCACAGTTTCGGTTGATTTTGGGAATGCCATGGTTGGTAGCTCACAATCCTCGAATCGATTGGCGAGCAAAAGAATTGGCCTTTCCCGAGACTTGCGCCCACACATGTTATCGCCAAGAGAAACAACCAATAGACACCAGAACCTTAACGCTTGCGACTGTGGCAATCGGCACCCTACAAAGTGAATACCAGGACTTTCAAGAAGTCTTTCAGAAAGCATAGGCTAATACCCTGCCATCGCATAGACCATACGATTGCCAAATCGACCTGATACCCGGAGCACAAATCCCTTGTGGGTGAATTTACGCAAACTCACGGAACCAGAAAACCAGCACTTGAAGGCCTATCTTGACCAATACCTGGCCAACGGGTTCATCTGTCCCTCGAAGTCTCCAGCAGCCAGTCCGCTATTCTTCGTACCGAAAAAGGAGGGGGACTTGAGAACGTGCATTGAATATCGCGCACTGAACCAGATTACCGTAAATAATCGCTACTCACTGCCAATGATCCCTAAATTGCTTGATCAAGTCAAAGATGCCCAAATCTACACAAAACTAGACCTGAGGGGGGCATATCACCTTGTTCGCGTAAAACAGGGGGACGAATGGAAAACCGCTTTTCGCACCAAACATGGCTCTTACGAATATCAAGTAATGCCCTTTGGCCTTTGCAACGCGCATGCTGCATTTCAATACTTCATGAACTATGTCCTACGGGAATTGATTGATGTCTGTGCGCCAGTGTACATCGACGATATCCTAGTATATTCCGCATCAAAGCAAGACCACGTTAAACACATCCGATCTGTATTGGAGAAACTCCATCAACACCAACTCTATGCCAAGCTCGAAAAGTGCTCATTCCACATCTCCTAGGTGGAATTCCTGGGCTTTATTCTCAGCCCGAATGGAATCCGAATGGATGCACACAAGGTAGATGCTATCCTGAACTGGCCATCCTCAAATTCATTCAAGGGGGTTCAAAGTATGGTGGGTTTTGCATACTTCTACCACCAGTTCATCCCAGGATTTTCGCAAATCGTGCATCCCATCGCGTCATTACTAAGGAAAAGCAATAAAAAGTTCCAGTGGACAACAGAAGCAGAGGAGGCTTTCCAGGAACTCAAAGCAATATTCACATCTGCCCCAATCTTACGCCACCCTCGCCCTGATCTCCCATACTTGGTGGAAACGGGTGCCTCAAGCATGGCTATGGGAGTCGTCCTCTCACAAAAGGACCCCGAAATGGGCCAGTTACACCCTGTTGCCTTCTGGTCGCGTAAATTCACACCCCCTGAACTCAATTACGCTATCACAGACAAAGAACTCCTGGCCATTAAGTCAGCCTTTAAGGCATGGCGGCACTACCTCTTGGGCGCCAGACACACAATCACCGTAATAAATGACCACCGGAACCTCCAGTACCTAAAAACGGCAAAGGCCCAATCCTCACGACAACTACGTTGGGCTCTTTTTTTTGCTGAATATGACTATGTGATTACATTTCGACCAGTGGTGAAAAACGGGAAGGCCGATGCCCTTTCCCATATGGGGGTGGAAGAGCTAGGGTATCAGACCCCTGACCCAATAGCAATCATCCCGAGTGACAAGCTCCTAGGAATCACAGCAACCATAACTCAGAAAGAATTACATGAAGAAATACAAAACCTGATGAGTCCGGAGCAATTACAAGTGCGGCGTGCACAAGGAGAACATTACATAATAAAAGATCAGTTGCCCTACTTCAGGAATCATTTATTCTTACCAAACCAAGAACTACGAAAACAAGTCATGTCCGGTTATCATGATTCCTTGATCGAGGGCCACCCCGGAATCACTAAAACCCTAGCTAAGGTAAAACAAAATTATTGGTGGCCCACCTGGCGTAAAGACATTATCCAATTCATCTATCTTGTGGAGTGTGTGCTCAAAACAAGTCATCCAAGCAGAAACCAGCTCGGCTATTACAACCATTGGAAATCCCACCAGCACCCTGGCACACGTTGTCCCTCGATTTAATTACTGACTTACCACCCAGTCAAGGGTTTAAAAATATTCTTGTGGTCGTGGACCTATTTTCAAAAATGGCACATTTCATTCCTCTTAAGGAGCTCCCAAATGCTTCCACTCTGGCAAAGGTATTTCTTGAAGGCATCGTATGGCTCCATGGGTTTCCTTCAGTTTTGGTCTCAGACCGAGGTACTCAATTCATATCTAACCTCTGGAGAAAATGCTGCTCTATGGCCCAGATCGACATCCGGCTATCCACCAGTCACCAACCCCAAACGATGGTCAAACTGAGAGGACAAATCAGCCACTTGAGCAGTATCTGCATTGCATGTTACACCAAGCTGAAGGAAGCTGGTTCAACCTATTATGGATAGCTGAATATGCTTGTAATAATTCCCTACAGACCAGCACTGGGCAGACACCCTTTTATACCATGTATGGCAGGCACCCACGTACTTCTGAGCTGGACGTTCCTACAACCCTGGAAATGCCAGCAGTCAAAACCTTGCACACGACCATTTCTCAAACCTTTAAAAGGGCAGCTGAACACCTACTTCAAGCTCAGAATCGCCAAAAGAAGTTTGCTGATCAACATCAAGCAAAGGCCCCCAACTACCAAGTGGGAGACAAAGTCTGGCTGGTGTCTAAACACGTGTCCATTAAAGGAGCCCGAACTTTCCGTCCAAGATACCTGGATCCATTCACTGTCACCTCCGTGATAGATCAGACTAGCTTTGCCGTCAAACATGCAGATTCATCCTGTGTTCCACGTGTCTCTCCTTAAACCTGTTCAACCTGGGACCCGGGTAGCAACGCCACCGCAGCCAGTAGTAGTCGCCGGGGAGCGAGAATTCGAAGTCAAGGACATCCTAGATTCAAAGTATGTCAAATCCAAATTATACTACTTAGTAGACTGGAAGGGGTATGGTTCACAAGACATGACATGGGAGCCTTGTGAGTACATCCATGCACCTCGCTTGCTTAGACGATTTCATCAAAACCATCCAACCAAACCAGGACCAGACAGAAGAGCCACCTTGAGAGGGGCCTTGGGGGGGGGAGTGCTGTCATGATTCCTGCCCTTCATGTACCCAGACCTCCAAGATGTTAGGATGGAGCCAGGCCACAATCACCTACACGGCCCTCAAGGGCCTCTCCATCCCTCCAAAGACCCACTTGGAGTCAGACTTGGCACTTGTGGCACCAGACTCACTCACTCCCATAGGATAACATTGGGGATTGGACTTGTAGTGCATTGATGGGGACAAGATGGATGCCCCCACATATTTTAGTTCCCAGAACTGCATGTGTGGTCTAGTCTTTTGGGTGTGATTCAGCCCAGAGACACCTGGGATACCCAGAGACTATTTAAGCCACACCCAGGCTGAGAAACATGCTTTACGTTTTCTGCACCTGTAGCGTGACACTCACTGTGTTCGGATCGGTCTCCAGTATGCCTGCATCTTTCTTCTGCGCTCAGCTCCTGCAAGAACAAGAACACTGCTAGGAACAGCCTTACCTTGAGGTGCTTCTGCCCATCATTCATCGCTCCTTCTGTTCTGCGGGCATCTTCGGCGGTGTCATTCCCATCCCGGCACGCCGCTTCCTAAGGAAAAGAGAAAAGAACAGAAAAAAGGCATTAGTAAGCATTCTACAAATCTTTGCTTATTTTTAAATGCTGTACGAGCTTCAAACGCTTACCTGAATCCCAGCCGCTCTGGGGGAACTCTATCTCCGGAACTTCTTATCCTTCTGCAAGAGGGAAAAGACGCTCAAGGTTAGTGTGGAAACATCTAGAGGCGCCGCATACCACGCTTACCCACTGCATTTGTTCTTCATAACTGGTATCCACGCTGGAAACGTCGTGGCACCTAAAAGACACAGAAAAATAATTCAGTTCAATGCAAATACGAAAGGGGTGCATCGCGCTCTCACTCACCTTCAGCGCTACTCATCTCAACAGCACGCCGCCATACCCAGACGCCGGCCATCATCTAAAGAAGTAAAGGAACGAAATTAGAGAACTGTTCAAAAGACTCATTATACTTACCTGTCGGACTCTTGCCAGTGAAGTAACTAGGCAGCAACGAGCCCGCATCAATCAACGCGCCCATGCGCTGAAAGCAGGACGGAGAGCACACTATCCAAGAAAACAAGGTGAGCTGTGGATCAAAGGAATGGGTTGGACCCCGGGAAAGAAGGGGTTCAAGAACACAGAGACAATAGCGAGTTAAACTCTACCAATCCTGTGTTTCAGGCCCAGTCTCCAGTCGAATAGCCTCCAAGGAAGGGTTCGAGGTTGTAAGAGGTCAGAATAGGCTGAGTGACGTCCCTGTGGATACCAGGTGAGCGTTACAGTTACATGCAAGGCTACACGTTGAAGGATAAAGACAATGAATTTGAAGCTTGAATGTATTTAGCCAGCAAGGGATCTGATCTGATATGATATGATAACTCATTTATAACGCGCCTGTACACAAGTGATTCTAGGCGCGATGAGAAACAAAGTAACCGAGCGGTACAGTGTGAGAAGGCACATTTTTAAACGCTCCGTAAAATATAAAAGAACATTGAATAATGAAAGTGAAATGTGTTGAAAGCCATTGAAGGGAAGAAGAGCACAAGGGGAAGAGAGCGTGCAGAGATCCCGAGAGGCTAATGTGAAAGTGAATGGAAATTGTTTTGAATCGGGGAGCAGAGTGGCTGTGGGCCCATACTGATGAACTATATGTTTTTGTGAAAAGAGGAACAGAGTGCCGAGGACCCGTTCTGCGAAACCAAGTCCAAGAGGCAAGGATGATAAGAAAGCAGCCCTATTGTCAGAGTGGTAACGTATTGGGTGAGAATATTTTGAGGTTGCGAAGGTCTCTGGCAAGGTGATAATAATAACAACACTGCTGTCGGAGTGGTCACAGATGGGAGTGATAATATTATGCAGTTGTGAAGGTCTCTGACAGGTGAAGATTGTGAAGCTCTGAGAAGCAGAAGGGTACAAAGGTTGGGGAAGTGAGTGTTCCCTGAGCTCTGAGAAGCAGAGCTGTGAAGCTGGAAAGTGTTTCCGCCATGTTCAAGTGTTCGAAGACAAGTAAGTGTAGCCTGTACAACTCTGGGAAGCAGAGCTGTTTGATGCCGGGCGAGAGAAGCCTGAAAGAATCCCTTGAAGAGAATTGTAATGTATATTGAACTGACATTGAAACAGGCGAGGAAAGCCTACCAGATGTATGGGAGATATGTGAACTGTGCATATTGCCCACCTTGAAGGAACTTTGTAAGAACCCCTTTGAACTGAACTTGGAGAAGGGAGGGCTGAGCCACTTTCATTGCCAATCTGACAATCCTTTAATACACTCTTTTATTTTCATCCATTTTCCCATACTTAGGGCCTCATTACACGGAAGGCGGTAATGGTTAACGGCCACCGTTAATGGTAACGGTGACCGTTAACCATTACCGCCTTACTACGAGGTCCCTTAGCGGGTTGGTGCTTTAACGCCTGCTTTTTGCAGGCATTAAAAACCAACCCGCTAAGGGACCTCGGAGCTAATTACGGCACCGCAAAATTGCGGTGCCGTAATTAGCGCCTTCCCCATTCCCATTGAGCCCTATGGGGCAGAAATGGGAATGGGGAAGGGCAATGGCGGAAGGGGGATTTACCGCCCCTCCAACCTTGGAATGGGGCGGTAAATCCCCTTTCCGCCAAGGCGGTGCCGGTATTTTACCGGCATGAGCCATGGCGCTAATAGCGCCATGGCTCACCGCCTTCCGTGTAATGAGGCCCATAGTTATTGTGAAAATTGAGGACAAGTATAGGTTTCTGACACAGACTGGTTTCCTTTGTTTGACTGACTGACTGACATGGACCATTTTATTTTACTTTGATGGTCGAGACTATTCCCATTATAGAATTAGGGCCAATTAGATAGTCTCCAACCCCAGTCAAACTTAGTTAAGTTTTTAATACTTGTAGGTTTTGTGTCTGTATCCTTACTTGTGATACCATGCCTGCCTCACAGTACATAGCAACCTGGTGTTTTCAAATGCATCGTTACCATCTCAATGTAGTCACTTCTGTTGAGAACAACCTGACCCATAGTTCTAAAATTATGAAAGCACTACTCATTGAACATGCGACTCGGGAGAACAAAAGAATTGTAGAACATATTGATGTACTTAATTATTGAGGGTGTTATCATGTAATATTAAGTGTACACTTTGGGAGAGACCATTACAGACAGAAGTCACAGTGCATTAGCATTTACTTAAGGTCACAATACTTGCATGATGTGGCAGAATGGCATGCACCTTGGTGTCCAATACTTACTTCTACTTATAAAAGCACAATGGCATGTGAATGACACATATAATTTATGGACATCAATCTAAGATGGTGAATGGGCTGAAGCAGCAGAAATGGTTTGGAATAGTATATCACCTATTGTCATAAAATTGTGCTATCAGACCTGCTTGAGCCCCCCTACTCTCACTTGTATCTGTTCATTTTTTCTTTACAGGAGTGTTATTTGATGTTGAATACGATTGATATATAGCCATGATATACATGAAAATTGACCCAGCCTTGATAAAGACCATTAGTAATGTTGGGATGCATGTTCAAGTCACCACCCCTCCCAAACGAGTTAGATTTAGGAAAATATATAAACATGTGGCGAATTTGTAGAGAGTGGTGTAGGGGGGTGGAGCAGAATGTATGGGTGGAAGCAACTGGCAGAAGACACACATGTCTTGGGAGTTTATACTGGGTAAACTAACCATTTGCTTTGCAATCGTGTTACGTAGAATACATTGCATGTGCATGACAGTTATAACATGAAATTATGTAAGAGTAGGCTTGAATCCTCGCAGGCCATGTTAGAGACAGAGAACAACAAAGCCTCATCTCCTGTTTGATTATCCCATTCCAATTCTCAGACACTGAAAGGAACACAAACATACACCCATATATAAAGGTATCAGGTCAGACATTTGAATAATTAGGTAGGAATGCAAGCAGCCAAATGGGAAAAGGGTTGCGGCTCAGTACGAAGGCCAAACTGATGGGAGCCAGGGCAGATGTTTTGGGTTGCCAAAACATGAATTGAGATTTAGGACACTCCCCCCCCCAGCATAATGGTAATTCCATTTGAACTACCAATGTACAAGAATAATACTCTTAAATCCTTCTCAAAGTGGATGGATTAGTGGGACTCTAGGCTTACCTCTTGGGAGGGGGTAACTGATTCAGGGGGAGCAGAGAACAACAAAGCCTGTGATTTGTACCAGGGAGAGCAAAGTGTGATGCCTATAAGATTGCAGCGGGGAGGCATGATGGGGGCACCTGCATGTCTGGGATGAGAAAAGAGCTGCTTTGTTTGCAAGGACCAGGCTGACCTCGAGGTTATCTGCCAAGTGCATACTGCAGACCAGGTGCACATCACGTGGTTAGAAGTAAAGACAGGGTGGTGCCTTTTAAGTTTAACCAATTACTTTGCAGGTTGAGAAGCCATTACCCACGTGTAGTGAAGATGGAGGAGAAAACGACACAACCAATTGGAATAGGGGCTATATGCAACTCATAGCATGTAAATAGGCAGCAGCCAATGAGGATGGGAGATGAATATTGTATATCGAATGCTTCATGAATGACAATTTTCATGTTTATAAGATGAAGACCATTTTGATGATGAAAAAGGGTGCACCTAGCCTTGTTCCATAGCGGGTTGTTTTTTCTGTGTCTGGTTGTTGTGGAGTTACCCTACAGTAAGGTCAAAACACTTGTTGGCAAAAGGGCAACATAAGTCGATTGGTAGAAATATTGACATATGTGTATGGACTGAAGCATTGATATATTATGATAAACATGTGTAATTTGTGGAATACTGACGCAATCCAACATATACCTAGCAGAAGGTTATGCTGACATTGTTTGAGTTAGCCGAAGCTGCTGCTGACATGCATGCGGCAAATGGCTATTAAGGTCTGAACATTGCAAACACGTGTCTAACGGAAGGTGAGATTGCATGGCATAAGGGCATCAACATTGTATGCATTAGGACATAAGACATACTATGAATGTATATAACAGATGGTTATACATTTTCTAATGTTGAGGCAGACGTAGCTGCCATTGATATTAATGTGGCAACAGTATATTGTATGAATAGGCCACTAGGAATGTGTTTGTTTACTTATGAATTACAATGTTTGACATATTTTCCATATTTACATATGACCGTTTACTAAAATAAATGCAGCTATACAGTAGCAATTGAAACTATCTGGTCATATCAGACTCTTCGTTTGAGACACACACATTTGAATGATTAGGGAAAGTCAGATTGAGCTTGGTGTTTGGTGAAATTTCAATTAGGACTTAGAAATGGAGTGTTTTCTTGGTTGTTAGCTATTGGTGTGATCTTAGAGCTGGTGTGATTTGTTCCCTTCTTGCGAATCTGAGTAGTAATCTTGCCCCAATATTCTGAACACATTCAACTTTGTTAGAAAGGTGATCCAGCATGCTGAGAAATATGCTGTATCAATAGCCAATTCGAAATAAAAAACAGTGACATGCCAGTGAGGGTCTTGCATGTGATGGTGAAGATTGAAGTGCATTATCTGCCTAAGTTAGGCAGTAGAAGCATTGTTCACTAATGTGTCCATTTGTAGTTCCAGAGTTAGTAAAATATACATAAAATGTCCTAAATTCTTCACCACTTTTAATGTTTTCTCGATAGGTGGCCATCCCTGTAGGCCAATGGATTGCAGACTGCGGGCTGTCAATTTCTGAAGAGATC
Source organism: Ambystoma mexicanum (assembly GCF_040938575.1). Classification (NCBI taxonomy): domain Eukaryota; kingdom Metazoa; phylum Chordata; class Amphibia; order Caudata; family Ambystomatidae; genus Ambystoma; species Ambystoma mexicanum. The sequence continues at coordinate 842,728,460 of NC_090927.1, forward strand.
ATGGTCTCCATCTTGCCCATATTTAGTTTCACTTGCTATCCATCATCTAAGTGTTCACTGGAATGAGGCAATTGGTGAGGGTAACAACTATGTCTTTTCTGGTAGTCATATTGTGGATGATTTGTGTATTGTCTGTCTAGTTCTAGCTAACAAGGCCATATCTGTAATTGAGTCTCATGCGTGGGGCCATGTATACATTGAAGAGCAGACATGAGAAGCTCAATATTTCCAGTTCTCCATAGGTTATGTTGCATGTGTTTGCCCTTTATATGAGTAGGCAGGTGATTTATGTTGTGTCCATCTGACATGACTATTTTAACACTCTGTTGCAAATCCCTGCTTCTTAAAGCTTGTTTATTAGGGATGTGTGTTTAACTGCATTGAGTGACGCTGGGATGTCTAGGAGTTTGAGGGCTAAGGTGACTTTGGTGTCTGCCTTGAGCGCAAAGTTGTCCCAAATGGATAGGGGTTCTGATTCCATTCTCCTCAATTGACAAATTCCTATTTGGATTGGTCAAGATGTTGTTGGCCTAGAATTTGTTAGGATTTGAGAATAAACATAGCTTTCTTGGATTGTAGCTGGTAATAGTATGTTGGAGGTTGGTTGTGGTTTGTAGCGTCTTCCAGGTTTCCAGTACTATTTTTTTAGAGTCATTTAACGAAGGCCATCTTAAAATATTGTGCCATTTTCTCAGAAAGTTGAATCCTGAGGGTGTCCATCGGAGTATGTTGCCCCTTAGAACATTTGTTTAAGGTAAAGGCTGGCCACGAAGGAGCTCAGTGACTTCTTTGATAAGTCTTATGTTTTACATGGAACAAAATATTGAAAGCTTCAAGTGCAACTAGGTGCCTGTGCTCCACCACAAGGTTGCTAACTGCTTTTTCAGGATTTCTGCGGAGCAGCGGTTGCATTAATGACGTCTCTATATTAGCAGGAAGAATAGGGTTTTTTTGTTGTTAGGTTTATGTGAGCAAGGAGTGACTTGCAGTCTAGAATGTCTGTAGATGGCGGTGCTTAGTCGCTGAGATGATCTGTATACCCATTAGCAACTCCTCCTACTCTCTTAAATCCTCAATTGGCATGTAGTCATTTGAAATTGACTGCGATCGCTTTGTATGCTACTAGCTGATTTTCCACGATGAAGAGTATGTCAGTACTTTCAGTAAGGAGCTTGGGGATTTGTTGTTTATCTTGCATATGAAGTGAGTGCTGGTCAGTTTTCAGTATATCGTCTTCTCCGCCAGTGACTCCCTTACTTATTTGGCGTGTTGCTCTATGCTTCTCTTACCATAGGATATACTTTCAGAATCACAGAGCTAAGAAATTGCATGGATTTTCCCTGTTAATCCAATTTCAGTTGTGCCTGTGAGAAGAACAGGATGCCTGGCATGTTTGCAGAACAACAATAGCAGTGCACAATTACTGTAGCAACAATTACCACCCTAAAAATTGTCTATTTTATTTATTTATTTATATACAGCAGGAACAATGCTCTTTTGATCCCAAAAGAACTACAATAGATAAGAAACCAGATTTGACAGGAAGCAGTGAGCTTTTTTACTATCCAGTGAGTATGAGGGACATTCTGACAAGGTTGTGGAGGAGAGTAAAGGGGAATGTCACCGTACATAATTGGACATACATAAAGAATAACCAACAATGGACATTTTGAAGTGCAGGTAGCTAGGAACACCTATCTATGGCATGGTTTTCAGATTCTTCATGCCTTTAGCAACATTGCACGGGTCCCAGACTTAGTTTCCCGTTACCTGCTGGCCACGAGATTGAATGGAACGTGCAGCTGCTGTATTCTGACATCAACAATCCGTAACGCTGACCACTGAAATACTCGACTTCCACAAAATAAAATTCCAGGTGGACATGTGGGGCTAAATATTTATTTCCCTTTCTCTTTTGTGTATCAGACATGCATAGAGTTTCTGTGTTGCACTCCTGTACATACAATGTCTCCTTCTAACAAATATTTCTTGGAATATATATCATATAGTACCCAGCCCTCTGTTTCCTTGGACACAAACTGAACTGCAGGCAAATGTAGCAGAAGTGTATGTTTTCTGATCCTCATACCATAAGGAAAGCAAGCAGGTTTTTGGGGATATGCTGGATTTTGTGATTTCTGCTTGAAATTTCATGAAACACCAGGTTTCTCAGAGACGTCTGATCCACAAGAAAGGAAATGGGAATCATTAGGATTTTCTGGCATTCATATAGTTAGAAACACAAATCTGGGGTGCGCAGAGGATAAGGTCTGTGGCTGCCTCATCACAAGGTGTAGCCGCACACATGCACCTGGAGATTGTCACCACATAAGGAAAGGGTGCAGGTTCCTTTGCAAGTGCAATTGCAGCAATTCTGGAAAATTGAGTTGAAATATGTCATACAGGCATGCACGGGACCGCATGCATGAGATCCTTTGCTACATGATATGATATGATATGGCATTTATAACGCGCCTATACACAAGTGTTTCAAGGCGCGATGAGGCAAGGGAGGGGGAACAGAGGGAAGACAGACAACAATCCTACTAGGCCAGGTGTCATTCAGATCACGCAAGTGCATGGGACGGGGAGGGAGGAGAAGTGGGTGGGGGAGAGGACAGTGCAGTACATGGGATCAGAAAATAAATAAACAATAAGTAAAAGTATGGCCAGCAGGTGGCAAGTGCAAGGCTAAGGGCATATATCAGGTGTCAAGTGCTGGTAGTGGGACTGTAGGGATACAGAAAGCAGTCCTCACGTGCAGGGTTTACCAGGAAGACAGTGCAGGAGTGCGACTGGCGGGGAAGGGTCCTGGGCCCGAGATCACAGGGTGGCTAGGTAACCAGTGCAGTTTCATTGTCAGCCAGGAAGTCAGCAAGGGAGGGGCGGAGAAAAAGCAGAAGCAAAGAGAAAGGTTTTGAGGTGATTCCAGTTCCAGATCCGAAGATGATTCTCCTCAAGTTTCAGGGGTGCAGGGAGGCTGTTACCAAGGGAGGACCCAGCCGAGGAAAGAGATCTACCAGCAACTCGTTGCTTGGAGAAGCGACTGACCCTGAGGGAGTTCGAGGCAGAAGAGCGAAGAGCTCGAGAAGGAAGGTATTTAGGAAGAGAGAGTTGAAGGTATTGAGGCCCCAGGCCCCAGAAGGCCTTGTGGACAATGCAGAGGGTTTTGAACTTAATCCTCGCGGCCACTGGGAGCCATTGCAGAGATATCAGTCCTGGAGAGATACGATCCCTGGGCTTGAGGCCAAGGTCAAGTCTCGTAGTCCTGTTCTGGATAAGTTGCACAGGGCGGAGAGTAGAAGCAGGCAGATTTAGAAAGAGGCTGTTACAATAGTCCAGCCTAGAGAGAACCAGAGCTCTTGAAACAGTGATCTTCTGGGGGACGGAGAGGAAAGGAATAATACTTCTGAGAAGGTGCAGCTGGTAGAGACGTCTTAGAGACGTCAGAGATGTGAGGGGAGAAGGAGAGTGTGGAGTCGAAGATGACCCCAAGGTTTTTAGCCTTGCAGGTGGGAGCAGGAAGAGGGCCAAGAGAGGCCAGCCAGAGAGCTACAGGGAAGGAGGGAGCGGGTGTGCGATGAGGAGGAGCTCAGTCTTACTGGCATTAAGGCAGAGGTCATTTCTGGCACACACTCCTGGATAGCAGACAGACAGTCAGAGATGAGCGAAGGAGAGGAGGAGGCCGAGGGTCGCCTGAAAATGAGCTGGGTGTCATTCGCATAACAATGAAAGTTGGGTCATAGAGCGGCGATGCGGGTGGCAAAGAGTGCCAGGTATTGGTTGAACAGCCAGGGAGAGAGGTTAGACCCCTAGGGGACACCAAAGGTAGAGAAAAAGATAGCAGAGAGGAAGGACCCAAGTTGGACCTGGCAGGGTCGGTCGGAGTGGAAAGAAGTCAGGCATGCCAGAGCCTGACCAGTGATACCCAGGTTGTTACAGAGATGGTTGAGCAGGATGGCATGGTTGACAGTGTCAAAGGCAGAAGAGAGATCAAGCAAGATGAGGATGCAATGGGTGTTATAGTCAAGGTTGGAGAGCAGGTCTTCACGGATGTTCAGGAGAGCAGTTTCTGTGCTTCTGGCAGCTCTGAAGCCAGACTGATGGTCATGAAGACAACCAACAGATTCAGTGTGGCGATTAAGCTGGGAGATGGCCAGTTTCTCCAGGAGTTTGTTCAGGAAGGAATTAATGGAGATTGGGCGATAGTTAGCCGGGCAGGAGGGTCTGCAGAGGTTTTATTTTAAGAAGAGAGTGCACAAGGGTGTGCTTCAGGGGGGATGGGAAGATTCCAGTGAAGAAGGAGTGATCGCAGAAATCAGCCAGGGCAGGAGCCAGGGAGTAGATTTGGTCCTTGATGGTTTTAGAGGAACAGGGGTGAACCTGTTTCGACGAGACTTTCATAGATCAGACTTGTCTGGAAACCTCATCAGCAGAGAGCAGGGGAAAGGCAGAGACGGTGGGAGGAGAGGTGGCTGCAGAAGGGCCAGAGGAAGAGCAGGGAGTAGGGGAAGGGAGGGGATAGGCAGAGAGAGAGGCAGGATGTCCTGAGTTTTAGAGATGAAGTAAGAAGCCAGAGCCGTGCAGAAGGCCTGGGAAGGGACAGGAGAGGGAGGGACTGCAGCAGGACTGGCCAGTTCCTCGCAGATTTGAAAGAGTTCAGCCGAGTTGTTGGATGCCGCTGTGATGCAGGCTTGGATATGAGCTCTCTTCTTGGTTAGGACAGAGAGCCGGTATTGCCTTTGGAGCAGGCGGCAGGCCAGTTTGTCAGAGGATGACCATGAAGCATGGCATTTCCTCTCGGCCACCCTGCACTTGTGTTTTAGGGTGACGAGGTCCGAGTTGTACCAGGAGTTGCACTTGGCTTTGGGCTTGAGGCAGATTCTCATGACAGGGGCAAGGATATCCAGAGTATCAGATATAGCAGAGTGGAGCGTGGAGAGGGCTGTGTCGGGGTAAGAATCAGCCAAAGGGGGCGGTGGGGGTGAGAAGTGGCGGCAAAAGCCTCAGCTGACACGCGCTTCATGGGTCGGATGACCGAGAAGGTGGGTGGTAGTGATAGCTTGGCCTGAGGGGTAGGGAGGGTGGGGTGGGAGGAGAGGAGACAGTGATCACTCCAGGAGAGAGGAGTGGAGAGAGGAACAGAGAGGGCAAGGTCTGAGGAGATCAGAGCATCCAGGGTGTGCCCTGCAGAGTGAGTCAGGCCAGAGGGGAGAACAGTGAGTGAGAGAGAGTCGCAGAGTTAGCGAAAGAGTACAGAGGAAGGACAGGAGGCATCCAGGTGGATGTTGTCACACATCCTTTTTGTACTCAGATGATGTATGCACAACAATGCATGTCTCATAGCCCCACATTCCAGAGGGCAATAGAGATAAATATGGGGCCCATCATTCCCGCATGAGGAAAGGCTAACATTGTAGCCAGCAGCTTTATTCAAATTCCAGGCAAAATCACAGAAAAGGCATTAAAAGGGTGATCTCCGACCCCGCCATTGAGAAGCAATGAGGTTCACCACCCACTGCCAGATTCCTCATGGTGCAGACAATCTGAAATGTCTTTTTTTTATTTTACTAAGGGGTCTGTTTAATGTGTTTGTAGTTATTTGTATTAAGCCACATACTGCTCCAAACAGAAACACCGAAATACTGTACAAAAGGAGCAAGAGTAAGCAGATGAACGAGTCGAGAAAATAAAAAAAGGCGGACAGACCATATTAAGAGTATGGACATTGACAGCATTTACTTAAATTGGTTACATGTGATAATGTTGCCTGGAAAGCGTCGACAGGTAGGCGACTTTTCTATCCTAACCCCGAAAATACTTTCCCCAAATATTCTTGGAGGGGGATAATTTATATTATAAACTACAATCATTGAATATTTGTGAAAAGTGTTTTATTTCAATGAGGGTGCATTTTTTGGGAAATGTCACCCTCTGGTGGCCATTTCCCAGGAGACTATATCACAAGACACCCTTAAATTCACCTATAAAAGAATTTAGAATTTTAGAGATTTGGAGACAGGGCAGATGACGAATGAGGGAGAATAGTAGGTGAGAGTTAATGAAGAGTATTGCAACAAAACAGATACCTGGGTGTTGGTGGGGTTTAAAAGAATATGTGGGCGAGACATTGATCATATACTGGCAGAGAATTAAGAGCACCTGTGTGCATGTGTGGTATTCCCGGTAGAGCCAGGGGAACACATGTGTGGGATTCCCCTTCTGCACTGACATTATCCTGTAAAAGGGTCTCAGAAAAGGAGCATCTATTTGCCGTGTGTGGCACGGCTGATCAGATATGTAGATTCAGAAAATACTCTGATTGCTTATAAAATCGCGGTCAGGGTCTAAATGGTGTCTAAAAGTACATTTGCAAAAGACATTGTGCCTCATTAGGAGATTGCCAGTCCAGAAACAAGGGTGCCGGTAAGCTTACCAGCACCCTTGTTTTTGGATCAGCAAACTCTGAGTCTGCCGTCGTGGGCGCTCTGCCCGACAGGTCTGACCCTGTCCGGCGCAGGGGCCATGGTAGGCAGACTCGTCACGGAAGCACAAGCAATGTTAGCAACAGTGCCCTGTGCTTCCGTGTCCCCACTCCAATTGAGTCCTATGGGACTCTATGGGAATGGGGATTTACAATTTACCGACACCTGTCTTACCGGGCCGCTGGACTCGTAATCAGCCGGTGACACCGGAAAGTCAGGCGTCAGTGAAATATTACTGGTCTGCCGGCAACCGGCCAGTAACACCAGCAGGGTTACCACTGGACCTGTAATGAGGCCCTATGTCGTGCTTCGTACAACAACATTAAGTCACCTTTCACACTAGGTTTAACAATTTTATTCTGGTCCATAGAAAAAAAACTACAAGAAAAAATTAAAATGTATACTGTCATCAATCTGACCCTAATGACAACTGGACATGCATCTTGAAATTGAATTTTCCTAAGTAGACTGTTGTGGGGATTTGACTCTTACATAATTTCCACAACAGGCTGCATGGATGGTAACATTCACAGCCAGCTTAATATTAAACCTTATCATACAGCAGCAAAATACTGCAAGCGAAAGGTTTGACTAAGTGCCATTTAGGAGGCATCTTAAAAATGTTTTCGAGGATATACCCAGCGAAAGATCACCATCTTATCAAAAATTGCCTAAAGCCTCAAGGCTTATTGGAAAATCTGTAAGCATTGCAGGAAAAACTCTGAATTCTGAATAATGGTTTGTGCGATTTGGCCCCGATTATGAATTTGGCGTTAACTTTAAAACATGGCGGGCCTCATTTCGACTTTGGAGGTAGCCATGGCGTTATTGGCGCCATGGCTGCCTACAAATTCGGGTCCGGGTTCCCTGAATGGGGAATTACTGGGCCATTCCGAGTTCGGAGGGCCCGGTAATTCCTCCTTCAGGGAAACCGGGCCTGGACCTGCCCCATTCCCATCTGAGCCCCCATAGGGCTCAATGGGAATGGGTGCGGGAGCTAGTAACGGGCCAATTACGACCGGCCCATTGTTAGCTCCCTGGTCCCATTGCAGGACCCACTCTGGACGTCTGGTAAAACCAAACGTCCAGAGCGGGTCCCGCGAGGGGACCTCGTAATCGTGTGGAGTGGGTTTAACGGTGTTGGCACTATTACCGGCGCCGTTAAACCCATTCCTCACATCTTGTAATGAGGCCCGCAGTATTACAAAATATTGCATGTTTTGCCACCCTGCCAAATTCTGATTTTCAAGCCTAATACTTTTCAAATCTGCCTGCTTGTGTTAGGTACACTGACATCCTGACCAGGAAGACAACTGAGTAGCTCCTTAACCAAGACAAGAAACAAGTCCAGGGGACCCTTAAAACATCACTCACTGTGAGTGACTTTTTTTGCCTGCCAGGAGGTGGTGGAGTCCAAAGGAAGTGAGGGACAGAGTGATTTTCTGCAATTTTTAAGCATCCGGGAATTGCTTTTTCTTTTGTTTCTTTGATAATCCAAAGTTTGATTATTTTAGTCCATCCCAAGCACATGGTGATCGTTGAAAAGTAAACCTTTTTGTAATTAATTTTATGAGTCTCAAGCTGTCTGTTGACCTCTCGACAGTGATGGCTCATAGGCAACCATTGCACTTAATAACTCTGGCAAATACACCATCTGGTCTGTTTTCCTTAGACATTTTTATTGACTGGATTGTTGACTGAGCTTTGGAACTAGATAAACCAAGGTATGCATGGCAGGCAGCGTTTACAATGGATTCCTATGGAATATGCTTACTTTACGCTGGTCTAAAAAGCAGACGGATGCTTAGAAGTCCTTTGGTTTTAGCCAGTGAAAATGCATCAGGAAATTTCCACTTAACTGTGACTATGTACTTCTAAGAGCCATAAAAGCAGCATTAAATTACCCTTCTTTACAAGCACATTTCCTTAGATGATAGCGTTAAAGAAAGCATTGATTTTTATAATTTTATGTAGCCATAGGTTTCTGGGAATCTTTTGTCAAAATCCAAACATTGACAAAAAATGCAGCATTATGCTGCAGGTAATTCCTCCCACTTTCTGCACAGAATCGGCAAAATTGGCAGAATTACTGCAGCAGTAATTCCGCCGGTGGTAATTCCACCAAAAAAGCCCTATATAGTTAATTTGGCCACCGCCACTTGTATTCCGGCAGTAATCCTGCCAGACCAAATGGCGGTAACTGTAATTCTGTTGGGCAGTATTCTGGTGGATTTACCACTGGAATACCGCCCAGCCTGTAGTGAGCCCCCTTGTCTGCAAAGTGCTGTAGGTAAAGGAGGTTCATAAAGCAGGGGATTGTGGGCCTCATTTTATAAGAGGGTGGACTGCAAAGGTTTACCTTACTTTTACAGTCTAGGGGACTCTTAATGCATTTGAAGGAGGAGTAAGGGCATGAAAATGCAATTTTCTTTCCTCATTCAAGAAACAGATTTTAAAAGTAATGAGTGAAAGGAAAAGTCGCCTTTATCTCTGTCCATTTCATAACAAAAATATAGACATGGGGGACGGAATATACAATGGATTCCTATGGAATCCACCTGCTATTAGCAAGTGATTAAAACAGTTTGATTCAATAGGAATCCATTCCTTTTACAACTGTGTGAAAGTAAAGTAAAGGGGCTGATATTGGAGTTACCTGTAATTAGGCCGCAGGAACCTGTTACATTTACACTTTCGTGTAAACAAGTCCCCGCCACCTAATTCTTCTTGTTAGCATGGCAGAGTGCAAAAGGGGAGTCTAAAAAGGTGGCTTACATGCTTGTCTGGCGTGGAAATGAGTGAAACGCTGCCTGCCCTGTGCGCATTGCAGAGCATTTACAATGGATTCCAAAGGAATCCACCTGCATTTTGCTGGTGTAAAAAGCAGGCAGACTCCATAGGAATCCACAGCATTTGCGGCAGCATGAATATGCATGCTGGCGCAAATGATGGAGTATTTGTACGGTAGGCAGTAAGGTGATGACGGAATCATAATTTATGATGCACTCCTCATCTTGGCCATACAAATTAATGAAACACGGTCATGAGGTCATTGAAAGGCATAAAAGCCTTATGCAAGGCTTTTACGCCTTTCGTTTACGTTACATTCTGGGGCAAAATGAGCTCCAAAGACAGTGGGCCTCATTCCGAGTTTGGAGGTAACCACGCCACTATTTGCGGCATGGCTGCCTCCAAACTCGTTCCGATTCCACCCTGGTGAATGGAGCAATTACCGGTCCATTCCAAGGTTGGCGGGACAGGTAATTCCCCATTTACCAGGGCCCTTCCCCATTCCCATTTGAGCCCCCATAGGGCTCAATGGGAATGGGGAAGGCGCTAATAACGGTACCGTAAATTACGGTACCGTTATTAGCTCTAAAGTCCCTTTGCGGGTCCTGTCCTTAACACCTGCTAAAAGCAGGCGTTAAGGAAGGACCTGCAAAGGGAACTCGTAGTAGGGCGGTAAGGGTTTAACGGCACCGGTCTCGTTACCGGTGACCGTTAACCCTTACCGCCCTACTTGTAATGAGGCCCAATCATGCTCTTACTAAAATGTCCTGGTTTGTAAAGGTAAGGCTGCTTTTATGCCTTAAAGTTGCACTCCAGGGCTTAGAAAATGACCCCTGCTGAATACATCAGTTTATTTTTTATTTATTTTTTGCATTTATAAAGCACACAAAGCAGCCCTTGGGTGCTGTTACAAGGAGGCTTGCATGTTACACATGAATGAAGACCTGTCTGTGGTTCGTGGGTAACAGGAGAACCTAGTACAAGACAGCTAGCGGTCCATAGTTTACTGGTTAGAGTGGAAAGGGAGCCATAGACCCCTGAAAGGCCATTTTAAATAACTATGTACATGGTAAAATATTACCATTAGGGCAATATTTTGCATGGTGTATGTAGTTATCTGAAGGGGCCTTTCATGATTACCTGGTCGAGTGCATGGTGATTATAGGAGAGGGGAGGAGGGATTGAGTTTGATCCAGCTGTTGCAGCCCTCCCCACTCCGGATTGTTTTCCAATGCATGGCAAATTGTGGTGACCATTGACAGCACGCGTCCAGTTTATGATCGAGGTCGGCTAGCAGGGGGATTCATCCTGCGATAGTAGTAGGCTCTGTAGATATGTTAGTTCTTGTACAGGACAATTCAATTTTCCACATGCCCCTTTCTAGCTTAGTAACTAAAGCACTGGGTTCTGAACTCCCGGGTTTTGGGTTCTAGCCCCCGGTCTAAATGAAATGTAATCCTGGGCATGAATATTTCTAACGCACACCAGACGAGTAAACTATATTCGGGCGCAGATGACAACTATCTTAAAAGGATTAGCAGTGTGTAACTCATGTGTACATACTTTAAAAAGGGCTATCTATCTAAAAAGGAAAGTTTTCAACTTCTTTCTGAACAGTCCCAAGGAATTATATTCCCTGATTTCTAGGGGAAGTTTTTTCCAAAGCCTGGGGTCAAGCACTCCAAATCTCCTGTCCCCTCTGTAGACCAGATTAGAGTGAGGTACACCAACCAGCAGTTTGTCTATGGAGCGCAGATCTCTATTTGGATAATACCAAACCATCTTATCACAAAGATACTCCGGAACAAGTCCTTTCAGGCACTTATAGGTCAGACAGGCCACTTTAAATGTTATCCTGTCTTCTACCCTTAACCAGTGAAGGGATTTTTGTAGAGCAGATACATGATCCCACTTCCTGAGGTGTCCAATCAACCTCACCACTGTGTCCTGGGTCTTCTGAAATCTATTGACTTGTTTTGCTGGAATGACTGCCATTTGGGTATTGCAGTAGTCAAGGTGGGTATTAGTCATGGCCCCCACCACTACAGCATGATCTTCCTCCGGGATAAATGGGAATAAATCCCTCAATGTTCGTAGTGCATGGTATACTGCCTTAACTTTGGCCCCCACCTGTGCTTCACTACCAAGATTCTCGTGCCATATGCAGCCAAGATTTTTCGGCATACTAGAGTTGTTTGCCCAAAATCAAGGGGGGTACCGTCTGTCTTTCGACTGTCATTTTTCCCTTGGGGACAAACAGGATCACCTCAGTCTTAGCTGCATTCAGCTAAAGCTGATTACCCGCAATCCATCTCTTGATATCATTCATACATAAATTGAGTTTCTCAAAAGCATCCTCAATGTTTTTTGTCTCAATGTATATCTGTGTGTCATCGGCATAGAAATGAAACCTCAACCCATGCCTCCTCAAGATATTGAGTAGTGGATGAATGTATGAATTGAAAATCAACGGGGACAGAGATGAACCCTGTGGCACCCCACACTCCAGGCCTACAATATCTGAGATGAACCCCTCCAACACAACCCTTTGCGTCCTATCATTCAGGAAGGATCCAAACCACTTAAATACTAGTTCCGATGCCTTCCCTATATTTCCAATGCATTGCAACATAATCTGATGATCCACAGTATCAAAGCCGCGAAAGGTCCAACATCAAAAGTATTGTAGACCCCCCCATTGTCCGCGGCCTCAAGCAGGTCATTGCGCATCGCCGGCAGTGCTGACTCTGTTCCACATCTGGGTGAAAACCCAGATTGAAGTTCATCTAACAGACACTCCCTATCCACAAATGCCTGGAATTGTGCACACAACACCTTCTCCATAATTTTTGTTGCCCAAATCAGGTTAGATACCGGATAGTAATCTTTCAGGATTCCAGGGTCTAAATTAGTTTTTTTCAATGGTTTCACTGGTGCTTCCTTCAAAGCTTTTGGGACCTTTCTCTCCAGCAGTGACTTATTAACAAATGTTGTAATAAACGCTGTAATGTTAGCCGCCAGTCGTATAGCCGTACAGGCTGGCATTGCAAATGCTAAGTCGTTTGTTGGCTTCAGTTGATTAACAAGGGAATAAATCAATTCCTCATTTACACATTGAAAACCAAAACCCCCTTCACCCGGCTTTCCCTCACAAAGGTTTTCTTCCTCCATTGAATCCACCATGTCTCTTGAGCCTTCCCTATAGCAATAATCTTTTAAATGGTCAGAATTTCATCTATAAAAAAGTTATTAACCTTATTACCTTGATCATGCAAGGGGGTCAACATGGCCTTAGTGCACGCTGGATTCCGAAATCTGCAGACGACCCTCGCTTGGTTCCCTGCCTGCGCAATCTTCTTGTGTAAGAAATCTTTTTTAGTTTCAAACATGGCCACCTTATAGGACTTCAAAACACCCGTTGCTCTAGCTGCATCATTACTCAATTTCGTAGATCTCCAAAGTTTATTTGCTAACCGCAGTTGTTTGAGCAGTCAAACTAACTTTGGTCCAAACCAGGGTTTGGATTTCTTAGTTCTTTTTAGTTTTAGGGGAGCATAGTTCGAGCACATATCCTCCAAAACATCCATCCCTTTTTTGAAAAACTCTTCACATGGAAGTGATGTATCAATATTTGCTAATCTAGCCTGTCCTTCTTCTCCTGGAATTGTGGCTAGATCATCTACTCTACACATCGATACTTGCACATTTTCCCTTCCTCCTCCTTTCTGCGTCCCATTCCCCAGCAAACCAAATAATTGGACACAGTGGTCCGACCATGATATTGGCAGTGTCTCTGAGAATATAACTGTCTCTCCTCTGGCTGCTTCCAGATCTAGGCAATAGCCTTTAATATGTGATCTTGTCGTAGTAATCTTCAAATCATGATTTTCCAGAAACTCAGCTAAAACAGCCGAGTCTGAATGTATAGTATTTTCCAGTCAAATATTCCAGTCGGCCAGGCACAGGAGCTCCTTATATTTGCTCGCTGCCAGCGTCAAATACGAGTCTTATGACTCTAGGAAGTTTCCACTGGGCCAGGTGGTCTATACCCTAGGATTACCTTTATTATTTTTATATTATTGGCTAATTCATGGTTAGACAATGGAAACATTTAAGCCAGCTAATTCAGCTTTTTAAAATCCAAAGTTCAAATAAATAAAATTGAGTCCACTATTACATATGGTTCTTAAACTTTATGATGTTGGTCCTCCTATTCTCCAGTTACTAGATTAGAGAATCCATCCTCTTGAATATAGCAATTACCAATTTAACAAAAGCCAGAGTGATTGAAACTAGGTCTCCATCTAATAAAATTCTCCAACCACTCTTCCTTCGGTCTATGACCAATTTTTTTTTACTGTTTCTGAAATCAGGATCGTCCTTAGATCTTCTGAGGCTGAACAGGACATTGCTAAATGTTCAAGCGTCTCAATCGTCGCATCTCCTTTACACAATAGGCAGGTTACTGATCCCTCATCCTGTTTTCGTAGTCTCAAAATTTCTCTTGTTGGGAACAGATTAAGGTGAATTCTCAGGAACTGGCATCTGAAAAACCACTTAGGGAACAGCTGCAGATATTTTGGTAAACCGTTTAGTTTTTTCCCTCCCCCTCCAATGGCTTTCGATAGAGTTTGAGTGCTTGCCTTTCATCATGGGTCTTAATCCAGTCCTGTCGGTATCATTTCTTTTTTGACCTTATCTGGGTTTTGTGCAAGTGTTGACAATGTTTCCCCCAGGTCAACCAGGACCATTTTGCACACTCTTTCCCATTCTTGTAAGGTGCACTCTGCCTTTTCGTTTAAAGCTCTCTGGAGAGCCTTAAAGCCCCCCTTGGCTTATCATCAGTGCATTTCCTGAATAGTGGGAGTGTTTTCCACATTACTATGGCTCTAAGTGAGGGGAGGCCAAGTTCCATCCGTACCGCCTGGATTGGAACGCTTTAGGTAGGCCCAACACCTTCTTCAAGAAAATGCCTTTGATGGATTGCCAGGTTTTCATATCACAGTTCAAAGATGTCTCCACACCATATGTTAGTATTGGAATAACTTTCATCCTGTAAAAGTTAACCAACGGGATCATAGAGAATCTGCAGACCTTTTTCAGGATTATTTTACCCTGTGATGCCAGATTGTATGCTTTACTTCGGAGCGATGCAATTCTGGGGCCGTCACAGGGGCTTGTGTTTATGCAAACGCCCAGGTACATGAGAGATTTTACCTCTGGTATCTTTTCTCCTTGCAAAAACCATGCTTTTGCTCCCTTCCTTCTGCCGTTCGTTGGGTCACCAAAGGCCATGAGCCTAGACTTGGATGGGTTAATCAGGAGACCATTTGATGTGATGTATGATTGTAGGGCATCCAGTTGCCTCTGGAGACCAACTGGCATTTTGTCAGCCAAAACGATGCCATCTGCAAACAAAAGGCAGCCGACTTTTCTGCCTCCCAACTTTGGCAGAAAGCATTTCACACACATAAACGCCTGGTCTAAATCTGATGTAAAAAGGTTGAAATGTTCCAAGGCCAACGGGCATCCTTGTTTCAGCCCCTTAGACTTTGCTAATGGCCTTGACAAAACCCCTTTGGTATTAAGCCTTATCTTTAATGTTGTTTCCGTATAGAAATCTTTAAGTGGTTCCAGAATTGTACCAGGACAGCCCCATTGCTCCTTCTTTGCCCACAGTGCTGGACGTTTGATGGTATCAAAGGCTTGACTTAAGTTCACAAATGCCAGGTATATTTTCTTGGCTTTGTTCTTCTCCGATCTTGCTTTGAAGCTGTTTGTAAACCCAGATTGCCACTCATCCCTGTGCTCAGATGTTGTTGCCCACTGGGATAGATTTTTTAGTAGCAATGTGACAAATAGTTTTCCGGCCACGTCCAACAGCACTATTGGACGGTAGTTAGAAGGATCCGTCCTCAGGCCTTTTTTAAAAATGGGCACAATTATTGAAGACTTCCATGAGCGGGGGATCTTCTTTAGCTTTGCGATGTACAGAAATAGAACAGAAAAAAATTCAGCCCATTGTACTGGGTGTTGCCGCAACATGGTGCTGGTCAGCCCATCAAAGCCCAGCGCTCGTGACTTGCTGAGTTTGTTTATGCTCACCATAATTCTTTATAGAGATAAGTCAAGTTCATCCCACTTTTGAACCATTTGTTTACCAGCTTGGTTGCTTGCAGGCATATTGTCAGAAAACTTCTTGAAGTGGTCAATCCAGGTTGCTGCGGGAATAGAGTTCAGCAAAGTACTTCTTGGGGCGTGTCTAACCGATTTAGGACTGACAAAACCTCTCCACTATTCCGAGATTTAATCAATTCAAGCATAGACTCAGCATCCTTACGAAGCAGTGTTTTCGCTCCATGGTTACCTGGTCAGATCAGCCGTTCCTGCGGGGACCCGCTAAGGGACCTCAGAATATGGCAGTAGGGGCTTAACGGCACCGCCATCCTTAACGGTGCCATTAAGCCCCTAGCGCCATACTCGTAATGACCCCCATAGTCTTTTTCCTTATGGCGATCATTTGGTCGTAGACATGGGCATGCTGAAATGCCTGCCGAGAGGCTTTGCCTTTTTTAACCTCAGAATTGTTGATTAGACATGCATAGTCCAATCTATCATTTTTCCTTACAGATTTCAATTTATCAGTTGCCACTTCCAACTTCCTTGTGAGTTGATGAATTGGTATCCTGTGTCTTGCCAATGGTCAGCATACCCACCAGTATTTGGATGTAGGGGTTAGGAAAAAAAGACTTGATATGGCGAAATCTTAGATGGCCTTTGATTGCAAAGAGCAGACCTGACGATGGTCTGCCCTTGGGCCTTTCACCTCTGGGTTCAGATAAACTTCATACCCATCGAGTATCAGGTCCTTCATTAACCATGTCTCTTGGAGACAAATGATATCATGGTCTCCCAGTGATGTATCTGTACCAGAAAATAGATGAACAAAACCCCTTCCATTCCAACTGGCCATGGTCACAAGGGTCACTTTTGGCACCTGGTGGAGTTATGGCATGTTGTTCTTGTCTGTCAAGAGACCCACAAGCCACTTCCAATTGTCAACTGAACCCTTGGCATCCCTGATATTTTTCACATTTGTTTGATAAGTGTCTTTCAAGTCAACCCTTGTTGCCTCAGGTCTCCGAGGATCGATGACTATGGTCTTTATCTCTGTTGGGCCGTGTTGAGTGATGCCGTTTATTCAGGTGGCGAGGGGCACTTCTCGATCTGTAATTTCTTCTTTGATTCCCTTATGATCGTCAACTATTGCCCCTTTCGTAGTCAGGTTGCTCACTTTGAGCGTGGTTTACAGATGTTCTTTGACTCAAGATTGCCAGCCTGGGGTGTCTTCATGGCGGATTGAATTCCGTCAGGTCAAACCCCAGAGGTCTCAAACGGCTCACTTCTTCCGAAAACAACTGGCTAATCAGGGGCGTTGATGGATAAAGAGCCACTGTGTCTGTTTGTAATTCGTCAAAGAATTCTACTGTTACCAAATCATCCGAAGTGAGAAGTTGCACACTTCGCACGTGATAGAACAGTCTAACCACATTTGCCCTATTTAATATTAACCCATCCTCTGACTACTCCATCCTCTCCAACAGCAGCCCGTCCTCATATGATGGGTTCTTTTGACGCCCTTCCTCTATTGCTTTCCTTGTTTGTGGGAGTTTCAATGACGAAATTGAATGGGTCTCAGGTACAGACCGGGAGTGATCATCGTTGGTGGGCTGATCCTTTCTCTGTCTGTCCCTCGAGGCTGTTGCCTTACACAACTCATGTACTTTTTCTGAGCTATTTGATATCTTGTGTTTATGCTCTTGTGGAGGAACTGGTTGTTGGACTGGGGCTACAGGTGCCGGGCTCATTGTTTCTGGCTGGAATTCTTGAAGAGGTTGCTTTTTACTTCTAGCTTCCTCTCTCCTGGGCCTTGAATTCTCTGGAGCTGGCAAAACACCCATTCGCGATCCCTTTGATTTAATCTCTTTATCAACCATTAGCTCATCCTTTTGCCAGCTAATGCAAGGTTCCTTGTTTTTAATGTAAGTGTTTGTTTGGATCCTTGATCTTCGCTGTATCCCTCCTTTACAGTGCCAGGCCTAGATGGGCCTTGCGGTCTCTTATCCCAAGTCGGTTTTTCAGTTGCATCATCAACTCTTTCCGACTGACACGGTGCAAGATCCTCAGTGCTATGTCCCTCCTCCCAATCCTCTACATCCTCTTGCTCTGATATTGAGTCTGTCGACAGATCAGAAAGATTTACCAAAACAGTCTCTTTGTGGTCCTCTGTTGCTTTGGCAGCCTCTACAATCCTTGGCTGTTGGTTCAAATCTTTATTTACGATTGTCATGGTGTTCACAACTGTAGGCTCTTCCAGTTCTAATCACTTTTTGTTTTGTTGTTTAGCTAAATTAAGTCTTTTCACAGACATTCTGTTTCCATTTGATTTTGATTTAGCTGGGGTTTTCATATTCTTTGCTTTTGTGGTAAAGTTTTTCAGATGGGGCTTCGGCCTACATCTTGATAGTTTGTGATCTGGGACATTACTGTCCTCCAAAGTCTGCAATGAACAACTTTCCTTTGATGGCACTTGTTTTTGGGAGAGAATGGGGCATATTGTTTTCTTCGATGACACTCTGATTTCTCTTTCAATATTACGTGGTTGATCTTTATCCATCAGTAGCTCTTCTGTTCCCTGTCCCAAGATTTCTTGAGCTAAATTCAAGGCTGGTGCCTGGCTTATATCGACGTCCCTGGTTACCTTCTCATTGTCCTTATCGGTAGATTTCCCCTGCTGCAAACCCCCCCGGTCCCTTAGTATATCCACTGTTGCACCTGGGAGTTGTGGCCCCTCATTGTGTCCATCATCTAAGTCTGACTGATTCAGTTGACTAGCAGATCTACTGGTTAGATCAAAGCTTTTAACCAAATGCACATTTGAGGGTACCGGCGTGTTGTCGATGGCCTGGACATTCGAAACTTCGAGAAGCATTGATGGCCTCCTCTTCTCTTTCTCTCTAATAATTGGGTCCAGAATGGTATGTAAGAGTTCTGCTACTTTTGCCTTACTGTTCTCCATGCTATTTTGCACACCCATTACAAAACCCTCCACAAATATTGGCTTTGAATGCAATATGGCCAACATGGTTGTCTGATCCTTTAGCTGGTCAACAATTTGCTCATATAATTACATAAATTGACTCCTTAAGGACGTCAGAGTTGCGATTGTTAAAAAGACCATCTCTCGTGAGCAATTATTGGGTACTTTGCCTTGGACAAGTATTGATCCAACAATATCTGATTGGGTTTCTCTTGTGGTTGTGCTGGGCTTTTCTGACGTAACTGCGTTTTTTTCTACCAGGTCGGTTTGAGTGGAGGCCTGGTTTGTATTTTATTTTTCTCTTTCCCACGCAGAGTCCACCAGATCTAATCTGGGTCTTTTATAGAGGCCTGAGGAGTTCACCCTATTTGACCTTTGTGTTGAATTGCTAGAGTTCAGTAGAGATTCCTTCGAATGCCACGTAGTTAGATAATTTGATGTAACCACCCCCTTCGGGCCGACACTCGGCGAGCCCTGCACACAACAGGTGCTTTGATTTAATACTTGACTTGTTCTTAGATGGTTTTGGGCTGACTGCAAAGGGTTGTGGCGGGTCTAGCTGGTCAACTCCTAAAGATCTTTGCAATAATAAATAATCCAGAATTTCTTCCATTAATCGTGATTTATTTGACAAAGCAACTAGGATAGTATTTGTGCGTCTTCCGTACAAAAATCACTTTCATCCAAGTCACAATTGTGGGCAAGCCTCCTCGGCTTCCGAATGCTATTTTGCATGCAGCTATTATGGACTCTGTGCTTCCAATGGAGGGTAGAATCTTTCAGAATCTTGGTTTAATGCCATCATCCCTCCATAAGGGGTCTGCCCGTAGTTTGGGAAACCGCCACTCCCCCTCCTGCTGTAGCTCTTTGCAGCTGCTAGCGTGCCGTTTGTGACTGTCAGAGTGGACTCAATTGTTTAATTAGTGACAAGGGCTTTTGGGTCTTTGTGGTATTCATCTGAGATGGCTTCTCAGCCAAGCCAGAGGGCAAACTAGTCCGCTCAGTGACGGCAGCCGTGTCGGCAGAGTTCTGAACCCATGCAACCTCATGGGTTGGGCCAGCAGCTCCCGATGGCAGTGGGGCAGTCACCCCCACTTCTAAGAATACAAAGTTACTGCCCATGCTAGATGGATCCATGGACCAGGCAAAAGGAGAGCCCCCCTCTGCTAAAGATCCAGCTGCAATGTTCTCCATATAAGATGCCATACTGGCTCCCACCTGTATCTCGACACACAAGGGTGGTGGGAGGGGGAGGCATGACCACACAGGTTCAAAAGTAGGGGTTGGGGCAGCCTTGTTGCCACATTCAAAGCTCACCTCTGAGACTGCCAGAGTCACAATCTTTATTGATGATTCCCTCGCTGTTGAAGCCTGGCCGCTGGAGGCTAGCCCAGCCCCGCCTTCCTCCTCATGAGTTATTGTGCACTGGGAGACTGTTTTTTTTCCAGGGGCTCTCAGCTGATAGTTGATCGTCCGTAGGCAGATCTTGTAGCGCCGCTCTCGCCGGATCATTGGCGGTCTCCTCCGTCATTTCCGTGCAGGCACTTATCGGTGATTGTATAATTGTTAAGGTATAAAGGCGGTGGAGATGCAGTGGAGATGCAGCAGAGTGACCCAGCCGTGCCCCGTGGACCTGGTGCACGGTCACACAGTCACTCTGCCTCCACTCCGCTTTGGCTCCGCCAACCAGGTTAGTTTTAACGGGACACAGGAAACACAATTTCCAATAGTAATGGTAGACAGACTGCAGCACACAGTCACTCTGCCTCCACTCTGCCTCGGGTCTGCCGACCAGGATTACCTTTATTGATCTTGAGTGGGACAATGTAATAGTAAAGTCTCCCATCTGCACATAATCCCCCACCCCCAATCTGTCATGATGCCTGCCCCCGGAAGACCAGACCAGGCCCAGCAGCCCCGGAAGCAGGCATCATGCCACTTGGAGCATGCCCAAAAGCCCCAGTTAGGGGCTGTTTGGGTACAGTCCTGGTGCCTATGGCGCCAGGCTCATAAAGATAAAGTCAGTCCCAGCGCCATGGGCGCCAGGCTCATTATTGATAACTTACCTGAAGCAGACCATGCTGCATGAAGACTCAAGCCAAATGAGGCTTAGGAGGGACTATTTTACTGAAGGGACTATTTTGTTACTTGGGTGGGGCTGTGGAAGAATACTTACCTGGATCTTCTTCCAAGGCTATTTAAACCACGCCCGGACAGCCACACGTGCATCGTGTTATTCTGCTTGCTGCAGCGTAACGCTCACCGTGTTTTCAGCAGCTCCAGTCTTCAGCCACGCCCGCTTCAGTCCTGGGACTCCTGAAACAAGAAGACAAAAAGGATAAAGGTTAGAACAGGAGTTTTAACTTAAATCCTTACCTGAATCCTGATCCATTTCGCCAAGGAACTGAAAGACAGAAGTCTTTGAAGCATCGCTTCGCATTTCTACGGCGCCGCGCTGAACTCACCTGCTTGGCGGTACTTCAGCATTCCATCACGCTCTCTCCATCTCGCAGCCGCCCTCCGACACCTAAGGAGACAAAGACAGCAAGGTGAGCAAGGGGACTCTCTAAGGCCATACAAGCTACCCCCAAGGACTTACCTGATTTACCACGGGAGGTACTCACCTCATTTCGGGTTGGCGCAGTCAACTCTGCTTCATCGCCGTACCCCGGCCCCTAAGGGGAGAAAGCAAGGACAATACCAGTTACCCCCCACAAAACTTACCTGATTTACCACGGGGGTCTCACCTCATCTCGGGTCGGCACAGTCAACTCTGCTTCATCGCCGTACCCCGGCCCCTAAGGGGAAAAACACAATAGACTTACCTGAATCTTACCGAGTGCCATTTGGAAATCTTCGAGTGGATTAATCGGCAACCTGCAAGGAATCGGACAGAGTGAAGAGCAGACATTTGAACTCTTATGAACAATTGGACTTTAGAGTCAATACTGGAACTCACCAATTCCTCTACGCCAGTGAAGTAACTGGTCATCAAAGCGCCCCTGCGGTCGACGCAGGATGGAGAGCTCATCCTTCCAAACCATCAGGTGAGACTTAGGAGGGGACATCAAGAGTGATCAGTGGGAAGACAACGGGAGTGGGGAAGGTGGGTTGTCACTCAATTCCACGGGTGGTTAATTCCTCTTCTCCTTTGCAGAAGAATATTCTTGCGAGCCAGACAAACTAGGCTGAGCGGGCTAGTCCAGTCAGTCATCTCGGCGCTACACGTCACGCTGGTGGAAATAACAGCGGCCCAGTTCCGGTCGATGCCCCGTGGGAACCAGGTGAGCGTAACAGAACGCGAAGCCTACCCACAAATACCCACCTGGGCGTCATGGAGACCTCGGAAACTGATCAGTTGGCCCAATTTTTAGGGGAATTAAGGGCTGAAGTGCATTCCGCCCGCCAAGAAACCAATGCCCTCAGGAGGGAACTGATAGTGTCAAAAGAACGAACTGATGAGTTGGCCAGACAACTATTACAGAGCCAGACTGGACAAACACCTCTACCAGGACTTGGGGCAAGTCCAACTCCTGTACCATCGAGTAACCCGGTGCAGATAAATTTACCTGGAGCCGTTCCTTTGGCTCCGCCTGAACGTTTTGCCGGAGACCCAAAAGGGTTTGCAACATTCATAAATCAATGCCGCTTGCACTTGTTATGTAGACCTGGAGCTTTCCCAAACGATCAGGCCAAGGTAGCCTTTGTACTGTCATATCTCAGCGGCAGTGCGGCGGATTGGTCCATTCCACTAGTTAACCAGGATGACCCGATTCTTCGAGATTTCCAGGGTTTTCAAACAAGCATGGAAAGACTATTCGCCCGACACTCCCGAGGACAGGCTTTGGACAACGAAATTTTATCCCTACGTCAAGGAAACCAGGATCTTTTATCTTACATTGCAACTTTCAATAGATTAGAAGTGGAAACCGAATGGCCTGAAGCCAAGCGAATCACATTATTCCATCGAGGACTTCGAGGAGAACTCAAAGATGTTTTGGCCCAAATCGTGAACCCGCCTCAAGACTGTGCTGAATATATAGATCTAGTGGTCCAGCTCGATCACAGGCTTCAAACCAGGAAGGCTGACCGAACCAAGCTTGAGAACAGGGTGTTGGTTAAAACCCACGTAAGCTCCAAGGGAGTAGATGTCTCAGAACCAATGCAAATTGGGGGGGTTAAAGGACCTCTAACCCAAAAGGAGAGAGATAGAAGACAGCAACTGCAATTATGTTTATATTGTGGAACTACTGGTCATTTTCTTCGAAACTCCCCTGTAAGACCACCCAAGAAAGTTATAGGAGCAGCAGACGAAAACCATCTGAAATCTGACTCGGGAAACGACCACGCCCGGCAAGCGTAGAGGTACGCTTGCCGAGCTTAAAGAAGGACACTCTGACCTCGCATTTCAATATAACCATGGTCCTTGTAGATCCAGAACAGCCATCACGCATGCACGCGATAAAGGCGTACGTAGACAGTGGAGCCATAGGAAATTACTTGGACTGGGAATTGGCTACCAGGATGAATCTATCTCTCACCCGCAAGACCGATGTTGTCACCACTGTAGATGGAACGGAAATTGCCTCTGGACCCGTAACTCATTCCACTGCAGAGATGACATTGCTGAGTCAAGATGGGCATCGAGAAGCTATGATGTTTGACTTAATCAAGGCCCCACAGTTTCAGCTGATACTGGGGATACCTTGGTTGGAAAAACATAATCCCTGTATTGATTGGCGAGAGAAGAGACTAACCTTCCCAGAATGTGCTAACACCTGCTACCCAAGGAAAACCCAAACCTCAGTCCTGGCCCCAGTAATTCCAGTAGTCATGCAATTACCTGTTGAATACCAAGACTTTCAGGATGTCTTCCAAAAGGAACAGGCAAACACCTTACCACCTCACAGATCATATGATTGTCAAATAGATCTTGTACCTGGAGCACAACCACCTTGCAGCAGAATCTATGCCCTTACGGAACCCGAAAATCTTCATTTGCGCCAGTACCTAGACCAGTACCTTGCTAATGGCTTCATTCGCCTGTCCAAATCCCCTGCATCTTCAGCTTTGTTCTTCGTACCGAAAAAGGAAGGCGACCTTAGAACATGTATAGACTACCACGCACTGAATCAGATAACCATCAAGAATCGATACCCACTGCCTTTGATCCCAGAACTACTAGACCAGGTGAAGGACGCTTGCATATACACGAAACTAGACCTTCGGGGGGCATATCATCTGGTACGTGTCAAAGAGGGTGACGAATGGAAGACTGCTTTTCGCACCAAGTACGGACTATTTGAGTACCAGGTGATGCCCTTCGGACTATGCAATGCACCAGCAGCCTTCCAGTTCTTCATGAACGATGTCCTCCGAGAGCTTATCGACGTTTGTGTGGTCGTTTACATCCACGACATCTTAGTATACTCTTTATCAGAATCTGAGCATGTAAAACACGTCCGAGCAGTCCTAGAAAAGTTACGCCAGCATAAATTATATGCTAAACTGGAAAAATGCATCTTCCACACTACGGAAGTGGAATTCCTTGGATTTATTCTGACCCCGAGAGGAATCCGGATGGATACACGAAAAGTGGATGCCATTCTTAATTGGCCTTTGTCAAGTCCAATCAAAGGAGTTCAAAGCATGCTTGGCTTTGCCAATTTCTACCGCAGGTTTATCCCGGACTTCTCGCACATTGTACATCCCATCACAACGCTATTGCGAAAAAACAAACGCTTTGTGTGGACAGAGCAAGCCGAGAACGCCTTCCAGGAGTTAAAAGCTAAATTCACATCTGCTCCCATATCAAGACACCCGCGCCCCGAGCTTCCCTACATAGTGGAAACAGATGCATCCAGTTCAGCCATGGGAGCAGTCCTTTCCCAAAAGGATCCCGAAGCTAACCAGCTTCACCCAATGGCGATTTGGACAAGAAGTATGCGTACAATAATTCCGTACACTCAGGAACTGGACAAAGTCCTTTTTTTACCCACTATGGGCATCATCCTCGAACCTCGGATTTGGACTCACCCCTGCATTTAGAGATGCCCGCAGTGGACCATCTCCACGCTGTTATTACACAAGCCTTTAAAGAAGCAACCATCCATTTGCAAAAGGCTAAGGAAAAATACAAAAAGGATGCGGATCAGCACAGAAGTGAAGCTCCTCAACACCAAATAGGGGACCAAGTATGGTTAGCCACTAAGCACTTACCACCAAAGGGGACTCGAACCTTTAACCCCAGGTATTTGGGACCTTTTTCTGTCAAGGCAATTATTAACCCAGTGGTCGTCAAGTTGGACCTACCTGCTCATATGCGAATCCATCCCGTTTTCCATGTGTCTCTTTTGAAGCCAGTGCAACCAGGAACAAGGCTAACCACTCCTTCTGAACCTATCCTCATAGAGAGGGAGCCCGAGTTCGAAGTCAAGAATATTTTGGACTCAAAAAGAGTGAGATCAAAACTCTTTTACCTAATTGACTGGAAAGGTTATGGTCCACAGGAAAGGTCTTGGGAACCTAGTGACCATGTGCATGCACCTCGTTTAGTGAAGAGGTTCCATCGGGAATTTCCAGACAAACCACGGCCAAGGGGGAGAACGACTTTAGGAGGGGCCTTGAGGGGGAGTGCTGTCATGATGCCTGCCCCCGGAAGACCAGACCAGGCCCAGCAGCCCCGGAAGCAGGCATCATGCCACTTGGAGCATGCCCAAAAGCCCCAGTTAGGGGCTGTTTGGGTACGGTCCTGGCGCATATGGCGCCAGGCTCATAAAGATAAAGTCAGTCCTGGCGCCATGGGCGCCAGGCTCATTATTGATAACTTACCTGAAGCAGGCCATGCTGCATGAAGACTCAAGCCAAATGAGGCTTAGGAGGGACTATTTTACTGAAGGGACTATTTTGTTACTTGGGTGGGGCTGTGGAAGAATACTTACCTGGATCTTCTTCCAAGGCTATTTAAACCACGCCCGGACAGCCACACGTGCTTCGCGTTATTCTGCTTGCTGCAGCGTAATGCTCACCGTGTTTTCAGCAGCTCCAGTCTTCAGCCACGCCCGCTTCAGTCCTGGGACTCCTGAAACAAGAAGACAAAAGGATAAAGGTTAGAACAGGAGTTTTAACTTAAATCCTTACCTGAATCCTGATCCATTTCGCCAAGGAACTGAAAGACAGAAGTCTTTGAAGCATCGCTTTGCATTTCTACGGCGCCGCGCTGAACTCACCTGCTTGGCGGTACTTCAGCATTCCATCACGCTCTCTCCATCTCGCGGCCGCCCTCCGACACCTAAGGAGACAAAGACAGCAAGGTGAGCAAGGGGACTCTCTAAGGCCATACAAGCTACCCCCAAGGACTTACCTGATTTACCACGGGAGGTACTCACCTCATTTCGGGTTGGCGCAGTCAACTCTGCTTCATCGCCGTACCCCGGCCCCTAAGGGGAAAAACACAATAGACTTACCTGAATCTTACCGAGTGCCATTTGGAAATCTTCGAGTGGATTAATCGGCAACCTGCAAGGAATCTGACAGAGTGAAGAGCAGACATTTGAACTCTTATGAACAATTGGACTTTAGAGTCAATACTGGAACTCACCAATTCCTCTACGCCAGTGAAGTAACTGGTCATCAACGCGCCCCTGCGGTCGACGCAGGATGGAGAGCTCATCCTTCCAAACCATCAGGTGAGACTAAGGAGGGGACATCAAGAGTGATCAGTGGGAAGACAACGGGAGTGGGGAAGGTGGGTTGTCACTCAATTCCACGGGTGGTTAATTCCTCTTCTCCTTTGCAGAAGAATAATCTTGAGAGCCAGACAAACTAGGCTGAGAGGGCCAGTCCAGTCAGTCATCTCAGCGCTACACGTCACGCTGGTGGAAATAACAGCGGCCCAGTTCCGGTCGATGCCCCCGTGGGAACCAGGTGAGCCTAACACAATCCAATTTCTCCATATGGGAGAGGACAAGGGAGTATTTGTATATGATAGCAATACCTCCCCCTCTCCTATGTAACCAATCAATTGTCTGGATAGAGTAATTCTCGGGTACCAATTTGTGAAAAAGGGTCTGTGACCCCCGTGCGGACCAGGTTTCAGGCAGCAAGAGTAGGTCCAGATCATATTCCTGAATTAATTCTCCTATTTCCACTGCATGGGCCACAGCTCATCGAGCATTCACCAATGCAGCTTTAATCACAACTGATTCCTTCTCCTTCAGGATTTACCCCTTGATCTCCTGCTTGGTTTTGCCAATGCCCAGCATGTGTATTTTATATAGGGCCCTCAACTAATAGTTCCTGTATTCTTCCCTCTCAGATGGAAACACACTTACCATTCTTTTGATGTTCATGTTAAGGTGAGTTGTGACATTTGAACATGTCCCACTGTTTGCGTCTAGCATATAGACATTGATTGCTACATGCTAGAAGTAGCGTCTAATTGCTGCAGTACTTGGAAGCAGTGACCCCACTAATTTACATGAGTTTTGAAACACCATAAAATATTTTACTTACGTCTAATTGATCATAATATGTTCACTGAGCACAAACACAGCTTATTCTGTTTGGTCTACTTGGCAACTTCTGATTATTTGTTTTGGTTTGAAGGTGATTCCTCAGCACCACATAGTGTGAGCCAAAATTAATCATATAGAGTGAACAGAGTCTGGAGAAGAGAGATGGCACCGGCAGATAGTTTCACATACAAGAACATATTTTCCCCATTTCTTCCTATATTCCTTCCTTCACCTCACCGCTGCGCTGCTAATTTCTTAGACGTACTTGCCGGTCAATTGATGACGTGTGTTGCACTATTTGTATCGGCTGGTTCTGGTATCAATCTTTGATGATGCAAAGAGTGCTAATTCCTTTATTTTCTCTTGGGTATTTCTTTTCATTGGAAAGCCATGTTGGCCAAGTTTCATGAGGACTTACTTTGTAATTAGGCTTCTTCTCTCCAGAAGGTTTGATGACGTGTAGATCGCTGTTGTTTATTGCTTGTGTTTTAATTCGATTTAGGAGAAATGGCGTAAAAGAATATCCGTTGTAATGTTTTCTGATTTAGGAAATTAGTTTATACACAAGTTGCTTTGAATACAATCTTTGTTTTTTCATCCATATTTTAATGTTTCTTGAAAGAGGTAGAAATCCGTTTGCTGTACTGGATGCAATGGCGCAGAATTTGAAACAAAATAAATGCTATAACATTGTTGTACCATTGAGTGGTATTTCAACACAACAAACACATGTTTACCTCATCAGAGCCATCAAAACCCAGGAACCTATAATGCTAAATATTTAAGATGAGGATTGTACTCCCCCACCACCTATTTATTTATTTATTTAAGATTTATAAATCGCTAACTAAGGCCCAAAAGAGCGTCGAGGCGCTGTTAGAGCAGAGCAGAAAGAGCAGGTTCAAAGAACTAAAAGCAACAGATTAGCAAGAAGAAAAGAACCGTTTAAACAAATGTGTTTTCAAAACTCTCCTAAAAACAGCGTAGTCTGACAGAGTTCGCAGGTGAACAGGAAGGGCATTCCACAAACTGGGTACCACCACCTAGGATGTAGCTTGTAATGCATTGGTAGATTAGAAGAAAACATCCAAGAATTCTAAACACATTCTCAACCACTCTTTCCAAGAAATCACTCAGCTTATTAAGCATTTCCACCTGTTTTAAATTGTTTTCAAGTACCTTGTGTTCACTGCTTGGGTCACGTCTGGCAACAGCCTAGCATGCATTCCGGCGTGCCCTGTTCCATTTGGGTCCTACTCAATTAGACAGGTGTTGTTATTTTGCATTCTGGGATTTAAGGTCCTGTATTTATAATGGAAAAAAGCAGAACTACATGTTTCAGAATGCAATGAAAAAAAGCACTGGATAAGCACATCCAGAAGGGAAGGAGACATTTGGACATGTATGGCATTGTCGGCTTCTTGCCTTTCACACTAATTACAAAAATAATGTTTTTGTTGTAATGGAAGCTTGCGATCATCTACACTTTGAATGCATTCATCTCAACAATCTCATGTCATGAATGGACATCAGAATATCAAGGCCCAATGAGGCACCAAAAATAAACTTCGGTCAGATTGTAAAGAGCCGTGTCTCAGGAGGATAGCTCAGGGGCAATGTGCTCGCCTTGGAAGCAACACGACACGGACCACTGATCCCCGGTCCGTGCTTAGAAACCTTTGGGTATTAAACGCGTTATAGATAACCTATTATATCATATCATTTATAATAGCCTACACAGCAAACTGAACTGATATTTGCTGCTTAAATAACCAGTATCATGGCTGGCTGGCACTCCCGGATCCCTGCTTGCCTGATAGGGCGCTGGGCCTGTACATTGCTGGTTGATAAATGCGCATTACTCCTTTGAGGTATTTTGATTTTCTGAAACCATTGTTCGCTACAGAAAACTGCAAGAACTGTCAAAACAGCAATTTGCAGAGCCGAGATGAGTGGACAACATGGTGACATAACTGTCCACGTTAATAAATATATGTCTCAAAGGAACAGGAGGGATGACTGTAGGCTGGGAGTCATTTACTTGAACCAGAACTATACTTTAATAGAAATAAAACACAATCCATGGATTTCGTCATGGCATTGCTTTTGTGTCAGGTACTACATGTCATAGGCCAGTGGACAATCCAATGCTGTGATTATAGTACTCGTAAATGGGTGTTGTCCATTATAAAAACAAAATAGGAACAAAACAGGCGATTTCCTATACTCCGATCCGAGATGCGTTTCAATGGATAATATTATAAGTGACAAAACCACTGGTCTGATTTCATCTTCATTTTCAATAGCTATTTACACATCAGTATATGCTTAAAGATAAGAGTTACTCAATCAATGTGTATTTCTAAATGTTTTCTACTCCTCATACTTAATATATTACAATTGATCTCCATTATCAAACAACTCACATTTTCATACCTGCATAAATGTTATATTTACTAAAGCATTTGTCAACAGTAAAAAACGGTTGCCCTTTGCCAAATGTGTGGTCCCCATGCACAAGTTCCTGCAATGGGATTCTTCCATTCCTGGCACGTTCTTTCTATGTTTAGGAAACCTTCAGCTGTCCAAGTTGGCAGTTTATTTCCACGGACACAATGCAGGTTTCTGCAATGACCGATACCCGAATCCTTGCAGAGCTGGCCTACCATGGTGCTTACAGGTTTAGCTCTGCACTTTCAGCGTTGTGGGTTCAAGACTGTAGTCAGCTAAGAACCCTAGAATGCACTTTACTCACAGAATCAGTCGATTTAAGCAACCTAATTCAGACAAGATCTTTGAGTAGGTCTGATGTTTTTATTATCCTTCGATACACTCCGCCCACTAAATAGAGAGCCCCCTCACATTGCTGAAAAGACCTGGTGAAACACCATTTTAAGAAATAGAACAACAAACAAGCTCAGCCCACTCAATATCCCTTTCATAACAGGAGACTGGAGAACCTGCACTACAGAGAATGAAACCAAAGACAGTGAAACAGGTCAGAAAGACCCCACATGAATCCCATTGGAACTTTTCAGTAGGTAAACGAATAAAACCTCTACAAACTCTGGAACATCAAGCAATATCCAGCTAGCTGGTCAACAAATCATAAAGTCCCTCCGACTCATACCTTTCCAAGAACCATGAAACAAAACACCACCTAAAAGAACACAATTCACTGCAGCCTAATCAATGTACATTCAATGGAAAAGCATAAAAAACTGAAATCTATGACTTCCATAGTGAAGGTGGCACAGGCACTCTTTTCCTCATAGAAAGATGGCTATTTGATGACTATGAAGTAGTAACCAACAAAACCCTACCAAACAGATATAAGCCACTGCAAGTAAACAGAGGAGGCAGCAGAGGAGAAGGCATAACTGAACACAGGAATTGTACCAAAACCTTGCAAACCTGCATACATTAAAAAGGAAAAGCAAAATATCCAACTAAGTACACACCCACATTAAATATCCCCTACCCTGGCAAAATCTTGGAATGCTACATATACAAAGAATTCCTTGGGCACATGGAATCAAATGAACTAATGGACCAATCTCAGTTAGGCTTCAGACTAATGAGGGAAACAGAATCCACAGTCCTTTCTACTTAGGAGGACCTAAAGATTAATGCTGACAACACACCATCAACTCTTATACTACTGGAGCTTTGAACACAATCAGCCACACAACGTTAATCAAGAAACTACAAGAAACAGGCATCTGCAGATGTGCACTGTAATGGTTTAAATCCATCCTCATTGAAAGAAACAAAACGATCTGTTTACCCCCTTTCACCTCAATAATGAGAACAACTAAGAGGTGGCCCACAAGGTCCAAGTCTCTCACCACTTCTCTTCGATATATACATGGCCCCTGCCAAGAATCTAATAACAAAACACTGATTAAGATTACAACTATGCAGATGACACTCAACTAATTTTCAGGATGACAACCGCCATTAACTCAAATAACTCTCTCAATGAATGCCTCAATGAGATAAACTGCTTGGTGACCCATATCCACCTAAAGCTAAAGCTAGGAATAATGATTGCCCCATGCAATGACAATCAACTGCATACATCACTCCTCTGGAAGACTGGAAACTTCCAATGTAGTAAACAAGTCTTGGAATACTTGTGGACTGTGGACTCATACTAAAACAAAAGGTCAATGCAATGGTATGAAAGTGCTTCTACCGCCTACGCTCAATAGGAGGCACCCTTCTATCCTTGGAATCTGCATATTGGACCTTCGCCATACTCTCAGTGAGACTGTCACGAATAAACAACGTAAACAGCCTACACCTAGAAATACTCTGACTATTTCACCAAAAAAGACAACTCATCCAAAACAGAGCGGAAATATGTCTACTGCGATTAAAACAGGAGGGACACATCACCCCAGCCTTGAGAAGCCTACACTGTGGTCAGTGAAAAAAATAATCTACCTTAAAGCTCTCTGGATCCCTCACAGGGTAGTTAATGGACAGGTAGCAGCATTCCTCCAATTATGAATTGAGATCAAGCAAGGACACACTCGTAGAATCAAGGCACTATGAGAAAAACAAGTACAGAGGTACTGCATTTTCTAGCCTCATAGCAAAACTGTGGAATGTAGTCTCAAAAGAAATCCGAACAACAGAAGACCATTTAACATTTCGGAAACTGCTAAAAATCTCACTATTCGATACACTTGGATAGAGATCTATCTACAAACCTAAGATAGGGAACAGACTACAGCTAGCTACGACAACAATGCCACCACTGCATTAACACACATTGGGCCTCATTACTAGTTGCCCGGTAAAACCGGGTTCATTACCGGCATGGCGGAATGAGCGTGTCCGTGCAGGTATGAACCCGCTAATAGCAGGTCATCACGAGTGCGCGAGCACGCGCGTTCCCCCATGCCGGTAGTGGCAATACCGCCATGCCAGTAAAGGGCCTCCAAGCCCCCTATACCGGCATCGCGGGGCCCGTCCATTGCGCTACCGCCTCACACTAACCCGTAAATACCGGCACGGTAATACCGGCATGTTATTACCGTGTTTGCAAAAAAACGGACCCAGAAATTACGTCATCGCGCAGGAACGGGAAATGGGCCGACGGCCATCTTTAAAAACGCAATCCATTGCCATCCTCCATTACTACCACTACACCCGTGTTGTTGAGTGCCAAAACACAACCAGGATGTCAAAGCCACCGGAAAAAGCTCACAACGGAAGAGGAAGCAGCGCTTTTCAGATGCTGAATTGACAATGCTAGCGGACACCCTACAACAGCATGCTGACATAATCCGAAGCGCGGACCTGAAGCATGCGGCCCAAACGCGTAAAAAACAGGTGTGGCAGGAGGTTGCGCAGAGGGTAACAGCAGTGGGGAGCACCCCAAGGAGTGTCCGGGATTGCAGAAAGCGCTGGGACGACCTCCGCCTCTGTGTCCGGAAGATCCTTGCGGAGAACCGGAGGGCCGCAATGGCGACAGGCAGTGGCACACACTCCCCTGGTAAGCTCACCACATGGGAGGAGACTGCAAGTGGATTCATCGACCCAGAATCCATAGAGGGGATCGGAGAGCAGGAGTTCGGGGCAGCTACCACAACAGAGGAAGGTGAGTGAACCATCACATCCACCAATAACAAAACATGATGTGACACAAGTGAGGTGGGAGTCCGATTAGGCAAGGCAATTCCTTTATCCAAGGCAACATCAACTCAACAACAGAATACTGATTGCCACCCCCTGCATCACATGCATGCTGCGTGAAATATGTAAACCCAACAGAGGTGCAACGTGACCCATCCATGCCCATGTCCCCCCCCACACCTAGAGAATCCATTGCCACCAGCCATGCAAGCATTGCCAACATGTCCCCTCAGTACACCAAATGCCACACAACAGAAATGAATTCATGCCTGAATGTATCAAGATATTACACTGCAACAAATCACAGCTGCCATTTGGCAATCTCACTGATGACCTGCATCTCTTCTATCCCCCAGGCACTGATGAGGAAGGTGGAACCCAGGACAGGGGGGCAAGCACATCCAGTGCACGCAAGGGGACCAGGGCCACCGCAACCCCCTCCTCCGAAATATTTCCTGCGACCACTCCCAGTGTGCCACACAAGGCATCATCTCTACAGGGTGCACCAGCTGCGATAGTGCCAGCTGTACCACCAGCCACCACCCGAAGAATCTTTGGGATTGCCCAGCCCAACACCCATTGGCACCCCCTAGCCCCCTGTGGAGACAGAGAGCCTGGATGACCCATGTCTCCATGACTCTGACCTAGGAGAATCGGACATCAGCATTTTCGCGGATGACAGTGCCCAGGACGAGGGCCCCACGCAGGTGCCTGCCACCACCCAGCCTTCCACCAGCCTGCCTTCCACCACCCAGCCTTCCACCACCCTGCCTTCCACCACACTGCCTTCCACCACCCTGCCTTCCACCACCCTGCCTTCCACCACCTTGCCTTCCACCACACTGCCTTCCACCACCTTGCCTTCCACCACCCTGCCTTCAACCACCCTGCCTTCCACCACCCCACCAGCCACCGGTACACCTGTGAGAGAAACCACCTTTGAGGTCCGTCTGTCAAGGGTGGAGGCCCGCCAAGACGAGATGCTGCAGATTATGCGGCAACAGGTCGTTGCCGGTAATGAGGCCATGAAGACCATAGCCACGGCCATTTCTGCAAATACAGCTGCCTTGGAGGCGTCCACGTCTGCATTCAGGCAGTGCATGGGGTCACTGACCGAGGCCCTACTAGCCAACATCAGGCAAGTGCAGCAGCCACACTATGGGTCTGCAAGGGGATTGACAATTGACACATCCACCACGTCAACACCTTCCACCTCTGTTCAATCTAGCCCTGTGCGCTTAACGCGCAGGAGCGCACGGCGCATGGCCATGGAACCCCCAGACCCAAAAGTCGCCAAAAAGTGACTTTCTGAAAAATGGAAAAAATGTGAGGAGTAACATTGGTGAAGGCAACACTGTTTGTTGCGCACATGGGGACATTTGGGATCTGTGGGGTGGGTGAGGGAGTTTGTTTTGGGATTGTGGGAGGGGGGAGTGGTCACAGCTTTGCACTTTCATATAATACACAAGTTTTCTGGAGAACAATCCCTGGCTGGACATTGTTATTTTTGGTATGCATCCATTTAATGTGTTACGGTGTTCAGTGTCCAAATTACAACATTCCCTTTGTGCATGTTCACATTGGCCCAGTGTCTGACTGACAAAAGTCATTCATGGTCCCTGTGTCTTAAATGTATTCATCAATTAGTGCTTGGCGTACAGCATGGCCATCCCGTGCATCACGTACTGGCACGGGGGCTCCTTCGCCTCCGTCTCCATCCCCTTCATCCTCACCCGGGCCATGCATGTCAATGTCAGGTGGCAGTGGTACATTCCTTCGGACGCACATGTTGTGCAGCATGACACAGGCCATGGTGATCTTTGCCACCTTCTCAGGCCTATACTTGTAACCCCCCCTTTCCTGGCCTGCTAAACTATCCCCCCCTTTCCCACCCAGGTGTACTATTCCCCCTTCTTTCCCACCCAGGTGTACTATCTTCCCCTTCTGCATCCGCACACATGAGTACCCCACAGCATGGCCATGGGCCTGTTGTGCAACTCACCGAGCAGCCAGGCACGTGGTCCAGCATGTCGCTCCATGTGACGGGGTAGAGTGGAGTTGCGCAGTACCATGGCATCATGTGTGGATCCAGGAAATCGGGCGCAGCAATGGGTGATGATCTTGCTGGAGTCACATACCATTTGCACATTGATGGAGTGGTATTGCTTGCGATTGCGGTACACCGCCTCTGTGGCATGGGGGGACTACCAATTCCACATGGGTGCAGTCAATGGCAGTAGTTGTAGCAGTATAGGCATGTCCTCCTGCGCCATGATTGCAAATGCTAGTGGTAGCATTTTGGTGTAGGAAGGGGTGTGGTGTGTGGGTGTGCTCCTTTTGTACTGGCCCACTCTGCATTGCCTACACCTGTGGGGAGGGGTTTGGTGTGTGGGTGTGCTCCTTTTGTACTGGCCCACTCTGCATTGCCTACACCTGTGGGGGGGTTGTGGTGTGTGGGTGTGCTCCTTTTGTACTGGCCCACTCTGCATTGCCTACACCTGTGGGGGGGTTGTGGTGTGTGGGTGTGCTCAGTTCATACTGG
The DNA here is from genome assembly GCF_040938575.1 of Ambystoma mexicanum. NCBI lineage: Eukaryota > Metazoa > Chordata > Amphibia > Caudata > Ambystomatidae > Ambystoma > Ambystoma mexicanum. The sequence goes on from NC_090927.1 coordinate 842,763,539, forward strand.
CGCAGCCTACTTTGACTCCCCCTGTGGAGATTGTGTGCACCTGTGGCAGCTGCCCTGTATCTTGGTTTCTGTTTGCGGGTGGTCCGCGATGCCTGTTTTTCCGGCATCATGCAGCCCGTTGTTACCGTGTTCGCGATGCCGGTATTTGCATGTTTGCGTGGGTTGTGATTGCCCCCTATTTCCGGCATGCCGGTATTTACTACCTGAAGAGGCGCGTGTACGCGCCTGTGCCGCTATTAGCGGCACCGTAAATAATGGTGCCGTTCATACCGGGTTTGCGGGTCAGAATGCTACGGAACGTTAAATGATGCCGGTATTTACATACCGGCATCATTTTTCCCTTACCGGCATGACTCGTAATGAGGTCCATTGCATTCAACAAAGGACAAACAGAAAAGATCTCAATGACCAAAGTGACTATTAAGGAACAACGCAACATGCACAGACACATTCTTCAACAAATGCCACATCAAAAGAAACACTATGGCCTTGCACCATCTAAGGAACAACATGACAAATCCTGAGAAGAAAGGCACATCACCAAACAGGACTAGCATATGGAAACAAACATATGAGATATCGTAAAACACACCTACAAAACTCAGTCCGGCAGTTCTGTCCAATGAATCCTATTGACAAACAAGCTTACTCTTCAAACACCTCATTCAACACACACTCACCAACTCACAGAGACCAAAACTGGCTAAAACAAATACTTCGGCTTATCACAACTTAACAAAGTGTCAACAACTCTCCAACCAATTGCTAAATCCTGCCCACAGAACACAGATCCTGCTGCCCCTCAGGTCTGCCATCTGTAAACGCAGATAACTGGGGAAAACAACACAAGCCACCAAGAAGACTCACACGCACAGACACCAGTTGCTCCTGGCTCTTCCGGCACCAACAGTTAAGCACAACGCCCTGTATTTTTCCTTTCTATTCCCCTACCTGACCCCTCCTCCCTTCTCCCCTTTCAGCTCCACTAGAGCACCTGTAGACCATGACATTGGCAGTGGCGTACAATCCAAATCCCATTAACGTGGTGCACTCATTTTCCATCTTTGTCCTTTTGGATCGTAATTTCTGTAGGCAGGCTAACTTCTAAATGAACAGTTCAACAAAAAATACGACTCCAGCCTGTGGTTAGGTGTGGATATTTCATGCTCGGCACACCAGACAGATGCTGGTGTAATGATGGTTAAACCCTAACTTATTAAGGATTGTGGTGAGGAAGGGAGGGGAGACGGGACGTACTGAGTGATAACATTAAACAATCTTCTTTTCTGAATTTCTCTTAGTCCTCCTAACGCGTCCCAGTCCATATATCCTTTACTGCCCTCTAAGGGATACTAGTCACCTGCCTTCTCTAATGCTAAACTTACAAAATGGGACCGGGAGTTGGCAGGGCTTTGTACATCTTGCAGGGAAGTGAGTGTTGTAAACTGCGCAATCTTTTCTGTGATGTTTCAAAATCCAAGCGATTTTTTTTCTAAGTTGTCAGGACATCTCAATTAGTAAGAACAAGGATGAGTGAAGTGGACAAATGAGTAAAGCAGATTACCATATGCAATGAGTGAATCCAACCCGTGGCCACCATTTTGTCATCCATGAACTGGGCCCTTACTACTACCTTCAGGAAACTATGTTTACCAAAAACCTAATTAAGCCTGGTGTCCAGTAATGGAACAGGTGAACGGAAATGCACATTGCACAGAAGGGTCACTTCAACCCACGTGTGCATTGCGTATTGATTGGACTTGACGAAGGGAAGTATTACATATTGCATATGATTAGGTCAGAGGACATGAGCAGGTAATGTTATGCTGTAGAAAAGGTGTTGCATACGTTTGCTCAGAAATATAAGTCAAGTTTCTCGATTATCGCACACGTCTGGCTAGATATCAACCTGCACTGTTCTGTACTTAAAAGCAGATTAAAGGGAGACAACACAACATAACTGAGTTAATTTCTTAAGCAAAGACAGCAGGTAGGAGTTTACAAACATTGATTTCATATTGTGAGCTTCACCTGGAATGCACCCTTTACATATAACATAATAAACCCAAGACTCACAAAGGCACCAGCGCTCAGCAGAGAGATCCCAAATAAAGGCCCTGCTGCAATAAACTTTAGACTTTCAAATGCATAAAAGTTTTCATCTTTACAGAGAAACAAATTTGTAGTAATCTTCGCTGATACAAGCAGCCATACAGTAGTTGCCACTTTTTATTCTAAATGACAGAGCTTCTGCCATAATAGCATGCCTGCACTAATGGTGGTTTTCTAACCTAAGTGCTATTATTACAGAAATGGTATTATAATAGTAGTATGATTATTATTATTATTATGCACTGCATTGTGAGTCCATTTGTATTACAGAAAATTATCTTCAATCTCTTCTTCAACCAACTTGGAAGCTGCGTCCCCTCCGAGTCCGTGCGGCCAGAGCGTGCGTGCGTGCGTGCGTGCATCTCGCTCGCGTGCTGTGACGCAAAGGCCCCGTATGCTACAGCATCAGGCAAACAAGATCACGGTGTATTGCCTTAGTGATGACGCATAGTAAGTAGCCATGCAGGAAAGAGCACGCCACGCTGCAGGGATGCGCGCTACTTAAGCCTATCACACAATCTTGACTTCAGTCTGTACGACAAAGCATACAATTACAGTGATTGACATTCTCCGCTTGTAACTGCGAAACACACCGCAATCGTGCAAAACATGTTTATATAGAAGTGATGTCATGCTCTTAGGTTTTACAACACTAAAAGAGGGCAATAGCATCACATTCCTTGATCATTACAATGTAATTTTATTTCTTCAATTTTGCCGTTCACCCTTCTTGCAATCACCTTTTTTACAGTCAGCTCAGCCTTCCTTAACTCCTTGTAGTTCAGACTTTGGATGTTGCACTGCAGAGCAGGACAATTCGGCGCAGCCTTTGGAAGCTGACCGTTTTGGTGCAGTGCTGCAGGTGCTCTTTTCGCACACCCTTTTGAGCGCAGGGACCTAGCAGCGCCGTATGTTCCCTGTATATGCTGTCCTCCTAAAGACAGTGTTCCCCCCAAGAACAAGCAACACCTGTGAATCGTTATTGAGCAACCAAACTAAATCACTAGCGCAGCGCACTAGAAGGTCTTGCTTCGGGTCTCTGGGTATTACTTTCTGTGCAGGCAATCACAGCCCAATAACTTGTTGTTTTAGGAAAGAAGAGGTGCGGAATCCCTGCACAAGCCCTCCCATCGACGATGATGGGGAGCTGCCGCGCATGCTCTTTTCTTGTCCTGGCTGGCTCTTGCCTTAATCCTTCTGAAGTTGCAGTTTGTGTACCACAATGTGTTACCAAGCACTCTGACGCTGGACCACTGTGATAGCGATGCTATATAACTAGTCATATCCAAAAGCAACAATCGCTAGTAATTAAAGCACAGTCTGAATGGTCCGTCTTTTGTTTTCTTAAATGAGGCAAATGTACGTGACATTCTAAGAAAGGGCACCGTAGCACCACTTGTATCATTTAGTGCGCACCATTGTATAATATCCGGGGAAGGAAGAGACGCCATCTTGAAGTTCTGTATAGCTCGCCTAAGAAGAACAATGGGGAAACCTCACTTAGCAATCACATGTCAGCTCCAACAGATACTACACAGAATATTCTTTACCAATTTTAAATCGACTCAATGGTGTCCAATCAACAAAGTTCAATTCATCTGAAACGGAAGATGCTTCATATTGTAAAAAGAACACATAACACAATGCTTTGCACGAATAGAACAAAAAGGGAAAGTAGGAGGGAATTCTGAAAGAGCAAAGAACAAGAAACGTAGCAAGCGAGTCTATGAAGAAATCTATTAAGATAACCATGCAGCAAATCTCTGTTATAGATTATGGTAGCAAAACACAAGAGGTGATGGCCGTAAGGTTTAGAATTTATTTTATCCTCTGGCATTGCTCTGGGCAACCCTCCAGAACATAGTTCTTCTCCTGCCAAGCCATTACAAAAGAGGAAAGACCATCTGCAAATTGGGATTGGTTCCACCCCAAAAGAGGCAGTCCAGCCTGAACTACTGGGTCACAACCTTGCTGCACGTGACCACAAGCATCCCCAGACGGTGTCCGGTCAAAGGTTGGACTCCAAAGGGTCGAGGTAATAGGACCGAAAAACCAAAGGGTCGAATTTAAAAAAAAAAAATATATATATCTTTTTTGGTTTTCATATAGTTAAAAAAAAGTGGTTTTTGCACCAAAAACGTGGGTTTGGGAGGGACCCCCCCAAAAAAATAAAATAAATGTTTAAAAAAATTCGACCCTTTGGTTTTCGGTCCTTTTGATTCGACCCTTTGGTCATTCGATCCTTTGCATTCGAAAATCTGACCTAGAACCTCCCCAGACAAGTCTCAGCCTTGTTGAGCATCGTTATTGAGGAGTAGCTTGGGTCTCTTTGCCCAGCAGGCACGTGACCCACGTCTGGACGGACCTGTACCACTCAGTAGAGGCTGTAGCAAAACACAAGAGGAGACGGCTGGAAGGTTTAAAATTAATCTTAACCTCTGGCATTCTAGATTTCAGTAGTCCTTGAGTGTTCTCAAATCTTCTGAAATATTTATAGAGCACGACAGTTGTGAACAGCATATTTTTTCAACACGCCACCAATGTACACAGATCATGTAACCAAACATCCATATTAGGCGTGTCTCTCATTTTCCATATATTGAGTACGTTTCCTAAACCGTCAAGTCATTTACATTTAAATTCCTTCTCACCGTCATCAGGATGTCCAAGCTGCATGCCTTGACCAATAAGAATAAGCAGTGGTGATGGAGCCTGATTCGTGCTTGCAGTCACGTTAGCACAAGTGACTGCCTCATCTACAGGGCCCGATCACCCTATCACTAGTGCAGAACAGACGGGACACAGTTCTGTGAGCCCCATCATTGAGCACCACCTGTTAATTGTTATTTTAGCACAGTAACCTGAATACAGCATTTACAAACACAGTATTCTTGGGGAGATTCAGGAATAAGTCTCACAAATCTTTCATAAATGGCTATATACATGGGAAGGTCTAGACCTTCCAAACGCTTGCAATATAGTCCGCAAGCATAACATTAGAAAAGGGCAAATAAGTGCGAGTGCGAATTGAGGTCAACAGAGACTGCGAGGTTCACAGGCGGCATGAGTGCAACCAATCTGGTATAAAGTGCGTGATAAAAGAACAATTAAGAGTGGAAATGGTAGGCCGGCAAATCCAAAATTCAATAATGGAAATAGCAAAACCTGATTTATTAACAACCCACATAAAGCGGGGACAGTACACAAGCATTAAGGGTCCTGCAACACTCTCAAAGTTTCTCCTGTAAAACAGTGGGTTATAAGTCAAAAATACATCACAACTGATGCCATACTACAATCTTGGTTACAAAAGGGTACGGGTGTGGGGTAAGAGTATTGTATACATATAGAAGATATAGTGGATAGTCTTAAATTGGCTCCACCTGAAACTACCTCTAAATTGATAATGGTGAATACATTTCATTTTTTTATTACTTGGTTAGTTAATGCAACTCATTAAGAGTTTCTATTGGTTGGCAGCTTACTTTCCAACCTTGAACAATTGACAGGCTATCAACACATGAGCCAAACGGGAGTAGGGGGAGAGAATTCCAGGAATCTTTTTCTTTCAATTAAATTTTATGCTATCCCTTAATCCTTGGCCATGAGCCAGACTGATCTCTTTGTAGTTGGACTTGCTCAGCACCATATTTCTGAGATTATGTGGGAGTCGAAGCAGGTGCTTGTCTGTGTCTGGCACTAATGAATAGACAGTGTTTTTCAGTTATGGGTCACGTGTGAGAAGACCATGTTCTGAATTATTTCACCCTGCAATTATTGAGATTTATAGCTAATATGAGTGCGAGTGTTATTACTTTTCTTACCAGTAGAGACTTGGTTGATTCATTCCTTATAGAGTATTGAGTGTGTAATTATCCTGCACTTGGCTTTCAAAGGCGTGTGGATCTTTAACTAATCTTAGAGAAAATGTATCTTGTACCTTTGGAATTATTATATATGTTCCTTCCTGAACCGTTGTTGAACTCCCTAATGTCTCTGTAACCTTGGCAGGGTCTGCAAAGCTACCGTCTGTGCTCTGCAGGGATCTGTATTTCAGTAAATTCAGCAGTTTGAGTTTCCATGAAGCTCTGAGGCCTTTATTAATTTGGATGCATGCTGCGACTTCCATTTTAGAAAAGATGGCTACCTTTTACTGTTGCATTTCTCTGTTAGTAAGTTATATATACTTATATCGTTCATGTTGCATTTCAGCTTGTACATTGCTTATGTTATGTTTTTCGTGTCTTTATAGTTGCAAGCAATATTCTTCATGTATCAATGCATGTTTAACCTAGTGTCTGTATTTCTTCATGGTAAGTGCATATTTGTCTTGTGTCTATTGTATGAGCATGTGTCGGGTAACAGTACGTTTGTTTAGTCTCGCCATCTTTAGTTACATCAGATCTATTTCTTCCTGTATCTCTCTCAGTTAAGTCTGGTATGGTCACCCTTGTGCATAGCATTTGTCACCAGTGTGATATTGGAGTGGGGGAGGGACAGTAGCCATGAATGATGCATTCATCTGCCTGTCAACAGATGTCTGTGCTCTCAAAGTGGTAAGGATGTTGTTCCAGAGGGTTGCACCAGCGTGTTTAGTAACTTGCCCCCCAAAAGTTTTTATCTTGACTCGGTTTGGTGAGGGCAGAAGGAATTGCCAACCTTAGAACTCTGAATGGGCTGTACTTTTGCTGGAGGTAGCCTGGCACTTCTGCCCAACATGCTTGGTGGCTCATAAACAGAGGGTCTCATTAACATACCGGCGGTAGTCATGCCAGTATAACAGGCACAGCTGCCGCCGGTATCATTTTATGTTTTGGCACCCAGGAATGGGCAATTAACAGGTCATTACGGCCCCACCGGACCCGGTAATTAATAATAATGGGGAGGCCGGATGCACCATTCAGAATGGTACCGGTGCATCCGACCTGGTCTGCTCGCGTGTGCCAGTGTGCCCGCAAGTTTACCGGTACCATAGTTACAGGACTGGCAAACTTGGAATGAGGCCCAGAATTTTGTAGGCAATCCTCATTTCCCCAGGTAACTAACACTCAGATGCGAGGGCTGCAGCAATATGGCCCCTTGGTTTCAATTTCAAGGTCAGTCTAGCAGCCTCATTTTGGATTACTTGCACTTGATCTACAAAGCATGTGATGATGGTGGTAATGCGACAAATTAGTCATTGGCAAGCCATTACATGTGAAGCCCACATTCTATGCTAAAGAACAATTTAAGCGGGCCATACCCAAGGCAGTGGGACATGTGAATGGTAAGACTAGAGGTATGGGATCACCAAACTAGAGCCTCTCAACTTTAGATTTGTTGAGACACAATCAATTATTGATGCTAGAGTGCCATGCATATATTGAGGTTGAGCGTGTGAGGCATTATCCAGAAGGAAAGCAATCTAGGTATTATCTGCGTAGGTCTCAACGGAATCACAGTGGGAAGCAATGCTGTCAGCAAGAAGCTTGATGTAAACAATAAAAGGCCAAGGGAAGAGGACAGATGCCCGCGGCAAACCCCAAATCAACTGTGTGCGACTGGGAACAAAGGGACTAGGTCTCACCTTCAAATCCCTATCATGGGGGAAGCAGGCAACCAAACAAGGGCCTATTTATGCCTATGTGGTCCCTTATGCAAAAGAGGAGAGTGACATGATTCATAGTGCAGCAACTCATGCCTCATGAAGAGTAAACCCTCTGGTAGGCTGGCATCCAGATTGATGATTGTGCAGTAAGTCATTAGACTTGCTGTAGGACATCACGTCTTGCATTTTCATTTTGTCAAAAAAATTGTCCACAGGAATGGGGTGTTGGCAATAGGGTTTGTTTGTTTGTTTTATTTGTATAGCGCGCCTGACTTAGGGGTATATGGGCGCTTAGGTAAAGGAAGTGGTTACATGATACAATATATACAATGGTTACATGATGTAGTAATGAAAACAAGTTACAATGAATACAATGGTTACATGGAATGAGTTCAAATATAAATGCATAAGCGAACGTGGGAGGGGAGCATTGGAGAGTGTATAATACAAAAAGGGTAGGAGATATATATAAGATGAGGGGACTGAGGCGAAGGAACAGGTGTGGGGTGAATGGTGTTAATCTTTATTCAGTAACCAAGTGATGACGTGACTTCTGAATTTAACAAAGGTTTGAATAGTTTTGATGTCCTGTGAAAGAGTATACAAATGAATAGGTCCAAGGATGCTAGGCTCAGAACAACACCTCCACATGTATTATCAAACTCTGCATTGCTAAGGAAGGAATCACTCTTCTTATTTTTCTTGCGTAAACAGCATTAATGTGCTGTAGTTTTGGGGGGAGTAGGACGCACTACTCCCCCCAAAACTACAGCACATAAATGCTGTTTACGCAAGAAAAATAATTTTGTGTACCCACCATTGTTCTATGTGTTTTCCATAAATGTTGACTTGAATATGTACACTGTAATATGTGAATTTCTTGGCAAATCCTAATAGGAGTCGGGTTTGTTGCACACACACAATTTGGAGATTGTCCCAAAAAATGTTTTTTTGGCACTGTGTGTCGTAAATATCTTTCTGTTTTTTTGTCTGATTGTTCTGTTTTAGCAAACCATTTTGATGTCTTAATTTCTCTAAATGTTGGATTTATGTCTTTTTGCACACAACTCTAATATAAAAAAAATGAGATTTATCTCTACAACATACTATTGAAGTGTGATTCCTTCCTTAGCAATGCAGAGTTTGATAATACATGTGGAGGTGTTGTTCTGAGCCTAGCATCCTTGGACCTATTCATTTGTATCTTTTGTTTTCCTAGTTAACCCTCCTGGGTAGAATAGGTTCCACACCAGGAGCCCTATTTTTTGATTCTGTGGAAGAGTATTCCATAGTTGGGCGGCTAGAACTGGGAAACTTGTCCTGCCAGCTCTTTTTAGGTTGTACCTGGGCACCACCAGGCAAGATGTGTTAGTAGATCTTGTAATTCTGTTTGACAGTTTCATGGTGAATTTGTCTGTTAGATGTGGTGGGGCTTGGTGATTCAAGGCTTTGTGGGTAAAGCAGATGGTTTTTAAGTTGATTCTTTATTGAATGGAGAGCCATTTATAAAGCTTTCTAGTTGTTGATATGTGATCTCTTCTAGGTATGTTTAATGCAGCTCTGAGCGCATTGTTTTGCAGAACCTGTAGTTTATTGATTATAGATTTGTTGGCGCCTAAGTATAGGCCATTGCTGTAGTCCAGTTTAGACTGTAGAAGTGCTCTGCCCAGTACGAGGCAGCTATTAGGAGACAGTAGGGGTCTGCAAGCCCTAATCAGCTTGCCCGTGTAGGCTGTGTATGAGGCAGTCATATTAACCTGTTTGGTTGGATTGGTATTGGCATCGAGGTAGAAACCCAAGGTTTTTACCTCTTTGGCAATGGGTATGTGGGTTTCACGCCTTGAAACACTTGTGTATAGGCACGTTATAAATGCCATATCATATCATATCATATCATATGTTGTTCCCATCAATGTGGATGCTCTTGTAATTCGGACTGAGTTTCTGAAGGTTGTTAGGTGAACCGACTAGGAGCAGCTCAGTCTTGTCATCATTCAGGCAGAGGCCATGTGTGGCCATCCATGCCTGAATGATAGAGTAGACTTTGTTAATCCGATAGACATCTATCTCGTAGGTGCCTGATAGTGTTAGGAGTATATGGGTGTCATCTGCATAGTTCATGTAGGTGACACCCAGATGGTCCAATTTGTTGAATAAGGGCTTTGTAAAGATATTGGACAAAGTAGGCGATACACAGAAGCCTTGTAGGACACCACAGATGATGGGTATTGGATCAGCCGCATCTGTGGGTGAGAAGACCCACATGGTTCAGTTCACGAGGAAGGATTGGATCCACATGACAGCGGAGTTGGAGAAGTGTGCTGCCAGTGACAAGTGGTCGCATAAGATTTTTTGGTCAACCAAATCAAAAGGCGCTGATAGGTCTAAGAGTAGTAGGATGGCAACTTTACCTTTGTCTTTTATTTCATCGATCTGGCTTTTGAGGTTGACAAGGGCGGTTTCTGTTCCATGCCGGGGTCTAAAGCCACATTGACGGGTTCCTAGTAGTTGATTATTCTCAAGGTATTCCTGAATTTGCAAGTATGCAACTCTATCTAAGATTTTCAGTAAAAATGGGACTGTGGTAATTGGTCTATTATTAGTGGGTATAGACGGATCTAATGTTTGTTTCTTGGGTAATGGGAGAACCCAAGATTGTTTCAGATTGCTTGGGACTGAGTGTTAGCGAATGAAGCATTTATTAGTTTGGTAATGAAAGGAGACACATCTCTGTCTGCATCTTTTATCATCTGGGCTGGGCAGCTGTCACCTTTACAGTTAGATGGTTTTAGAGATGCTATAATTTGTTGTACCTCAGGTATGGATACATTGTTGATTTTGAATCCAGAGTTGAGGTGTACAGTTGAAGGCAAGATTGGCCTGGTGAGGTTGTCAGAGGTAAGTTGGAGAAGTTTGTCAGCAATTTTGGCCTGGAGCCCTGTGCTTTTGTTGTAGAGAGCACTTTGAATGCTAGTGCACCAAGTGTATCCTTAGTGCAGGTGTCTACCAGTGGATTTGGGTTTTCCAGTTCTTTTAGAATGTTAATCAATTCTTTAGTACTGGATCCTGCCTGGTTTATTCTATTGTTGAAGGTTTCTTTTTGGTACAGAGTATCTCGTTTTTATATGTGGCAGTGATGTTGGTTAGGTTACTTTTATTTTCTATTGAGGGGGTTATTTTCCAAAGTGTCTAAAGTTTTCTTTTTTCTGTATGTAATAATTGGGTGTTCATGGGTGGGTGAACCAGGAGTTCAGATATGCTCTAGGTTTGCCTTTGCGCATTTTTAGCGGGGCAATGGTGTCTATGGCTTTGGTCATAGAGTCATTGTAGGTGTCTACCATTCAAGTCATTAGTGGCAGGAAGTGCGTTGAGAACGGGGATTACCAGGGGTATTATAGCCTTAGCTGTGATGTTACGTTTGTTCCTGGTCAGACAAGGAGGTGCAGTAGCAAGTTTTTAGACTCAGGGTTGTTGACATCAATTTCTAGGGATAGGAGATGATGATCAGTCCATACAAGTGGTGAGGAGTCCTTGAGGGTAATGTTACAATTAAGGTCTGCTACACAATCAAGTGTCCTACCTTTCTCATGAGTGGGTAGGGTGCTTATTTGTATGAAGCCTTGTTCTGATAGTGCATTGGCTAAAGAGGTGGCTGGAATGTTGTTAGGGTCGTTATAGCCAAGGTTGAAGTCACCTAGCATAATATTTTGCGCAATGGGTTTAGTATTCTCAGCTACTAGTGATGTAATGTTTTCTTCGAACGATCCAGGGGGACCTGGAGGCCTATATATTAGGTGGACAGTGACAGTATTTTTAAGAGATGTTTGGAGCTTAACTGAGAGGAGTTCACAGGATGTTCGAGTAGAAAAGGTGGCTAATCTCATGTCAAGGGTAGATTTAAAGATGATGACTAATCCTCCTCCTCAAGCATTGGGTCTGTCAGCTCTGAGGATGGAATAGTTATCGGGGATAGCTAAGGCTAGAGACGGGCTGGCTGCGTCATGCCGCCAGGTCTCTGTCACGGCTAGAAATTCAAAGTTGTTAGTCAAAATGACATCTGCGATTTCAATTGCATGGGCGACAAGGGACATGGCATTTAGTAGTGCTCCTTTTATAGGGTGTTTTTGGGTATCCTTCTGGGTGTGGCTGGGTTTGTTGTCCACTGAATTCTTTGTCCTATTGATGTGGGAGTTTTTGCGCCTATGACTGGGATGGTTGGGTACAGCACGCGGTTTACTAGTGGACTTGGTGTTAGTTTTGGCTGGTGGGTTGATGTTCATAGGAAGTCTGGTACCTATTCTGTGGTTATGCTCTGTTGTGTTAGGGCTGGTAGTAGGTGTGCCTATTTTGTGGGTTAGATGCGGTAGGTGAGAGTATAGGAGTATCATGATTAGGGTTAGGTGTGGAGTGACATGTCATGCGAGATCTTAGGTGGTGGTGCCTGGTCATGCCAGAGATAGGATAGGAAAGGTTGTTTCCAGTGTTAGAAAAGGGCTGGGCATGCTCCGTTATGTGAGGCTTGGTGCATCTTTTAGTGTCATAAGTGATGTCATTAGTGCTGGTTGTGTGAGAATGGTTGTTGTCAAGTGGAAATGGTGGCATGGAAGGCAGGAATGGAGTGGGGCATGTGATGGGATGATGCCGGGGGCAGACAGGTTTAGTCAGTCCATTTTTGTATGTTACATAATGGTTGCCAAAGCATGGTACACTTTCTTGTATAATGCAAAAAGGGAACATCATTAAGATAAGGCAGATTAGTATAGTGACAACAGCAAGGTAGGCTATTCCAAAAGTATATAGTAGGGCAGGCAACAGCAGGATAGGCTATTCCAGTATTGAACACAATGCTAGCAACAGCAGGATAGGCTATTTCAGTATTGAACACTGGGCTAGCAACAGCAGGATAGGCTATTTCAGTATTGAACACAGGAATAGCAACGGCAGGGTAGGCTGTTTCAGCATTGAACACAGGACTAGCAACGGCAGGGTAGGCTATTTCAGTATTGAACACAGGACTAGCAACGGCAGGGTAGGCTAATTCCAACAGTATGTGCTATGGCTAGTAATAGTGTATAACAGGGCTAGTAACAGCAGAGTGGGCTGTTTTAGCATAGGATCAACACATTTTCTGATGGTATAGTCTACTAGCGTGAGGGCAAGGATACACGCGGTAGGCTGGGTCAAAAACACAGTTTTGGCACAATGGGTGAGTTGTAAGAATTATAAACAGTATTCATAATAGGCTACTTCAGAAGTCATAGAATATTTAGAAGATTTTGGGCCTCATTACGAGTCACCCGGTATGGAAATAACGGTGGCAGTAAACCCGCCGCCACCGTTATTTCCATATCGGGTGATTCGGTGTCCTTAACATCACCCACCTGCAGGCGAACGTGGAAACATCGGCACCATCACAAGATGGTGCCGGTGTTTCCATGGTCCCGATTCCCATTGAGTCCTAATGGACTCAATGGGAATGGGGATTTGCCGAATTCTGCCTCTGGAATTCCCGGGTCACCGGGTTGTAATGCCCCGGTAATTCCGGGAATCACGGAGGCGGAATAGTAATTCGAGTCCGGCGGTAACCGAGCCAGAAAAACCGTGATGGTATTACAGTAGATAAATGGAGACCCATGTACATATGGGGAGATCATGCATTTGAGAGATAGTACTACGGTGTACAACGGACAAAGAGTGGAGGAGAAGTAAGTCAGTACCTTGGCAGTAAGGGCGAAATGTCCTTGTCCAGAAAGTTAGAGCAGACGGCAAGTGGCGCCCACCGGCGAACAACGGCAAACAAGGCCTTTTTCTTTGGCCTTTGTCTTTTTGCCAGCGTATCCGCCTGCCGGTGGATGTTGTTCCCTGAAAAGGGCTTTGGTTGCCTAGCAATCGGGCATTGTGGCTGGAGCCTCACTTTCGTGCCGCGCTGCGGCTGACCTTGTAGGGCCAGGTGGAAGTATGGACCGAAGTCAGGCAGGCAGGGACGCTTCGGATTGGGGCACAGAACAATGGTAGAAGTAGTTGAAACAAAGATGCTGCCGTGCCGGATGCACCGGGCAGGGGTTATAGAATCTCACCCTACGTGTTGCCGGTGCAAGATGCTGGATCGAGTGAGTGGCTGCTATCGGTTGCAAGCTCCTGGATACTTGGTTAATGGGGGTTAGGACTCCTGCCCTCTCCCTTAGGTGGTCACAGCTTGACTGTGGCCCACACGGGAAACACAGCCTTTTTCTTTGGCCTTCGTCTTGATAGACAGGGTGATAGACAGAATGGTTGGGCAATCTAATGGTTTCTTCAAAAGTGTGGGTGACGGGGATATTCTCATGTGCTCAGGTAAACAGAATAATATGCGTTCTGCAATAGCAGATTTTATTGCCTGCGCTCTCCACTCTATCACACCCTAAAGATACTCACATTTTTTCAGCTTCTTTTGTACTAACGCACATAAGCTATGAAGTGGAAGGTCTTTCTGTTGAAGAGAAGTTGTACTGTAATTTTGATCTTAGCTCTTTTAGTTCCTATTATCCTCATCTACAACTCTACAACTGACACCGTATATGCAGAGACAGTTATTGTGCCAGGGCATTCTAATATTGTCATGATAACCACACGGTCAATAACTGGAACTCAGGTCCCACCATTCACCCAAATCCTCCACCTGAATTGGGACTCTGACTAAAGAGCACCAGGAAAAGGTCAAAAGACTAAAGAAGAAAACACATTTAAATCAGATTTGAATAATAACTTCATAATGCTCAATAAGCAATACATCAGGCATTTAGAGTTTCTCTTTGAGAAGTACATGAGTGGCAAAACACATGTAGAGGATGAAGATACCATAGGACCACTAAGAAAAATAATTTACCAATTTCATTGAGGATGAAAATACCAAAAGACCACAAAGGTAAATATTTATCCAATTTCAATAGAATAACATGGGTGATAAGGACAGTAAAGGACCCCCTAAGCAATATCATTATTGTCAATAGAATAGTTTGGTTAGTGATGATGTGTAGCAATGTTATGTAATATAACATAGTAAACTCCTATTGTGACATCAAACAAGAATCTATAAAACTATAGGGCATTAACAATGATGTAACAAGTCGGTTATTTTTTTATTTATTTATTTTTTAATTTGAATTTATAAAGCGCCCAGCGGCCCGTAGGCATCGGGGCGCTGTTACAGAATGTTCACTTAATAAAACAGTATACACGTTATAGCCTTTTATGTGCAATAGTAAATGTTAAACATGGTATTAATACCAAGCATAATTGAACCAGGCATAGTATTTTTATTTACAAGTCTTTAAGGACTTTTTAAGGACTTTTACTGAATTGGATAAATGAACAAGAAATACGACATAAGAAGAAAACGCTATTTTCTTTATTGTTAGCCCACTAGCATTTCAGATTAAAACAATAATCCTCTATATAGCTCAAAATAGTAAATCTTTAAATTTTAAAATTGCAGTTCAGATTAAAAAAATATATTCCTTACAGTCATTACAGGGTCTGTGGTAGTGACCCTGTGGTTATGATTAAGTTGCTCATTTCATAGGAAGAGCAGCTTTTGGGTGGCGTATATCTTTTGCGCTGTACGTTGAATCTTCATGAAACTTTGTAAAGAAAAAAAGTATACAGCCAATTCTGAATTATTTTGCAAAGTTTTGTGTGATTTCGTCAACTGCGGGCAAAGTTATAGGGGTTTCCCAAAATGTTTAAAATCCTGATAGACATGAATGGAATTATTTTTGTTTGTTGTGGCTACAGCCCAAACCGCTGGACGGATTTGCACCAAACTTGAGCGAGGAGCAGCAGTCTAGTCCCCGGAGTGTGTTTTTGCTAATTTGGTGTTAATCAGACAGGTAAATTTTCTTTAAATGCCCAAAAAGTAGGTAAAAAGAAATCAGTGCTATCTCTGTCCGGTCTGTGGACTCAGTTCCTGGTTCGGTGTCCGCAGACACCTCTCCATCAATCAGGGAGCTGCATAACATTTGTGAATATTGCATGCAGCTGCTGATTGGTCAACTGAGAAACATGAGGCACGTCAAAGCCTTGGAAATAGACGCCATGTTGGATTTGTGAACTGAGCTGTAGTCAGTGAACTTTGCAGTAAAAACATATTCAAAAACATTTTTTTTTCTTTTATTTGTTTATGGTTACACAATAACCTTTACAAAAATTTTAAATACAAAATCATAAGACAGACACCTAAAACAACGTTTTTCTAAGACAGTTCCATCTCGGTCAGTGCAAACATTCAACAAATGTTCCATTAAAAGGTAATTAAACATTCTTCCACTCTCATGATATCCTTGTTAAGCCAGTCTTTTCCTAATTTAGTCCTTACTCAAGGACTAACTTACTCTAGAGGACTACCCCCCTAATTGGAATTTTAACACCATCTCCCTCGTCATGATTATCATTAAAACACATAAAAAGAAGGCATAACCTTTACATTAAATATTTTATATTAGACATCCATCTACTGTATCCCTTTAACCTCTTTCAATCTGCAAATCTCATTTAAAAATCTTACTACCTCCATCTTCAATTTAACCCTTTTCCCGTGCAGAATATCCACCCATAGTCGATTCAAGTCGACACACTCTGTGTTGGAAAGATAGTTGCTGAATCTAATAATGCGCTCCAATCTTAAGACAGCACATTCGGTCAATAAATGCCTCAATTTTTCAGGAGAGTCCTTCTGATTACAAAATCTACATCGGGAGGCTTTGTCCTTCTTTCCCTCTCTAATGTCCCCAATTTCTCCAGTCTCCATCACAATGAACCTGAAGCGCATGAAGTCCTGTCTCCACAATTTATCTGGAAATTTCACTAAATAAGGTTCCGTTGGTCCCATTTTTTACTAATTTGACACAAGGTGTCCATACAATTTAAATTTAAGGACCCTCTCCTCTGTCTGATTCCAATCTTTAGATTATAATCATTTTTTTTTACTTTCAGAGGATTTGATATAAGGAGTTCTCGCGGAACTTCCAAATTGACTAGGATTTCATTAGCTTCAGATTCCATGCTACTTAAATAAGTCGAGGCCGAAGAATCTTTAGGCAGACCATTGGCCATTATTTCATATAAAGTAGTTTTTTTTACATGTAAGTAACTTTCTATATAAAGCAAGTCTATGTGATTCCACAATACGTCTCAAGGAAAAAAGCCCTAATTCATAACGAATGTCCGTCTACATCTAGGTAAGCATCTCACAATCAATTTTAGGATTTTAGACTCATATCTATATAGTTCCTCTCTACACCAAAGAGGGGCAAGTTCCAATCCGTAACAAATTTGGGCAACACTCTTACATTTATATAGACACAGACAGGGCATAATAGAACATTTCTCAAATTTACTGTGAATTTTTCTCAGTTGAGCAATAATGGGGTCCACTTTCCTTTCAAGGAATTCACGATAATGTATCTTTTTCTTATATCCAAACATTGGGTACCCTAAGGGCCTGATTCATGGAAGTGTTTTATAATGGCACAATCCCATAGGAAAACATTGCATGAATCAGGCCCTAAACATCTAATTGCAGGCCTGACCACTAACTTTTCATGATTTAAAACCAGGAGTTTTTGATGGGACTTTTCCTCTCAGTCACTTGCATGATTACTGTTTTTTTACTATTCATTTTTAATGAATTAGTCATTGTATAGTCTCTAAAAGTACGTAAGAGACATTGCAGGTCTATAGGAGTGTGGTCTAGAACTAACCGTCATCCGCATATGCCGTCCAACACACCCTCTTTCCTTCCACCTTTGGGGATGCGAAGGCTGTTTCCTCACAAGATAGACCAACATCCGAGATGTAAAGATTGAACATTTTGGGGAGGTCAAATATGCACCCCTGTTGAAGTCCATTCAAGACTCGAATGGCCTGAGATAGTGCCCCCCTGGTATTCAAATGAATTTTAATTCTTGAACCTTCATGTAGATAGTAGAGAATAGATAATAATGGTGCTGGCATCTCTAGAGACATTAGTTTCATCCACAATTTTGTCCTGTCCACAAGGTTGAAAGCTAACGTGAGGTCTATTGATGCTATATATACAGGTAGACTCCCGTGTTTCCAGGAGGCCTTTTCTTGCATAATATTTAGGAGAAGACCTCCTGCATCCGTCCCTACATTACGTCTAAAGCTGAATTGAAATATGGAAGGCGGCATGTATATATCCATCCAGCCTGGTATATGCCCCAAAATAAGGCCGGCAAAGATCTTTGACTCCTCATCACGAAGGGCAGTAGGTCTATAATTAGATGGACAGTCCCATATCGCCCTTCTTATAGATAGGTACAGCATAGGATAAATGCCAGTTGTCCCGAAAAGATCTAGTCAACAAAATATCTTTAAATAGAACATAAAGCATTTTTGCCCATAGTTCTGAATTTCCTTTCAATACCACATTGCAAAGGAGATTGGGGCCGGGAGAATGGGATGATGATGATCAGGAAATTACATTTTGAACGTCTGCCCTTGTAAATGACCTATTCCAGGGGCAGGTATGTATATGTGTGGGTACGTTCCATTCCAATTTTGAAGGAGAGTAAAGTTTTCCAAAGTGTCCTTCCCAGGCCTCCTCTGAGATAGTTACTGTGGGGACTCTAATTTGGAGGTCCCCACCCTTATTAATTAAGGCCCAGAACTTCCCTGCTTTGTGATCCGAGAGGCATGTTTACATTTTCTCACCGTCTCTCTGATAAAAAAACATGTAGAAATGCTTTACTTGATTTTTCCATTTGTTTTTGATAGTTCTAGTTAGGATTGTTAGAGTCTCCCTCAGAAGTGGAGCCTTACGTATGACTCTAAGTTCCCTGTTCCTTTTCTTTTTTAACTCTTTTAATTCCTCACAGAAGCAATGTCTATATTTCACATTTACTCTATTTGTTTTCCTTAGGCCGCAAACCTTGTTTAGTACAGTTTCCACATAGTACTCAAAAGATTTATGGGTGTAAAGCGTTAGCTTCTTACTAAACTCCAATGCCTGAAAATCTTGCATAAATATTACATTTACTTTTGTAATATTTCCTTTATGCCAAGAAATCCTATTACAGGAATTATTCATTGCCAGTGTTTGAGGCAGTGTGAGGAGCCCTCGATAAGGAGCTCAGTTTTTTCATCATTGAGACAGAGATGATAGGTGACCACCCACGCCTGTATGATGCTGAAAACACGGTTAATGTTGGTGAGTCTAGCTCGTAGTTACAGGTTATTTTGAGGAGGACCTGCATATCATCAGTGAAGCTGGTGTACGGTATCTTAAGACTGTCCAAGTGATCGAAGAGGGGCTTGGTGTACATGTTGTACAGGTTGGGGGAGAGGCAAGAGCCTTGTGGGACACCGTGGGAGACTAGAACGGGGTCAGCTGCTTTGAAGCAGAAAAGACCTTAGTTGTTTGGCCAGATAGAAAGGATTGAATCTACAAGGTTTCTTCCGGGGAGAGGTTGAGGGTTGTGGTGAGGTGTTTGCAGAGAATTTCGTGATCCACCAAATCAAAGGCAGCAAAGAGGTCAAGTAGGAGAAGGGTTGCAAGCTCGCCATTATCTCTCATATGTTCAATCTGGATTTTAAGGTCATGGAGGGTGGATTCTGTGCTGTGTCTGGACCTGAAGCCTGATTGACAGGTTCCTAGTAGTTTGTTGCTTTCAAGGTGGACTTGAAGTTGTGAGTATGCAGTGTGGTCCAGGATTTTGAGAAGATATGGTACTGTGGTGATCGGGCAATAGTTGTTAGGGATGCTGGCACCTAAGGTGGGTTTCTTCAGAAAGGGCGTGACCCAAGCTTCTTTTATGGAATTAGGAATTGAGTTGGATTTAAATGATGCGTTAATAAAGATGGCTATTGTACCCATATGGGCCCTCTAAGGTGAGGTGGCGCTCTTATAGGATGGATGGGGATGCAGAAGTTACTCAGACACCAATAAAAAAGATCGACTCAGGAAGTTGGCAAAAGGTACGCTGTTTGAATTAGCAATTCTCTAAAACAGGGAGTACAACGGACATCAACGGACGTCTAATGGCAAGGTCTCAACGATTTACACAAAAAACAAGATTTATAGTAAAACTTTGTCATCACCGATGTCACACTACGTGGCAAACAGTAAAACCTAAACTGGATTGTAGTTGGATAACAGAAAACATCTACATATACTTTCTATGGGATGTGGGGTTGTGATAGGACCTCTATTGTCAGATGGGCAACTAAGCCTTCCTCTAGTGCAAGTCATCTTCAATGTCATAAAATACACAACGATTTATTGGTTCTCAAACTATAGGGCTATCTGATATGTGGCCCTCTATAATTGGTTGGCATGCTTGTACCCTTCTGGAATATTCCACTTGCTAGCAGCACGCGAGCTGGGGCCCGAGGTGTTGGTGAGTTGGGCTTGGCCATGCCTCCCCACCCAATTAGATCAACATCTATCATCACTCTTACTTTCTGTCATTCAATTAGCCTTTGAGCATGGTCTTGCAAGCCTCACAACTCCTGAGAATAATCTGTATTTAATGGTTTTTAAAACTAATAAAACTTGGCACTCATTATTCTGTTGCTGTACCTTGGCAGGGCTTGGCCCGTCTCTTGAATTCATTGATTCTCTTGAAGCTTGATAACCAGTTCTCGGATGTACTGGCCTTTTGACACTTGGCCAACCAAGCCCTAATGAATTCTTTCTTGCTCGTCAGCTACTATTATTAACTGCGCCACACTGTCAGCTTTCCTGCTCGTGGGGTCCCAATTTGCAAAAAACACGATGTGTAACATCCAGATTTCTTATGCATATATATACCTTGGTGCATCACCGCAATCTATTCACTATGTATAGCCAGCCTTTAGGATTACTTAGTTCTACTTGTGTTACAGCATCTATACAATTGAAAAATGGTTTGCATTTGCTTCCATGCTCTTCACACGTCTAACCCTTATTTTGCACGTAAACGGTCACTCACTTCTTTACTTCATCACAGCATTCTATATGTTCTGTTTACTTTCTCTTCTGTCATCTCTTCTCAGTGTGTCACATTACGTTATGTGTTGTCACCAGTCTGCTCTTTCGTTAATCTTCTCTCGTTCTTCAGGGATCTTCCGTAAGAGACTGTCAGCTCTTCATGGATACATAAAGAATGGATTTCTCAGTTGGTACTTTGCCTAAAAGGCTGCTTGTGTTATTGTCATCATTACAGGTGTCTTGCTTGTCACTATTTCCAGTTCCCAACATATAGGTAACTTAGGGGGGGGGACTTCCGGTAGAGGCTTTTGGCTCCTCCTCTACACTATGGTTGGGGCCAAGGGTGCTGCACACATTTTGACAATGTGAGCATGGCAGGTGCCTCTGGCACAGTTAGAAGCTTTCAGATGCTGGATAATGGTTAGGACTTTAGAGGGGGTGACAGAAGAGAACTTGAACTGTGGAGGATTGGTAGCGGTCATGGTGGTGCTTACCCAGGGGTGAGCGATGCGGTGGTAGGTGGGACTTTTTGAGAATGGCTTTATGCCTGAGCTTCAGTGTTTTGGTGTCAAGGGCTGATTGGATGCGCAAGCACCATGCTTTGTTTTTAGGAAAGTTGTCAGATGGGGGGGTCAGTGTTTTGAGCTCTCTAATGATTTTGAAGAGCTCTTTCTCGTTGGAGCTTGCTTCAGTGATTGTAGTGTTGTAGATGTTGGCTTGGTGGCAATGATTGCTGTTTTGTATGCTGGAAGGCAGCTTTGTTGATAGGGGTAGGGCTTTTTCTCCAAATATGTTCAAGTGCACGTTTCTTTTTGAGTAGGGAGGCTAGATCATCAGTATACCAGTTCAGGGAGTTTCTTTTTTTGTGGGAGGTAGTTTTGAGGGGCGCATGTTTGTCAAGTGCGGTGAGCAGTGCAGCTTTGTAAGCCGCTAGCATGACTTTGAGGGTAGAATTGCCGGATGCTGATTTGAGAGAGGTCGGGATTGAGGGGGCAAGTTGCTCGACCGTAAGTTTACGGGTGTGTCTATCAGTGATACTGGGGGAATCCCGTATAGTGGTTGTGGTTTTGGTAGTGGTGGTGATTGTGAAGAAGATCAGTGAATGATCTGACCAGGGAAGGGAGTCAATGGAGCGAACATGGACAGAACTGTTACAGGAGAGTATCCAATCGAGGATTCTTCCTTTTTTGTGATTGGGTGAGTGGGCCAGTTGGGTGAAGTTAATCTCTTCAAAGGTAGCTGTGAGAGCAGAGGCCTTGTAATCAGCAGAGTCTTTGTAGCCTAAGTTGAAATCTCCTAAGAGAATGAATTTAGTATTAGGCTTGAGCACAGGGATAATGAGGAGGGGGATGTCGGTATCTGGGGTACCAATGTGGGAAGGTTGGCGATAGAGAAGTAGTGTGTTGATGGTTGTTTGGGGGGAAGATTCAAGCTTGGCCAATAGGAGTACGTAGCCTGGGAGAAATTGAAGGGCGGAGGCTCTGATGGGGAGGGTGGATCTATGGATGATGGCAACTCCTCCTCCTAGGCCACCTTGTCGGTCCACTCGTAGGATGGAGTATCTGGCGGGTATAGTGAGTGAGAGGAGGGGTCCTGCTGCATCATGTAGCCAGGTTTCAGATAAGGCTAGTGGGTCCAAGTAGTTAGCTAGTAAAACGTCATAGATATCTGATGTGTGGGCGCAGATGGAGAGAGCATTGACCAGTGCTCAAGCAAAGGTGTTAGGGGGGTAGGGGTGGGGGATGAGGTCGAACTGGGGAAGTGGGGCGGGTGGTAATTGTGCGGGGGAGAGGTGTGGAGCGGGGGGCTTTGGGGTTCTTTGGGTGGTTGTGTTTTGCTTCTAGAAGGTGGGTGGTGCTCAGGAATCTGGAGCAAAGTCTGTGTAAGCAGGCTGTGCCCAGGCAAGGTGCTAGGAGTTCCTGTGGGGTGATGTGGGTAGTTGAGAGTTTAGTTTCTGGCTGGGAATGGGGCCTCTGAAGTCTGGAGCATAGCCTGTGAACTCTATCTGGGCCTAGGCAGGATGCTAAATGTACAAGGTGTTGGAGGATTGTGGGGCAGTAGCGTCCGGGTTTGGGAGCTTTGATGGATGAGGCAGACTGTTTAGAGGTGATACATTGGCTGTTATGTGGTGGTGGGGCACCAATACAAGTAAGGGGGTAGCCATGGAAAAGCTGCAGGGGTATGTGTAATCGCCGTGGTGTGACCAAGCTGGGTTGGGTTTGGAAAGGCCATTATGGTGGAAGGGTGGTCAGGTAGAACTGTTGTAGTGGCGAATACAAAGGGTTTGGATGATTGGCTAGTGTTCGGGGTGTGGCGTGGAGCAGTGTATTTGAATGTGAATGAATCAGTAGTGGGATTGTGGGGGACATCAGCAAATACATTTGTCATGGCAAGATCAGCAGAAACATCAGCAAATACATAAAGGCGCGGTAAGTTCAGCGGTACAATGGTCAACCGTGGAGTTGTGGAGGATATCATCCAGTACATTGGGAACAGCATGTCCAAGAGTATATGAGTCAGCAGAGGGATTATGGGGGGCATCCGCAAATACTTTTGGCATGGCAAGATCAGCTAATACATCGGCAGATTCATTAGGCGTGGTATAATCAGAGGTACATTGCCTGAAACTTAAAATATGGAAATCATCTTTTTTTGCAGTAGTTGATAGAAGTGCAGAACAATTTAGTGAGCCAGCAGTATTAGCGTTGTTGGGGGGGGGTGAAGTGGGAGCCCGTGGCTCTTAAAGGGGGATAACAGGAACCAATTATGTGCAGTACGTGTGCTCATTGAGTGGTAGTTGAGAGTGGGGAAGTAGCAAGGCCAGTGATGTTGTTACCAGCATGGGTGTTGGACAAGCCTGTGAGCACAGAGTAAAGCACTGTAGAGGTGGTGTCGGGGGAGCGGAAATAGAGCTGAGCGGAAGATAGTCTGAGGGGAGGTATGAAGGGGTTGGTTTTGGCAGCATGTCATTGGGGGTAGAGTAAGAATTTGGGGCTTGTGTGGGCTCAAAATGAAGGATGGTGACTGGGTTAGTGGAGGGTGTTGCTGAGGAAGTCATAAGAGAAGGCAAAGGTTTGCTGACAGTGCATGGCAGTGGCCTGAGTTATGGTTGCATAGCTTACCGTAACTGGTGAATTTATTTGGTTTTCCGATTTTACTTTGCAACCAATGTACCGTTAACAATGTTTTTTTCAATGAATATCCATTATAGTTACTTTGCAGCCTTTGCCTCTTAGAACATCGCCTGAGCTTCATATATATGATTGATACTTTACAAAAGGAGCAATGGCCTTCTCCAAGGCAATGGAAAGATGGCTGCCCTTGGCAGAGAAGGAGGGAGGATTTTGGGGTTAAATTAAAATATTGTGAAAAGTCAGATTCAGTTCTTCTGTGTGAAATTGTTGATAATTCCTATTTTTATTATTATTAGTATTATTAATATTATTATTAATATCAAGATTAGTATTAGTATTGAATGTATTGACCACAGACCTAGCATCGGGAAGCAATGGAGCACTTTACAATTATACAGGGATGAACACAGGGAGGCAAACAGAAAAAAGGAGCGGGTTGCTAACATGGGAGGGCGAGGGTGGTCAATTGGCAGCAAAGGATCTACAAGCAACCGGAGGGGGAGGGCGGGAGTGGGGAGCAGATCATTGAGACTCAGGTAGGGTGGGGAGTTCAGATGTGTAGACCGAGTTGCTAAGGAGGAGCCATTCCTTGAAGAGGAAGGTCTTTAGCTCTTTCCTGAACTATAGAAGTGATGGGGCAGGTGTGATGTATTCTGGAAGGAGGTTCCAGAGTCTTGGAGCATAGACAGATAAGGCCTGTTCTTTCCTTCCTGCACCATTGTAATTCAAGTCTGCACATTTACTTACTTCTGGTGGATCGCAGGCCTCCAGAGATGCTATGTTTCTCAGTGAGGTATCATGGGGACTTCAGGATGACAGCCTTGTAAAAGATGCAACAGGATTTAAAGATGATACAGACTTGCAGTGTGAGCCAGTGCAGTTCAATGAGTGTCGGGATGATGTAGTGGAATTTGCAGAGACATTGAATGAGTCTTGCTGCAGCATGCTTGACACATTTTAGGGGTACCAGGGTAGTCACCGGAATGCCTTTCAAAAGGGCATTGCCACCATCCAGGTGGGAGAGAACCAAGGCGTGAACAGCAGATCTGAAGTTGTTTTCTGTGATGAAGGGCTTCATTTTCCACAGGAGTGAAATTTGGTACCAGGTTGTTTGTGTCTTCCTTGCTATGTGCTGTTTGAACGTGAGGTGTCGGTCGATGTTGACCTAAATGTCAGGAGCCCTTTAAGGATACAGTTAGAAGCATATGGAGGGAGGCAATAAAGAGGGTTTCAGGCAGGGGATACAAGTTAAGGTGGGAAAGGTGGTGTCAGTCTATTTTAGTAGGTTCCGCAAATGTGCCCCACTTAAGCAAATGTTTGTATATTTTCCAACAATCTGAACGTCCCGCCCTATTATGTTTCTGATTTGTGGTCAGCAATCCTTTGCTTGCATTCTTATACTATGAGAGAGGAAGCAAATGGTCTTTCTTTTATCATTAAAAAGACTAAGGAGCACCCAGTCGGGGGAACCACGTACCCTTGACATTTGAGCTAATTTACATACCTACAATGCTTTGCCCCTCTGGCTCTAAACTGGAGGTGAACTTCTAGTGATAGATACTAGGTGGCACCATGTGACTTAGACGAAATGTGACTTAGACGAAATGGCTATTTCTTATTTTATATATATATATATATATGTATATATATATATATATATATATGTGTGTATATATATATATATATATATATATATATATGTGTGTATATATATATATATTACATGGCCCGCAGTAGCAGGCGTGTTGTTATGGTTAAGTTGCTAAACTCATAGGAAGAGCACTTTTTCGGCGGCTTATAACTTTGGTCCCCTTGAACGAATCCTCACCAAACTTTGCAAAAAAAGTATATGGGTGGCTGTGAATTTTTTTGCCAAGTTGGGTGAGGTTTCGTGTGGGGAGGGAGTTTAAGGGGGGTCCCTCATTTTTTTCCCCATAGACTGCTGGAGGGACTTTCACCAAATTTGCACCAGGAGCGGGGGCTCGGTCCACAAAGCGTGTTTTTGTGTGTTCGGTGGAAATCGGACTGGTAAATCTGTTACAAAACATTGAAATATACATCCCAAACAATTTGTGATATCTGGGTCCTCTGCGTAGACCCATTTCCATGTTCGCTGGCTGCGCAGACAGAAGTGTCATTGGATCACGGTACGACACAGTGTTGGAGAAGTTTGGACGCGGCTGGTGGTTGGCTGGAGGGAAGTGTGCTGTGCGTCAAAATTTTTTGGGAAAGCCGCCATGGTGTATCGGAGGACAGTGCAGCAGCTGCAGGGTCTGAAAAATGTACCGTACGCATTGTGTTGGCGGCCATAGAGGAAGGAATGGCTGGGGGAGTGAGAAGTGGTTCATGTGACATACATAGGCTAGTATTGTCTGTGGTGACTGGAGGCAGCTGTCGTAAGGGTCCCTTAGTTTCTGCCATGACCTGTTTAAGGCAAACTGTTTTCGTGGTGAGTGATGGCAGGTCATTTGCAGATGGGTAGTGAATTGCACATGAGGTTTGGTGGGAGCCTGGGTGCGGTGCGCTGCTGATGGAATGCAGTAGTTGGCCACATGGAGGCATGCATGGGTGAATGAAGGTGCGGTGGGTCTGTGGAAGGATTACACTATTGGGTGCATGGCCGAAGGCTGTAGCCCGTTGGCTGTAGGGAATGCACTGAGGAGCGTAGATCTGCGACATACACAAATGGTTGCGGTACCGTTAGTGCTACAAACTGAACGTGGGTAGCTTGGCAGTGACACAGTACTTTGTGAATGGGATTGGGTACACCTATAGTATATGAATGAAAGTGTATAGGGGTGCAGGAGAGGGTGCTTTCTTTCCACATTACATTACCTGTTGCAATTTGTTGCTGCATAGCTACGTGGTGGTGCGCAGGTTGGGTAGGAGTGCTGGTGGTAGTGGTTTGTATGTCGATGGTCGTAGTTAGTGAAATGGTGAAATGCATGGCAGCATTATGTTGCTGTAGGTGTGTTCAAGGCCTATGCTGTGTGCAGAATTGCTGAAGTAGGCCGAATGTTGTGAAAATGTTGTGGTTAGTGCTGTGGGTGGAGGTGGTGGAGGATGTGGTATGTTTGTGTTTTCTGGTAAGTGCGACCTGTGTTCGTGATTGGGTGTTTTATTTTTATTTATTTATTAATTTGATATAGTTTAAACTGTAAAATGTACACACATAAAAAAATTATACATATAAAACAGCATAGAAATACACAATTATAAACTTACAAACATACAAATGTAATATGTAAAATATATTGTTTAACAATAAGATAAATGAGATAGATAAATTGAAAAAATATCTTACCATAACCATAATCGGTATAAACTTCTAGGTTCATATTGAAAGAAGAATCTCAGTATAATGAAATGAAATAAAATAAAATAAAATAGGATGTAGATGTCAAGGCCCATCAGGCTAGACCAACCTGAAAATAGGTGGTCATTCTCAGTATACTAAGAATCAATAACGTCCAGCTATTGGAGAGTATTACATAATTAATCTCTATTAATTGTCCTAAGGGCTATTTCTTACTTCTCATTGAATTCTTAATGGCCTAATAGGTAACTTCCATCCTCAGTCAGTTCATCACACATGTTATCGCTTGAGATTATTCTAGGTTGTATATACATTCAAAGGTTTATATCTTAATGCCCAGCAGACTTTCAATCTTCATCCAGACTTTGTATAAGGAGAGATCCACCTTGATATTAGTGGTGTTAATGCTGTTAATGCTGTTATACCAAAATAGCTTCTCCCCAATACTTTCCATATTATGTACATATCTTCCAAGGTGTAATTGATATGTACTTTGCAAAGCTGAACATCTAGTTAAAAGGTGCTCAGCTGTTTCCAATTCATCCTTTTTTTTACATATTCTGCAGTGATGGTCTTGTACAGATATTTGATCAATTATACCCGTCACTGTAAGAACAGGAAGATGAGCCATTCTCAATAATAAGATAAAACGGCGAAGTATCACGGATGGGCACTGTTTCAAATATAGTTGGAAAGTGTACAAGACGTACGTCACAAACTGATATGTTTTCAGACTACTGAGGTGTTCGTAGTTTTCGAGCCAATTCCAAAGTTCGATATGTTTAATCAGCGAGCATTGCATTTCTGCTGTTGCATTGCCCCATCTCGGGGTCCAGCAAATTTCTTTATAGAACTTTTCGATTGTCTCCTTCATATGACAAGATGTACTTTCCTTCAGTGTCTCCTTTAACATGGCGGCCAATAGACCATTTTTGGTGTTATTTCGCATTTTAAGATAGAGTTCAGCCCTTTTCTTCAAGACAATGGCCTTCAGAAATATTAATTCTAATTCCAACCGGATTATTTCCATTGGAATGCATATGGGGAGGCCCAAAATTTGCCTTCTATGACTTGAAGCCAATGTAAATCTATTGTAAGAAGGGATTCAAGTCCATATGTGATCATGTGTGCAAATACCTGTATGTATAATTTGCGTGCCCCCCACAGAGTAAAGCCACCATATTTAATTGAAAACTGTTTCATCAACGTAGTTACCTGTGATCTGATTTTACGAACATTTTTACGGGTAAGATAGTCTCCTTTTATATCTATTTCAACCCCCATATACTTATATTGTGGTGTATACAGTATCTCCGCATCCAACATCTTCAACTTCAAGCATTGCATTTTTTTTATTAGAAAACATCATCAGCTGCGTTTTCTCATTATTGATTATTAGCCCATTTTCATCTGCATAAGCCCATAGGGCATCTGCTGATCTACGTAGGCCAGAGAACGTGTGGTCAAGATCGTCAGCATAGGCTAATACTGGACACAGGGTCATTCCAATTCTAGGTGGGCACTTATGTGCAGCAGACAATGCCACTGGCAGATCGTAAACAAACAAATTATATAGAGTTGGCGCAGTGACACATCCCTGCTTTACCCCTCTGTTTTGTATTACAGGGCCAGTCTGATTCCCTTGTTGATTCAATTTGAGCGAGACATAATTGTCTTGGTGTAATAGCCGTAAGTAATACAAGAGTCCCAGAGGGCAGCCCATAGCTTTTAACTTTAGCCACATTTTTTCCCTCGGGATCAGATCAAAAGCTGCTCTAAAATCAACATACAGAGCATATAGCGGGGGATTGCCCTTCTTTCTTGCTCTAGTTCGTAAGGTGTCAATAATTATCAAATTAGGAGTAGTCGAGTAGCCTTGTCTGAATCCCGATTGTAAATGACTCAGTATTCCAGTCTCCTCTATCCATGCTTGTAGCTCTTTTAGCAAGAAGGACGCACATATTTTGCCCATACAATCAAGCATGGATAGGAGCCTATAGTTCCCCGGATCCAATTTATTACCTTTCTTGTAGATCAGAATTAATATTGCTTTCTGCCAAGAAACAGGTATTCTTCCTTCAGCTGATATTTTTTTTAACAAGATCTCTAAAAGGCCTGCCCAAAATTCCGGTCTACTTTTGATCACCACATTGGCTAATCCATTGGGTCCCGGGGCTCTAGATGTTTTTAGACACTTGATCTTAATCAAAATTTGATCGTATGTTATTTTGATTGGTGGATTTAAGGGAGGCAGGAATTCTAGGTCAGTATTTTCAAGAGCTGTCTGGCTATTCCGATTATTTAGGAAATCAATCCATTGTTGTTCACCAATCGGATTGATCATCTGGGTTTTTCCCCCTCCTCTTGCTTCCCAGAGAATTTCCCAGATGCTTCTGGTATTTTTTTAGCAAATTGCTTGTATTGCTTTCTGCCAAAGCGAGATAGTATCTTCTTTCCTCTTGGCTTTAAGCTTAGCTCTGTATTTGTTTTTCAGGGCTCTCGATATTTCATGGAAAGTCTCATATGTAGCGCTCGTTTTCTTTGCCCTTCGAATATCTGCTCTTAGTTTTCTTGTGATGTCTCTTATATATCTATCATATTGATAGTTCGTATTTGACTCGTATTCTAAAGTTCCTGTTGGGATAGTTGCATGGGTAATGGAGAATGCACCAATCCAACTTTCTATTGCTTCTGGCGACATATCTTTAAATTGATAGTTGTCTAGTGTGCATTCTCCATAGAATGCATCAGCTGCTTTTTCAATCTTTGACCAGCTGATATGTGTCCCTGTATGATTGGTATAGATATTCGCCAAGGATTTAATATGGGGCAAGCATTTCTCGTTTTGTAGTGTTAGTGTGAGTGAGTCATGGTCACTCCAGTCATTCTGGTTGACCTTTAGATCTTTGACTCGAGATGCTAACATTGGACTGACAAAGGCATAGTCTAAAGTGCTACGTGATTTACCACCTTTCCAGGTATAATGCCCAGGATAGTCGTTTTTCATTCTCCTATTGACTATTTCCAATTCCCAGTTTTCAAAAAATGCTAACCAGGATTGGCCCTCAAGATCATTTTCATCCTGGATCATAGTACACTTGGACTTTAGGTGAGGGTTAGTCGAGGTCCTCTCCCTCCCAATCATGCAGCAATTAAAGTCTCCCATAACCATCACATCATTGTTAGCCATACCAACAGACCACTGTGTGAATATATCATGTAGAGCCTCCTGTAAGTGTTCTCGGAGGTTAACCCGGGGAGGATTATATATGTTGATTAATAGGCTTTTACCTATGTCATCACTACAAAGGTTTTCAAGCTCCACCGCTAGTATATACTCATCCGATTCTGTATTTAGATGTGTAGATTTAAGGGTATGTGATACCCCAATAAGGAGTCCTCCATATGGTCTACCCCGAGCTCCCTTTTCGGCCAGTGATTGGTGTATAAAATACCCATCCAAACAAATAGGAAACATTAACCACGTTTCTTGTAGACAAATGCATGTATGGCTGGTGATATGCAACAGCGAACCCGCAGAGGAGAGCACATGAGAAAAACCCTTACAATTCCAAGAAACAATTAACAATTCTCATCGTTTTAGTAGAAGTTCAGGTAAGGATTCCGACAACCATTTAAATACATTCTCAATTTCAGACATCGGGATCTCCTTTCCCCTTGGCAAATTCAATATGCTGGATGAAATTTTAGTCTCTGGTTCATCATTTATGGGCCAGTTAGGATCCTCTTGATCCAAGTCTACATCCAGTTCTATGTCCACATCCAGTAGGTTCTCCTTAAAGTGATGCATTAGTTATGACAAGAATTTGCAGTGGATTGCGGACACATTAGGATTTTTTCCTTTTAATGGTTCCACAAACTCAAAGTCATCTGTGTTCAAGTTGTGGGACCGCATGCAGCCTAGTCAAGAATTCAGATCTTGTAAGCCATTTGGTTTTACTTTCTTGATAGATGTTCTTAATAAGGCAAATATGGTTATTAGATGTGTTAGAAATGTTCAAATGTTTTGGGCTAGTAGGTGACCTATTAACTATAGGTACCACTGTCACCCTGTGTTTCTCAATTGGTGTTGAACAGTTACTAAGCTCATTATCCTGAGATTGCATTACTTCCAAATCATGGTTTGCCTCCTCCTGAGGATCATTCACTTTATTATTGAGGAGCCAACTGGTAAGGCTACCCCCTGAGTTAGCCCTATGTTTTTTTAGCTCTTACCGCCCTTTTCTTTGCTTTTTTTGTTCTTTTATCAGGTCGTCAAGTTTCTGACAATAATGAAGGAGTCCCTGATGATTTTTATTGTTTCTCAACCTTTTTGCGAGTCTCTGTTGTTTCCGTGAAAGAATATAACGGATTCATCAGATGCTGTTCGTATTGTCATAGGAGCTAAAATCATCTCAGGAGCCTCAATAATTCTTGCTGCTTCAGACAGATTATGTGCAACTTCCTCTCTGTCTTTGGGTGCAGTGTGATTCATAGTGGCCAAATTATTGGTATTTTCCAAAATACGGCCACACATTTTCAGTAAGATTTTTAGGGCAAACTGGAGTGAAGCCATCGAAGATTGTAATTTGGCTAATTCAGATGGAGCTTGGTAAGTTTCAGATGATGCTTCCATGTCCATGCCAGTTATTGAAGATGGTATATGGATCTTCAAATTTGGCGAAGCAGATAATCGGGTTGCAGGGACCTCCGGATTAGGTACTTCAAGTTCAGGATTTGTTTGCTGGTTCTCTAAATTGATGCCCAGCTGTTTATCCAGAGCCGGGGTCACCTGTCTCTGCATGCTGAGACAAAGTTCAAGCAGAGAATTATTATCGATGTCTCCTAGATTAGTAATGTCTAGGGGATTACTGCAGTTTTGAACTATAGGTTCCCCTTCATCTAACACCGTTGAGTTAACTTCAGGTGATGTATTCACAGGAAAAAAGTCTGTTATCACCCCTGATCTTGTTGGGATGGGCTTTTTTGATTTCCTGATAAGGTCTACTTTGATAGTGTCCCCCTTCTCTTGAATCTGCGTCTTATTCTTTGGGTTACATAGGTTATATTTGGAGGTCTTTTTATTGGCTGGCATTCTTAATTCTAAATCAAGGACCTTTTTATTGAATTTAGTCTGTAATCACAGCTGTAAAAGCAAAAAGTCAGAGGTTTGGCTCCTTTTCTTTATATCTCTTTGGTGATATAGAGATCAAAGGCACTCTGCCCACAGTCTCCCTTAAACTATGTTTGAGATGGTGCTCCTATTTATAGATTACAGAGAGTAGGCAGACCAAATAATCCCCAATATTGTAGAAAAACCAAATAGCTGCAGCGAGATTGTAATGCCCTGGTACTTTTAAAATATACTGTATTCCAATTACTCTCCAGAGTTGAAATGTATCAACCACTCTGGGCTTCAAGCCACACCAGAATCTCCACTAAGCTTAGGGGGTTCAGGCCGCTTCAGAGAGCTCAAGAGTGAAAAAGAGGTACATAGAGGCTGCTAATGTGTTGCATCTGCGTGTTACAGTGGCTATTAATGGCAGTAGGAACTAAGTATAATTTTGCTGGTAAGCCTCCCAAAAAGACCAACTCAAGACGTACTGCCTTTGGTCACACTATCATATAATATCACTATGACACAATTGTAAGCAATAGAACAGCTTGCAAATGCGATACGAGGCCCCTTTAGATGCCCACTAGGTTGCTTCAATACGTGATCGCCTCGAATTACTCTCACCACCATGGGTTTCAGAGGCTTTCAGCAGAGGCGTTGCCAGTAGATGGTACCCTGCAGCGACAAGGGTGTTGTGAGAATCATAGAAAACGCTCACTTGCTACAGCTGCAATCCACACCCCATGGCATTTTCCAGACTGCTACTGTCCAGTTCACTGCTCCCGCGGCTCCCAGAGCTGCCTGCTCACCGTTCACCCATTCGCCTTACGACACCATCGACGTCCATCAGACCAAGCTGGGGAAGTCTGGAAGGAGAAGTTTAGAGAAGGGGAACCTACGGACCATCAAGTCGCACAAGCAAGAGGATATGCCTCTCTCCGGGAACACTCTCGTTCACCGCTGACTAAATGAATGAGCTGGCTGCTTCTGACAGCCGAAAAGTTGGGGTAAAGTGCTGCTCCCTACGTGTGGCACGTCTGTGCAAAATGGTAGCTGCCCACATGGCCATCATGTTAACTGTTGCCATTTACTGCTGTGTAGCGCCATGGCGGTGTACACATTAAGTAGGAGTGTTGGTGGCAGTGGTGTCTGTGTGGATTGTCACAGAAGCTGATATGGAGACATGCATGGTGGCATTACATTGCCGTGAGTGTGTGCAAGGCCTAGACTGTTGGACGCATAGCCAAAGGCCGTAGGCCATAGGCAATGCATTCAAGAGACTAGGCCTTGAGGACATGCACGCCAGTAATGCATTTTTCAATGTGCATGAGTTAGAGGGTGGTGACATGTAAAGAATAGGTGTGGAGCCCATTTCAGCCATTGTAGGCCACTGTTGGAAATAAATTGTGGGTAGGTTGGTAGTGGCACAATACTTTGTGAATGGTAGTGGGTACGCCCATACAAAGTGATTGCGAGTGCACAGGGATGCAGGAGAGAGTTTCTTGTTTGTACATTATGGTAACTGTTGCCATTTGTTAATGCATACCTCCATGGCGGTGCCCTGTGGTTGGAGTTGCTGCAGAGAAAAGTCATGCTGTGTCGGCACTGGGTGCAATGTTTGTATATTGTAAGTATGTTACAGGGTATGGTTGAAGGGCAGCTTATATGTGCTTGGCTAGTGTGCTGTGTGCACAATGCTTGCAGTATGGGCAATGTTCTAAACATGTTGTGCTTACTTTGCCAGTGAAACAATCCTTTCTGAGTTGAAGTGGGTAAGAGAATAGTATGTGAATGAAAGGGCGTAGGGGTGCTGGAGACAGTGTAATGTTTATACATTATGGTAACTGTTATGGGGTAGCTTTTATGAGACATATATATATGTCAATTAAGATGTAGGTTCAAGATATAGAAATATAAGCAAGTTAAATGTTGTGTTCAATAACAATGGAAAGCAAGTATTGCCATGGAAAGAATACAGCCCTGTCTATTAAATGTAGCCTCGAATGGAGGTATGTCATACTGTAAGAGAACATTCCATTTGCTATGATGCTGCTGTTTACTTTTGTTGGCATTCCAAGTGACTCTGTTGCTGCTTTCTTATGTGCCTGGTTGTAGTGTTATACAGCTGGAGGTCCTTTTATTATAAATATAAATTAAAATAAACAGTTCCTTTAACTTGCGGTTGTCCGGATGTTCATACTTAACATTGGCGACGAGGATTTTCAAGAACCTGATGCAGAAGCAGAGTAAAGCTGTGGCGGGGGAGCAGCAAAAGAAGAGAGACCACTGCCCCCAGCCAACCTAAAGCAAGCCAGGACCTCCTCTGCACACTGGTGAGCAGCCGCTCCATTCTTTCAACGTTTGTAGCGGCCTGGTAAGTGGCTTCCCCTCTCATTTACTCTCCGCGCCTTAGCACAATAAGCGAAGCAAAGCAAAGCAATAGACTGATTTGGAATGAGGAGTGTGGAGGGCTGAACATTGAGAACACATGTGATGACATGTAAGAAAAAGGGGGGAACCAGCCACAAGAGAAAGAGACATTAAATAGACATATGTTCCATGTGGAGCGTGAGACATTGAAGAGACATATATTTTGAGTTAAAAATAGGAGCGGGAAGATATTTCTAAGCAATAAGGAAGTGCATAGAAAAAGTTTTGGAAGCAGGCACGGTGCAGACACAGCCAACAGTGTGCAAGCAAGTACAGTTAAAAAGATGTATTGCTACATAGATACATTTTGAGAAGCAGGCACGTTGCTGACACAGCCAACAAACAAGTACTGTCAGAAAAGGTACATTATTGAATTAGGGGTTTGAGCTGGTGGCTGCATCTTCAGAAACTCATCAGAAGGCAGCACCCGCAATATTGCCTTCATTGTGCTCAATTGAAACCTGAATTGACCTGGGACCTAAGACCTGAAGCAGAACATTGCCCTATGTGCTTGCTCAGGGAGAGGTGTTCTCAGTGATCACAGGCATCAATCTATAGTGGAATAAATAGCTGCAACAAGAAACTTAAGATGAGAAGTGGGAGACGTTTTACCTGCACCATAACAAGTGATAATTCACAAATAGCACCATGGCTATGTCGAATCTTAGTGGCCCACCCATGTTTATGGCCACTCCAGGACCAATAAAATCAAATGGGCACAGTGGAAGAAGGGCTTCATGCACTATTTGAAAGCAGCTGGCGGAAATTTGTTTTCCAATGACAGAAAACTTGCTTTTTTAATGCACCACTTAGGTTATGAAGGACAGAGAATTTTTGAGACTTTGCCACAGGTTGCAAGTGATGGTGAGGGAGACAACATCTCTGATCTGGAAAGTGCATTTGCGAAGTTGGATTTGCATTTTAATCCGAGGACAAGCACTATACTGGAAAGGTATAACTTTCGCATGAGAGTACAGGAGTCTGGTGAATCAGTTGAAGAATACATAACTGCACTCCGACAGTTAGCATCCTCATGCAAGTTTCTTGGAGCAGATGATGAGCATCTGCGTGACCAATTCATGACTCACTGCAACTCTGATCGCATACGTGAGGAGTTATGGCTCAAAGATGAGCCCACGTTGGATGAAGTAATAAGCATTGCTAAAAGAGTTGAACATTCTTTGGCATGCATTGCTAAGCTGGCAAAGAGAGATACAAAAGAGGTGAAGCAAGAGACATTGAATGTGAATGAACACAAGAATAAAAAGAAATTCAAAGATAAGGAAAAACAGTCTTATCGAGGAGAAACAGAGTCGAAGAACTACAGTCAGAAGGGAGAGAAAGGAGAAAAAGATGAATGCTTGTGTTATCGCTGTGCCAGTAGTTCACACTTCGCTGCCTCAGTAGTTTGTCCTGGTAGAAGAGCAACCTGTTTGAAATGCAAGAGGAAGCGACATTTTGCAAATTGTTGCAAAAACTGTCAACACTCTCAAAAGAAAGTCCTATATGTTACTGAGGATGAGGGACAGAAGTCTTCTGATGATGAGAATTAATTTCCAGTGAATAATGTTATCGTTACCACCATCACTGATACCATTAATGCTGTTGATGATGTGGATAATGAAGATGATGAATGTGAGCGCCCTTATGCGAGTGTTAAAGTGGATGGTAAAGAAGTATGGATGATGGCAGATTCAGGATCAAAAATAACACTCATGTCAAGGAACTGTTTGAAAGAATAGTGAAAGGGGATGTACGAGGACTTTTTAAACCTGATATTAGGCCTGGTGGCTACAATCAGGACACCATTGATCTCTTAGGGTATAGTAAGAATCGCTTTCAATTTAAAGACAGGGAATGTGAAGGGGAAATTTATGTAACCAAAAGAGGTCTTACTCTACTGGGGATGGAGGGAACAAAAGAAATTGAAGATCAAGTTAGATCCCAATAGTCCTGAACAAGTGTTGCAAGTGAATGAATCAATCATTAGTAAACACCCCAAAGTATTTAGAGAGGGCATTGGAAAGATTAGAGGTATACAGTATAAAATCTTGTTAAGAAAAGGGAGTATCTCTGTGGTTGCAAAATTGAGGCCAGTACCTTTGGCAATTAGAGAAGGAGTTAAAGAGGAGCTGGCGAAATTGTTGAAACTAGGTGTTATTGAAAGAACAGGAGGGGTAGACTGGACTTCTCCACTAGTGGTAGTTAAGAAAAGCTCAGGTGAGCTCCGCTTGTGTGTAGAATTACGTCAACTCAATAAGTGTGTGTTGGTAGATCGCCATCCTCTACCTAATCTGTCAGAGATGCTTTCGAGAATTGGGCAAGGAAAGGTATTCTCGAAATTAGACATGGCTTCTGCTTACCATCAAGTAGAATTGGAAGAACGATGCAGAAAGCTCACAGCATTTGTCACCCATGAGGGAGTTTTCCAGTTCAAACGCATGCCTTTTGGACTTGTATCTGCTGCTGCAGTTTTTCAAAAGGTTATGGACAGATTAGTTGGAAAAATCAGGGGTGTATATTGTTTTCAGGATGATGTTCTGATTTGTGGGAAGAGTGAAGAGGAACACAATAACACACTGCATAGAGTTTTGGAGATATTTGAAAAGAATGACATAGTGTTAAGGGCAGGAAAATGTAAGTTTGGTGTTTCTAAAGTTGAATATTTAGGCCATGAAATATCGGCAGATGGTTTAAAGCCAAAAGAGAGTTTGGTAAGTGCCATAAAAGATATCAAAAGCCCAGAGGACAAAGCACAATTGAGATCATCCCTAGGGATGACTGAATTTTATCAGAAGTTTGTACACAGCTATGCTAGTAAGGTGACTGAATTGAGAAAACTGCTGAAGAAAGGAAGTGAGTTTGTCTGGTCGTCCAAATGTGAGAGTGTATTTGTCTGATTGAAGAAGGAAATAAATTTAGCACAACCATTAGGACAGTTCGATACGTACCGACAGAGTAAAGTCACTGTTGATGCATCCGAAATGGGGATTGTTGCAGTGTTGTCTCAAGTGGATGATCAGGCAAAGG
Source organism: Ambystoma mexicanum (assembly GCF_040938575.1). NCBI lineage: Eukaryota > Metazoa > Chordata > Amphibia > Caudata > Ambystomatidae > Ambystoma > Ambystoma mexicanum. Next base: position 842,801,231 of record NC_090927.1, read on the forward strand.
AAGAGATTATAGCACATGCATCTCTAGGGTTATGATGCTGCTGTTTACTTTTGTTGGCATTTCAAGTGAATCTGTTGCTGCTTTCTTATGTGCCTGGTTGTAGTGTTATGCAGCTGGAGGTCCTTTCATTATACATATAACTTAAAATAAACAGTTCCTTTAACTTGCGGTTGTCCGGATGTTCATACTTAACAGTAACAGTTATACGTAATGATGTGTATGCATGTCCATTGCGGTGTCGAGGTTGGTTAAGAGTACTGGTGCCAGTGGTGCACATGTCTATAGTGGTAGTTGCCGATATGCTGACATGTATTGTTCAATTACGGTGGGGGGAATGTGTGCAAGGAGCAGACCCACTGGAGCAATGCAGGTTTGGCAGTGTATGCGGCACAGGGTGGTGATCTTTGGGGAATGCGTGTGGAGGACATTGTCGACGTGCTACAGCAGGACAAATGAGTTGCAAAGCATGAATTGTGCATTCTGTGGTTGTGGTGATAGTTGGAACATGCCACAGTATTTGATATGCGGTAGGAGGTGCAGTGAGAAGGTCGGTAGTGTGGCTACAGGGTGCAGTGCGTACGTAATGTGAGTATGGAAGTGGGTATGGTTGAAGGGCAGCTTAAATGTGGTTGGTTACTGTGCTGTGTGCACATTTATTGATGTAAGCCCAATGTTGTGAAGGTTATTTTATGTTATCTGTATTTGTAGAGCGCACGGTTGCCCAAGGGCATCATAGCTCTAGAGAGGAGAGCTGCTCACGGGGGAGGAGAGCCAAAAAAGTAGAGAGCTAAAACAGAAGGGTCTTAAGGGCTCTTCTAAAACCAAGGTGGTTAGGTGCATTCCTTAGTACCGAGGGGAGATTGTTCCAGAGTTTAGCAGCTGCAATGGAAAAGGCCCTACCGCCAACCCTTTCACAAATGAATCTTGGGACAACAAGAAGATTAGCAGTGGAAGAACGCAAATCGTGTTCAGGGAGGTAACAGGAAAATTTCGTC